>NC_064287.1:24737614-24970998 GCF_019186545.1 Solanum stenotomum
TAACGCATATTTTGCCTACATGATGTCACCATGAAGGGACCAGAGCTACTCTTGATCCTTCTCTCCATTCACGTGGCTAGTACGATGCTTATTCGAGTTTGTTGGTGAGTCTTCAATGATTCGAGGGCTATGTTATGTTTCCTACTCCTATGTTTTGAGACTTTAGCTTGCAATTGTATTTTGACTATGAGGGGAGCCGGTAGTATGTCATGGCCCCCGTCCTACCTATGTATGTAGAGGTGTGCGTTGGACAAGTATTTTGTAAATGAGCTTGACTCTTGTTCTATGATGTCATTTTGAAATGGTTTGCCCTTAGTCCCTATTTCCCGTTAATTAATGTTGTTTGTACTTCCGCGACCAATGATGTGTGATGACAAGTTTGAGAGACTTGTTTGGGGTCCCTTCGGTTTTCTCATTCGCCATGTCACGTCTAGGCCTTAGGCTTGGGTCGTGACACTATAAATCACCCATAAGCATGAATCATAACCTTGAACCCATAAATTTAAATTCATGGAAAGTTAAGAGCCACATCGAAAGAGTTCTTAGAGTGTTTTCAAAAATCTTTTACAAATGTTTTAAACTTGCTTTAAGACTTGAGCATTGAGTTGAGTATGAATAAGAGTGAAGTTCATTTTCTTTAAAAGATTATATGGGAATAAATATTCCCAGTGTGTATATGTTTTCACATTTAAATAAGAGAGGAAACACCAATTTCCAAGAGAGATTTTGACTTAGTTTTTGAGTAATAATCTCAAACCACAGAAAGAGTTATGTTTTTAAACATATGAGCAAGTTACATTTTTGGAGTAGTATTTAGCAGCGATATGCAGACGAGTTTGAGTTCAGATAATTCAAAGTATCCATAAACAGTATAGCCAACATGGGTAGAAAAGTGTCATATTTTTTAGAGGATTCCTTAATGCTTTTTATTATAGACTAGTGGATCCACTTAGCAGTAGGTTCTATACCCCGAAAAAGTATAGGACGACCCTGGCACCATGAGGCAAAACATTGTATCATCACATAGCTCATAGTGATGGTTGTTGGTTAGAGAATTTTTCACAGAGGTACATGTACTTTCATATATAAACTATGTTATTGTTGTGTTTTTTAATACACTGAGTTGATACCTATATCTTTTAAATCTTTTCTTCATATTGCATTTATATTTCTGCTTTATATTGAAAGGAGTTGAGTTGAGTTGTGTTGAGACGATGTAAGTTTCTTCAGTTCCATTTTCAAGCTTATGTCTTGTTTTAGAATTTCCCTGACATGCTCGTACGTTCAGTGTACTGACGCCGTTTGGCCTGCATCATTTTATGATGCATATACATGCAACCAAGATCAACATCCAATGCTTCGTTGATCTAGTCTAGATTCAGAGTTGTTGGTGAGCCTCCTTGCTTCCGGAAGACCCATTTTATTCGCTTTACCATTTTAGTTTATTAGGATATCATGGTTCTTGTACCGCCGTCCATCTCAGTTATTAGAGGCTTCATAGATAGATAAATATTGTTAGTTCATGAGTCATTTTTTCCATTTTTAGTTTTAATGTTTAAAGACTTTAGTGGCCTCTTTGGCCAGTTTCCTTTATGACATTCTGAGTTTAGTACATGAATTTATCTCTAGAGTTATTTTAATTGTTGAGTAAAGTCTTCCGGTGAGTAGTAAGCCAGACCAAGGGTTTGCTTGGGGCCAATAATGGTTCTCGAGTGCCGGCCATTTCCAGGGTGTAAGATCGGGGCATGACAAAAATAACCCTTCTAGAGCTGATGGAACTAGCGAAATTCGGATCCGACATCAAAATCTTTGGATGTTGACGAAAATCAACCTTTTAACTATAAGGCCATAAAAACTGAAAAACTCATGCTAAATTCAATCGATGACCTCGAGAAGCATGCCACCCATCCTGACACAACAAAAAAGCCATAAAGAAGCTACAAGAAGGGGATAAAATAGAAAAAGCATGCGAAAGCACATAAATGACCACCCGAGTAATTACAACATCAACTACTAAAAGGACTTTCGTCTGCGAAAGTAAAACAAAGAGAATACCTGAAGGCTTACAAAGATGACAATAGCAGGCCCACAGGTCAAGCCTCAACTCCCAAGTGGTCTCCTCGACTGGAAAATGCCTCCAATGAATATTCACCAATAGGATATCATTAGGTTTCAATTTCCTCACCTTTCAATCTAGAATGGACATATGCTCCTCCTCAAAACTCAAGGACTCATCAAGCTAAACCAAATCCCAATGATTCACGTGACACTCATCCAGAACATAGCACCTTAACATAGAGACATAGAACACAAGATGAACAGTCGAAAGATCTAGAGTCTAGGCTATCTCATAAGCTACCTCTCCTACCCTCTTTAGAATCTCAAAAGCGTTGATGAATCTAGAGCTAAGCTTGCTCCTCCTCACAAATATCATCACGCTCTTCATGGGTCATACCCAGAGAAATACCCGATCACCAACCATGAACTCTAAAGGTTGAAGCCTCCTGTAACACCTTAGATTAGAGAAAGGCTAGAGAAGAATCAAGCGGGTAGGTCAAGAACAAAAAATTAGACCATGGAACCTTTCACAGAGCCCTAGATGGGCCGTGAAGGGGACCATGGTCAATTTTGGGGGATCGGGAGGAGTTTCCAGGGCTGCCCAAAAAAGTGTCCCTCCAATGGATGCCTCGAAGGCTCATGGTGCATTTGACAGACCATCTAACGGCTCGTAATGTGGGCAACATAGAAGGGGGTTTGACCCTTAGCAACTGGTCAAGGACCATGGATGGCTAAACGGTTTGTGAAGTTCCACACGAGCCTTGAGTTGCCCATAAAGGGGGGGAACAGTGAAGCCTGCCAGGCAGCTTCTTCACGACCCGTTAGACGTGCCGTGGTAGCCTAGACAGGCTGTGGTAGCCTAGATGGGCCTTGAAGGCCTCTGTGAAGCCTGTTCGTATGCTTTTAAGTCGGGGCTTTTTGGTCTTTTCCCAATTATTTAATTCTATATTATATCATTTTACACTTTACCCAAAGCCCAATAATATAAGGATTTTTACCACCAAAATCACCCAATTAAATTCATTCTCTCAATTTCCCAAAAGAAGAACAGGTTCATCTTCCCTAAATATTTCTCTCTCTAAGGAAGAAGAAGAAATCAAGTTAGGGTTTCAAGATCAAGTCTCCAATTCGCCATCGGTTGTGGGCTGTGAACTCCAAGGTATGATAGTGCTTATCTATGGAGCTCTTTCCTCCCTATACTTCCAAAATTCTCCAATTTTCAAGTTAGAAATCTTCAATTGAAGTTAGGGTTTTCTTCTATGTCATGGGTTACTTTCAATGTCTATTCATTTGATTGTTTTATGAACTACTATGCACTAATAGAGAGAATTCCATGTTTTAAAATGAATCCTCATGAACCCATGCATAACACATGTTTTCTAAGATATGATGATAGAATGTGAGTTTTAAACTATGAAAGATGAGTTTAAGAAGTATGCATGTTCTTTATGAAAGTGATAAAAATGATTTAAGATTGCTTTGAGAGTGAAGCATAAATGTTGTTTTTGTTGTGAAAGGATTTCTCACATAATACTTAATACATGCATGTGAAAGGGTTTTTATCATATGGATTCTTAGAGTTGAAAGGTTTTCTTAACTAACATAGAATCAAATTTTAGGATCTATTCTACAGAAAATTAGGATGAATTGGCTATTTATGTTGTAACACCTCAAAACATAACAGACCTGAACAACACCAATGTTGGTGAACCACAGCAGGGTTCAAGGAACCACGGTCCACAGACCTTCTCGTGGCTCACACCCACCCAGTAGTAGTGGACCATGAAGCCCTTCATGGGCCGTGGACCACCACACGAGCCACGGGAAGGATCGTGAAAGAAACAAAGAACCAACCAAGCTCATGCATCAAACCACGGAGCCCACCACATCCGTGGTCTCGAGGACAGGCTGTGAATGGGTCTGTAGTATTTAGCCAACAGACCCCTAACCTCAAGTGAAGAACCACGGTGGCCTTCATGGTCCGTGGTCCTTTACACGGTCAGTGGAGTGGACCGTAGAGGGGCACCAAGAACCAGTGAGCTCTAGCCAACAACCACGACCCAATTGATGGGCAATAGTTCCTTTCACGGTCCGTCAATATCTCCGTGGTCAGCCCTCGTCAGCTTTTAAGTCAGGGTCATTTTGGTCTTTTCCGCTATGCATTGGGCATCTAAACTACATCGTTTAATACCTAAACTACATCATTTTACGAAGTTCAAGACAAATAATCTAGTCAAAACCTAACCAAAATGTTTATTTACCAAAAAAAATAGAAATTAGAGCAAAAAGAACAGGAAAGTTGACCAGCCCTCTTACGTAAATGAAGAATGTTTTCTTCAAGTTCCAGCCCAAAAATCAAAGAATTTCTCCATAGTTTTTGTCACTAGGTATGGGATTTAACTAGTGGGTTCCTTTCATTTTCTAGGTCTCTAGAATTCAGTTAGATGCTTGATTCACATGGCTTGTTTAGACATAGGGTTTGTAAAATCTTGGATAATTGTTGTGAATTCAGTTCCTAGGGTATCCATAATGAAATAACATGTTTTCTTGGAAACATTTTTTAATTTCTTGTATAAAATTTAGAACCCTAGTTTGTGTATATTCTCTTACTTCATGAATTGCACTTGTTAACTCAGTTAAACGGATGATCATGCTCCAGATTTCGAATTTTACATTATCTGTATATAAATGTTCCATTCTAAGATTGCATGTCAGTATTTTGAGTTATTCAGTATTTGAGTTACATTTAATTCATATACATATTATGTTGGGTAGAAACTTTAATGTCAGTCTAGAAACTCTCTCAGAACCCTTCTATGTCTCTACTTCAATTGGTGACCCAGTTATAGTTAGACGGGTATGCAGAAATTTCTTTGTCGTAATCTGTCAGAAAGACACCTCAGCAGATCTTGTAGAGTTACAAATGGTAGATTTTGATAGAATTCTAGGCATGGATAGGTTAGATTCCTATTATGCCTAAGTCGATCGTAGAACTAGGATCGTTCGGTTTCACTCTCCAAACGAGCCAGTCTTAGAGTGTAAGGGTAATATCTCAGTGACTATTGGTCGATTTATCACTTGCCGTAAGGCCAGAAAAATGATTTCCAAAGGGTATATCTATCATCTTGTTCTGGTTAAGGATTTAAACACCAAAATCCCAATTCTTGAGTCAAACCCAGTAGTAAATGATTTTCCAGAAGTGTTTACAGAAGATCTTCCTGAATTTCCTCCAGAAAGGGAAATCGACTTCAGACTAGATCTTCTTCCTGATACGTAGCCCATTTTTATTTCTCCTTACACAATGGCTCCAACTAAGCTTAAGGAATTGAAAGAGCAGTTCAAAGACCTTCTAGAGAAGAGTTTCATAAGACCTAGTATCTGTCCATGAGGTGCTCTAGTGTTGATCGTGAAAAAGAAAGATGACTCTCTCAGAATGTGCATTGACTATCAGCAGTTGAATAAAGCCACAATAAATAATAAGTATCCCATCCTCAGGATTGATGACTTGTTTGACCCACTTCATAGTGCTAGTTAATTTTCTAAGATAGATCTCAGATCCGACTATTATCAGCTCAGAGTCAGAGATAGTGATGTTTCGAAGACAACTTTCAGAACTTGATATGGTCATTATGAATTTGTAGTTATGTCTTTTGGACTAACAAATGCTCCTACAACTTACATGGACCTTATGAACAATGTGTTCATATAGTATTTGGACTTGTTCATCATCGTCTTTATTGATGATATCCTAATTTATTCTTGGAATGAGGAAGAACATGCGACTCATCTGAGAGTGGTTCTGCAAACTCTCATAGATCACCAGCTATCGTTAATTTCAACAAATGTGATTCTGGTTACAGTCTGTTACTTTCCTTGGTCATGTGGTATCCTGCGAAGGAATACGAGTGGATTCTCAAAAAATTGAGGCAGTACAACATTGTTCAAGAACCATCTATTCAACATATATCAGAAGTTTCTTGGGTTTGGCCAGGTATTACCGGAGATATTTTGAAGGATTTTCATCCATAGCATCCCCATCGACCAAGTTGACTCAAAAGAAGGTAAAATTTTAGTGGTCAGATGAGTGTGAGAAAAGCTTCTTAGAACTGAATACTAGGTTGACTACAACTCTGGTCTTGACTCTACCAAATGGTTCAGATGGTTATGTGATTTATTGTGATGCATCCAGGGTCAGCCAAGGTTGTATGTTGATGCAACGAGATAACGTCATAGCAAAATCTTTTAGACAGCTTAAGATCCACGAGAAACACTACCTGACTCACGACCTCGAGCTTATGGCCGTTGTATTTGCCTTAGAGATTTAGAGACACTACTTTTATGGTGTTCATGTTGATATATTCATAGATCATAAGAGCCTTCAGTATGTGTTCACCGAGAAAGAGTTGAATCTTCTTTAGAGAAGATGACTTGAACTCCTCAAGGATTATGACATGAATGTGCTGTACCATCAGGGTAGGGACAATGTAGTGGTTGATGCTCTCAGCAAGTTGTCTATGGTAGTGTATCACATGTTAAGTAAGAAAGGAAAGAGCTTGCCAAAGATGTTTACCGGTTTGCTCGCTTAGGAGTTTGTCTTATGAACACAATATAGATAGTGGGTAATAATTCAGAATGGATCTAAATCTTCATTGATAGCAGAGGTTAAGGAAATAGGATAGTTATCCTATATTATTTCAGTTGAATGGTGCAGTTCATCAGCAAAAAGTTTAGGTTTTCTCCCAAGAGAGAGAGAGATGGTGTGCTTCGTTACCAGAGTCGCTTATGTGTTTCGAATGTGTGTGAGTTGATGCAAAAAATCCTTACAAGATCTCATAACTCCGAGTATTCTATTTATCTAGGTGCAACTAAGATATACCATGACCTACGAGAAGGCTTTTGGTGGAACGACATTAAGAGCGACATAGCAAATTTTGTGGCTAAGTGTCCTAATTATCAACAGGTTAAGGTAGAACATTAGAAACTAGTAGGTATGACTCAAGAGATTAACATACCTAATGAAAGTGGGAAGTGATAAACATTGATTTCATTACAGGTTTACCTTGTACTAGAATACAACATGACTCTATTTAGGTCATAGTGGATAGGGTTACTAAGTCCGCTCATTTCTTGGCTGTCAAGACTACATATTCGGCAGAGGACTACACTAAACTCTACATCCATGAGATAGTCAGTTTGCATGGGGTCCCCTTGTCTATCATCTTAGATAGAGGTCCTCAGTTTTCCTCTCATTTCTTGAAATCATCTCCGAAAGGCCTTGGTACCCAGGTAAATCTCAGTATAACATTTCATCCACAGAGGGATGGTCAGGTAGATCGTATTATTCAGACCTTATACGACATGCTGAGAGCTTGTGTGATCAATTTCAAGGGTATTGGAGATGATCACCTACCTCTCATAGAGTTCACCTATAATACTATCTTCCATTCCACTATTCAAATATTCCCGTATGAGGCATTATATGGGCGGAGATGTAGGTCTATGATTGGTTAGTTTGAAGTAGGTGAAACAACCTTGATAGGGCCAGATTCAGTTCACGAAGCTATGGAAAAGTTTCACCTCATCAGGGATAGACTAAAGACAGCTCAGAGTCGTTAGAAGTCCTATGCAGATGTGAGGAGAAGGGACTTAGAGTTTTGAACCGATGATTGGGTTTTCCTAAAGGTGTCACCTATGAAGGGGGTGATGAGATTTGGCAAGAAAGGGAAACTTAGTGCTAGATATGTAGGTCCTTACAAAATCCTTAAAAGGGTTGGTAATGTGTCTTATGAGTTAGAGTTGCTAGCAGAACTAGTATCGGTTCAACCATTATTTCACATTTCCTTGTTGAAGAAGTGTGTGGGTGATCCAACATCGGTAGTACCATTAGATAGTATGGATGTGAAGGATAGTCTCACTATTATAAAGGTGCCTGTTGAAATTCTAGACCATTACGTTTGTAGGTTAAAAAATACAGAAGTCACTTCAATGAAGATTTTGTGGAGGAGTCAGTTCGTAGAGGGAGCTACTTCAAAGCAGAAGCAGCCATGAAGGCCCAGCATCCTCACCTCTTTCTTTGCGATTCTGTTTCAGCTTATGGTAATATGTCCTCTCTAATCTCTCAGTTTAATCTTCTGTAAAATTAATCTTAGTATCTTATTCCTTCAATTGTTCTTGCATTTCAGCATATTTGCATGTTCTTAGAACTCAGTTGAGTTATATATCTGGTACTTAGTGATATGGATTGTTGCTCCTTCCCTCCGTACTCAACTAGTTTAGACTTCATTCGAGGATGAATGTTCCTAAATGGGAGATATTGTAACACCTCAAAACTTAACAGACCTGAACAATAATCTTGGTGAACCATGGCAGGGTTCACGGACCGTGAAAGGTACTACGGTCCATCAACCTGCTCGTGGCACACACCCACCTAGAAGTGGTGGACCACGGATCCCTTCACAGGGTGCAGACCACTACATGAGCCGTAAGAAGGCTCATGGAATCCAAGAAGAACAACCCAAACTCAGGCATCAAACCATGGAGCCCACCATAAATCGTTGTATTGAAGACGGACCATGGATGGGTCCGTCGTCTTGAGCCAGCAGACCCCTAACCCCAAGTGAAGAACCACGATGGCCTTTACGGTCTGTAGTCCTTCACACAGTCTGTGAAGATGACAGTAGGAGGGGCACGAGGAACCAGTGAGATTTGGCAAGCAACCACGACCCACTTGATGGGGTGTGGTCCCTTTGATGGTCCGTCAGTTCGTTAGTGGCTCCGTGGTAGGCCCTCGTCAGCTTTTAAGTCAAGGTCATTTTGGTCTTTTCTTCTATGCATTGGGCCTGTAAACTATGTTGTTTAATACCTAAACTATGTCGATTTACTTAGTTGAATCATAATAATCTAGTCAGAACCTAACCAAAACCCTTATTCACAAAAAATCATTGAAATTAGACGAAAAAGAAGAGGAAAGTGGACCAACCCTCTCAAGAACACGCAAAAGGTGTTTCTTCAAGTTCTAGCCCCTAAATAAAAAAGATTTCTCTGTAGTTTTCGCCACCAGGTATGCGGGATTTCACTAGTGGGTTCCTTTCATCCACTACGTCCCTATAATTTAGTCAGATCCTTGATTCTACATGGCTTGTTTTGACCTAGGGTTTGTACAATCTTAGAGAATTGTTGTGAATTCAGTTACTAGAGTATCCATAATCGAAATAACATGTTTTCTTTGAAACATTTTTTAATTCCTTATATGAATTTTAGAACCTTAGTTTGTGTAGATTCTCTTAATTCGTGAATTGGACTTTCTAGGTCAGCTAAACATATAATCATGCTCCAGATTTTGAATGTTACATTATTAGTATATAAATGTTGCATTCTGAAATTCCATGTCAGTATTTTTAGTTATTTAGTATTTCAGTTACATTTCAGTCATGTACACATTATGTTGGGTGTAGACTGAGCACCAAGTTGTACTAGGGTTCAACGTACCCTTATAGTCCCAGAACTACGTGCCTCCGTAGGATTATAAGTCCCCTCTGTTGGGCATCATGTTTAGTGATCGCGCCTGTCATGCCTTTATACCTCTTGCAAGGTATATTGGGTCCTCTCGATGGGGCATATACATTGTACTCCACGTTTAGCTCACGTGGTTTTATGTCGGTTAATAGTAGTTCCCACACTCAGACGCTTAGTCCATTTGACCAGGTTTTTAGTATATACTTCATTATTCATTTTAGTAAGGCATGTTCATTATTAGTACTTGGTTATTGCATTCAGTTTAGATTTTCAGTTATCTTTCTAGTATTTACATTCTTGCTCAGTTTATAGTATTGCTCAGTTATGCTTTGTTCAACTTATACATATTTGTTCAGCTTAGTATCTATATCATGCATGCTCAATACACTCCAAGTACTGACACATACTCTGCACTACATCCTTTCATGATGTATGCTTTTTATTTTAGTCTTTTTATTCAGTTTTCAGATTTGTTAAAGTTAGCTAGGGAGCATGTCCCAACAACCCAACTTAGTTAGAGGCCTTTCAGACATAGTAGTAGAATCATCTTGACTTGTTAAGTTTGATCTTTTAGTGTTGTTAAACTATTAATATGTTTTATACATTCAGACTAGTATTGGGTATTCTCCACTTTCAGTTATCTATTGTTTTAGCTTCCGCATAGTATTTGTCTTATTTAGTATTTTTAGTATGCTTATGATATGGCAGACACATGGTTAGATTTGGGTCACTCGTGATCCTAGGTCCAGTGTTATGTCAGGAAAGTAGCCTCGGGGTGTGACAAATGTGTCTTACATGAAATATAAGTCAAGTAAGGAATTACAACTATTCCGAGGAATTTAAGCTTAGCATCGAAAAAATATTGAGATGAAAGCTCTCCCGTAGCTACAGGTTAGATTTCTAGTATCAATCATCTTATTCCATACCTATGTGCAACCATAGGATGATTCTCTTTGATAGACATGATTGTCTTAGATATAGATTAGCTAGTGGATCTACGTAAGCTAGTGTATAAGGACAACCCTTTTCAGTGCTGGGCAAACACCGGATTCCATGTTATAGCTCACATGGTTTCTATGTCGGTTAAGGCAAATTCCCACAATAATGATGAACTAAGGTTACTTCAAGAAGTATCTCACTAGTGTTCAAAGATGATTTTTACTTGCATTTGACAATGATTACTATGATGTTTTTCTAACCTCTGTCTTATGGTTATATCTTGGTTTTTGCATGAAATGAAAGGTCCCTTTTAGCATGATTTGATAACTTTATGCATTGTTATCATACTTGGTATATTTTTGTACTAACGCATACTCTTGTCTACACTCTTTCTAAAATGTAGGGTCTAACGCTCCAATTCTGAATCCCCGTGGCTAGAGGTAACTTTGGTTATACTGAGTAGTAGTGAGGTCTCATGTTCCGAGGTTTGAACCTTTTATTGCTTTTTGTCTTTACTTTTCATATATTGTACATGATGCCTGGGTTACGTCCCAATCACTCTTGATGTAATAGATGGATCTGAGACTATGTATGCAACATCCCACCTTAGAAAGAGTTGAATTTAGAAAGAACTAATTTGGAAAGAGCTAATTTGAGATTTTTCAAGTTAAGCTTAAGTTGTGAGTTTTGGGTCAACTTCGAATGCCCATAACTTTAAGTACATGATGAGTTAGGTGGCCCATAAGATATCAAATGAAAGGTCTTTGAATCCTCTTTCCAACACCACTGAGTTTGCTAAATTCCTAGTTCCGATGAGGGAGATATGCCCGTTTGAGTTCAGACTTTCCAATTAAGGAAATTTACCCGAATTAATGAGGGGTATTTTGGTATTTTCCTTACCCCATCAGCCCAACCCATTTCGGTTACCCAAATAGGGATCTAAACTGATTGAGATCAGTTTTAACAATTCAAAATCATGCTTAGGGTTTTGAGAGGAGTTCATGCATTCACCAAGTTTTCTTGCGAATCGAGGATTGATTCGCCAAATTAATGTATGTAAGTTTTCATAGAATTGGGTTCTTTCACCCACATGCCAATCATGAGAATTCCATCCATAATTTCTTTCTCGCAGCTGAATGATTTAAGTTCTTGATGAGTGTTCTTGAGGGGTTGTTACTCATTCTTGAATTATGATGTTTTGTTGAGTTCTTGAGGCGAGGATATTTTTAATGAATGTTTTTCTTGAGGGTTTTCGATTATATTTTCATGTAACTAAGTTGGGTAAACGAATCTAAGAGAGTTTGGAAGAAACCATTCGATTCTAGGTGAATTAGGGCCAAAAATCGAGAAGAGAAATTCATAGGGTTTTCTGGGCACGGGAGTTGGCGCTCCGTGCCAGCAGTGTGATAGAAAGTTGGCTATGTAGTTTAGGCCACTCAGTGCGCCAGGGTTACCTTCCTCTTTTTTTCTCCATGGTTCGCTTCGTCTGAGTTTCTTTGAAGTAAACCTTTACTCCCTTTTGGAGTACCAATATAAATCATATCTAATCATCACGAGGTCCTTCATATCATGAATCATAACTCTTGAGTTCATAATTCAAATTTAAGATAGAGTTAAGGGTAGAGTTCGAGTTAGTACTTTTGAGTCATTTGAGAAGTCCTTTGCAAACATTTAAAAACTTGTTGTAAGACTTGAGTACTTGAGTATGATGATGAAGAGTGTTGAGTTCAATATAAAAAAATGAATATATGGTAAATAATTATTCACAAGAGTAAATGTTTTACATCTAAAATGAGAGGAAACTTTGATTTCTATATGAGTTTATGAGGAGTCTTGAGTACTATCTCTTATAAGAGAAACCTTTTGAGTAATAATCTTAAAGTTTGAGGATGAGAAAATGTTTTTAACATATGATCTGAGTTATATTATTGGGAGTAGTATTGAGCACCGATTTTGGGACGAGTTCAAATAACTCAAAGTCCTCATAAATCATGTAGCCTATGTGGGTAGAAAGGGTCATACTTTTTAGATGATTCCTTATTGCTTTTTAAGCATAGCTTAGTGGGTCCACTTTGTAGAGGATGTCTTATACTCCAGCAAGTTATGTGACACTTCTAGCAGTGTGGGAGAGACGTTGTATCATCATATAGCTAATAGTGATGATTGTCGGTTCAAAATTCTCCCATATAAGAGTAAAAGAGTTATTATTATATTTTTAAATAAACTGAGTTATTCTCTGTTGTTTTAAAAATATTTCTTTATAATGTATCTTTACTGGTGCTTTTATAATGAACTGCGTTGAGTATTTTTAAGTATGACTATCCTTGTGTATCCTTGAGTTTGGTTGAGTTTAGTTGATTTGAGATGAGGTGAGTATGTTCTTCATTTATATCAGTTCAAACTTATGTCTGTGCTTTAGAGTTCCCCTTTGATCCTTGTACATTCCATGTACTGACGTCATTTGGCCTGCATCTTTCATGATGCAGATAAAGGTAACCAGGGTCATCAACAACTGGTTCGTTGATGCTAGTTGCAGTTCAAGTTTCTTGGGTGTGCCTTCTTATAGTGTTTTGAAGAGTCTTTTCCATTTCCTTTGTTAAAAGTTTTAAAGACTTGAGTTGTCTATTTCTGGCTAGTTGAATATTCTATTGTAATATGAGTTATTCATTTGATACATTTGAATCAATGCTTTATAATTGAGTTTATATTATGTTGAGTAAGTCTTCAGCTGAGAGTTGAGTCAGGCCAAGGGTTCCCTTGGGCCAATAATGGTTCTCGAGTGCAGCCACCTCCAGGGTGCTGGTTCAGGGCTTGACAAACATGGTATTAGAGAATAAATTTTAAGAGTCCTAGGTTGTCTATGAAGCCGTGTCTCAAGAGTCTTGGTTATCAATGTGAAGCTCTCCACATCTATAATTAGGAGGCTGCGACATTTAGGAACTATGTCACTTCTTTCATACTCTTTTCATGCGATCGAGTTCAACTTTATAAAAGTTTTTTTCTAATTTGTGCTTGCACGTATCCTTCTGATCATGCCTCCATGAAGAGCTATCGGGAGTCATCGTGCTAGCAGGATTGTTGATCCTAGGATCAAGGGTTTCCTAATGCAGAAGAAGTGCAACCCCAAGGAGAGGTCACTAATGCTGAGTTCTAGGTTGCTATTCAGCTGTTGATTCAAGTTGTGACCAACCAAGCTGGGCAACAAAGAGGGAATCGACAAGATGTTGCTGATACATCTAGGATCCGTGAGTACTTATGGAAGAATCTTCCAGACTTCACCGCTTCAAGTGTCATTCAAGATCCAAAAAACTTTGTGAAAGAGTTGCATAAAATGTTTGAGGTGATCCATGTTGTAGATGCTGAGAGTGTGGAACTATATGCATACCAACTAAAGGGTGTTTCTAGAGTCTGGTACGACTAATGGAAGAAGAGCAGAGCTGAGGGTGCACCAATTGTGAGGCCTTCTTGGGGCATTTCTTTCCCGTCAGCTGAGGGAGGCAAAGGTAAGAGAATTCCTTAATTTGAAGAAGGAATCCATGAGTGTGTACGAGTATAGCCTTAAGTTCATTCAACTTTCCCGCTATGCTCCGGAGATGGTTGCTGACATGAGGAGCAGGATGAGTCTATTTGTATCTAGGTAGCCTGGCTTGTTAAGTAAGGAGGGAAATGTAGCTATGCTGATAGGGGACATGGTGATAGAAAGTATTATGTTCCATGTGCAACAACTTGAGGAGGATAAGCTGAGAGATAGAGAAGAGTTCTGGTACAAGAAGGATAAGACAACATGAAATGAGTCCAGGTAGAAGAAGAGCAATGCAAATCGGTCTTCTTTTTAGCAAAAGCCAAATAGACCAACTCCATTATCTACTAGTGCACCTGCACTAAAGAACAGAGGTGAGTTCAAAAATGAAATTTCTCAGAACTTCAGAGCTAGATCTTCTCAGTCTTAAGGTAGTGTAGCTTAAGGAGGCGATTGGAGTCCTGCATGTGCTAAATGCGGTAGGAACCACCAAGGAGCATGTTGTGATGGCTCCATTGGTTGCATTAAGTGTGGTCAAAATGGTCACTTCATGAGAGAGTGTCCTAAGAACAGGTAGGGTAATGGTAATGGCAGCAATAGAGCCCAATCTTCTTTAGTGGCTTCGCTTGATTCGATTTCACCTAGAGGAGCAACTATAGGGATAGATGGAGGAGCAAACCATCTGTATGTTATCACCAGTAGCCAAGAGCAAGAGAATTCACCTGATGTTGTCACTGTATAATCAAAGTCTTTACTTTTGATGTATAGGCATCACTTGATCCAAATGCCAGTCTATCTTTTGTGACTCCTTATATTGCTATGAGGTTCGATATTAGTCATGAACAACTTCTTGAGCTCTTCAGTGTTTCCACAACTATTGGTGAGTCTATTTCAGCTGAGAGAGTTTATCGTGATTGTACCATTTATGTGAGTCACAAGGACACCGTGGCTAACTTAGTCGAGTTAGATATGGTGGACTTTGATGTTATTCTAGGTATTGACTGGTGTCATACATTTTATACCTCAATTGATTGTGGAACTCAATTAGTTAAGTTGTAGTTTCCTAATGAGTAGTCAGTGAAGTGAGGAGTAGTTTAGAAGTGCCTAAGGGTCATTTTATTTCATACCAGAAAGTTATTTTCCAAGGGGTGCCTCTATAATTTAGTCTGAGTTAATAAATGTTATGTTAAAGACACCGCCTATTTAGTTAGTTCTAGTTATGAGTGAGTTTCCAAAGGTCCTTCCAGATGATCTTCCCGGAGTCCCTCTTGAGAGAGAAATAGAATTCGGCATAGATATTCTTCCTGATACCCATCCAATCTCTACTCCACCATATAAAATGGATCCAACTGAGTTGAAAGAGTTAAAAGAGCGGCTGACAGACCTTTTTGATAAAGGTTTTATTTGACTAAGTCTCTCACCTTGGGATGCTCCGGTCTTATTTGTGAGGAAGAAATATGGTTCTCTTAGGATGTGTATTGACTACCAACAATTGAACAAGGTTACCATAAAGAACAAGTATACCCTTCCGAGATTTGATGATTTATTTGATCAACTTTAATGTTCCACCTATTTTTCTAAGATAGACCTCAGATCTGGCTATCATCAGTTGAGAGTAAGGGAAAGTGATATTCCAAATATTGCATTCAGGACCCGTTATGGTCATTATGAGTTTCCAGTTATGTCGTTTGCTTTGACTAATGTTGCTGTAGCGTTCATAGATTTTATGAACAAAGTGTTTAAGCCTTATCTTTATATGCTTGTAATCGTATTAATTGATGACATTGTGATTTATTTGAGGAATGAGGAAGATCATGCTAGTCATCTCAGAATAGTGCTTCAAACTCTTAGAGATAGAGAGTTGTAAACAAAATTTCTAAGTGTGAGTCTTTGATTGAGTCTATGCGTTCTTGGGCCA
The DNA here is from genome assembly GCF_019186545.1 of Solanum stenotomum. Lineage (NCBI taxonomy): Eukaryota > Viridiplantae > Streptophyta > Magnoliopsida > Solanales > Solanaceae > Solanum > Solanum stenotomum. The sequence goes on from NC_064287.1 coordinate 24,753,565, forward strand.
CATTGTTTCTGGTGATGGGATTCGAGTTGACACTCACAAGATTGAGGCAGTGCAAAATTGGCCTAGACCCATATCTCCAACTGATATTAAGAGTTTTTTGAGATTGGCTTGTTATTATAGAAGGTTTGTCGATGGGTTCTCATCTATTTCTTCCCCATTGAAATATTTGACTTAGAAGACAACAAAGTTTTAATGGTTTGAAGCTTGTGAGAAAAGCATTAAGGAATTGAAAAGGCGGTTGACTACTTCCCAGTGTTGACCTTACCAGAGGCTACATAAGGCTTTATTGTGTATTGTGATGCGTCCAGAGTTGGATTGGTTTGTGTATGGATGGAAAATGGTAAAGTTATAGCCTACACCTCTAAACATCTTAAGCTTCACGAGAAGAATTACCCAACCCATGATCTAGAGTTGGCTGTTTTAGTGTTTGCTTTGAAAATATGGTGTCACTATCCTTATGGGGTTCATGTTTTTGTGTTCACTGATCACGAGAGTCTTCAATATGTATTCAGTCAGAAAAAGGTTAATCTCAGATAAATGAGGTAGTTGGAGCTACTCAAGGATTACAACATGAGTATTTTATATCACCCAAATAAGGCTAATGTTGTTGCTGATACTTATAGCAAGTTGTATATGGGTAGTACTATCCATGTGGAGGAAGACAAGAAAGAATTATCCAAAAATGTGTACATACATGCATGATTGGGAGTCCGGATAATGGATTCCAATTAAGGCAGAGTGGTGGTGATGAATGGGGCTAAATCATTACTAGTGTCTAAAGTGAAGGAGAAACAAGACCAAGACCTGTATTGCTTTAGTTGAAGGCAAATGTTCATAAGCAAAAAGTGATAGATTTTGAACAAGGGGGAGATGGTATGTTGAGGTATCAAGGTAGATTGTGTGTACCAAAGGTGGATGAACTCCAATAGAGGATCATGGAGGAAGGTCATAGCTCGAGATACTCTATCCATATTTGTTCCACAAAGATGTATCTTGACTTGAGAGAAGTCTATTGGTGGAATAGTATGAAGAGGTGTATTGCAGAGTTCGTTGCTAAGTGCCTGAATTTCCAACAAGTCAAGGTAGAGCTCTAGAGGCCCGGTGGTATGGCTCATAGCATAGATCGTTTGTAATGGAAGTGGGATATGATCAATATGGATTTGATTACCTATTTGTCGTGGTCTTGCAGGCACCAGGATTCGCTTAGGGTGATTGTAGATCGAATGACTAAGTTAGCTCATTTCTTTCCGGTAAAGATTACCTATTCAGCAAAAGATTATGCCAGATTATATATTCAAGAGGTAGTCTTACATCGTGGAAATCCGGTGTTCATCATTTCAGATAAAGGTGAGTAATTCACCGCACAATTCTGGAAGTCCTTTAAGAAAGGTTTGGGTTCGAAGGTAAATTTAAGTATTGCTTTCCATCCTCAGACTGATGGTCAAGTAGAGTACACATTTCAGACTTTAGAGGATATGTTGAGGGCGTGTGTTATCAATTTCAAGGGTAATTGGGATGATCACTTACCTCTAATTGAATTTTCTTACAATAACAATTATCACTCTAGCATCCATATGGTTCCTTATGAGGTTCTGTATGGGAGAAGATGTAGATGTTTTATTGGATGGTTTAAGACTGGTCAAGCTAGATTGATTGCACAAGACTTGGTTCATTAAGCTATGGAGAAAGGTTGAAAATAGTGTAGAGTCGTCAAAAATCTTATACTGATGTTAGAAAAATATACTTGGAGTTTGAGGTGGATGATTGGGTATACATGAAGGTGTCACCCCTAAAGGGTGTTATGAGATTCGGTAAGACGGGGAAGATTAGTCCCAGATACATTATTCCTTACAGTCTATCCAAGAGGATTGACAATGTAGCCTATAAGTTGGAGCTACCAGCAAATTTAGATGCAGTCCATCCGGTATTCCACATTTCAATGCTGAAAAAGTGTATGGGTGATCCTTCACTTATAATACCTATTGAAAATATTGGTATTAAGGACAACCTATCTTATGAGGAGATCTCTGTTGAGATACTTGATCGTTAGGTTCATAAGTTGAGAACCAATGAGGTAGCATCAGTCAAGGTCCTATGGAAGAATCCGTTCGCTAAGAAAGCTACTAGGCAGGCTGAGGAGGATGTGAAAAATATATACACACATCTCTTCCCTTCAAGAGGAATTCTAGACCAAGATAATGAATTTTGTAAAAAACTCTTTCAATTTATATGCTATGTTGTATTAAATTGCATGTTGGATGTTTGAGCTAGGTGTTAGATGTTGCTACCTAATGAGTCTGGGATTTTGACTCATGTAGGGCTTGTTATTCATAGTATTAGTGTCCTCGATGCTTATTTTGTGCTCTAAACTAATGTTTAAATGCTAAATTTACATCTATGAAGGTAAAAGATCAAGGCAAGGAATGACCAAGGAAAAAGAAGCGGAAAAAATGAAAAAAAGTTGAAGATAACGAAAGTTGGCAGTCGCCATATGTTACAATGTGCTAGTCCTGGGGAAAATCAAACTTATCTATGGAATTGGACCTTTGGTGAACCGGCGAATGGATCGAAGACAAACACTTTGATCGCCTCAAGTTATAGGGTCTGAATGGTGAAGAGTCAAGGAAAAACGGTGAGGAATAAGAACCCTTGGTGCATCGCCGACTTGGTTGGTGATGCTCGACTAACTCCGTCGAATGACCCCAAAGGCAAAAATAGGGGAATGTATAAATTGATTTTTAAACAGATTTTTTGGGAGTTATGAGTTACTACAAGTGTTGTTTCTAGTTCTGAGTGGTGATGAACATTTCTTAGTTTCTTAGAGTTTTTTAGTAGATTTTTTAACAACCCGGAATTCTAGTAAGACCAAGCTAGAGTCTAATGGAAACTAGTAGGTGAAACTAGAGCCTAACTTGTGAGCTTTTCAGTTTGATGTGTGGTTTTAGGTTGTATATTGACTTCCTGAGCTTAGGCTGAGGATTCTAGGGGTTAAATGTCAAAGTACGACCCCCCAAAGACCAACCTAGGGTCCTTGGTGAGGACTCTAAAGTCTAACCCCCAAGGACGCCTAAGTTCTCAAAAGCTGCCAAAATCTTGTGAACTACAGATGCAATCCACAGCCAGTGAATCGATCCACGGCCTGTGGTCTTTCTCCATAGGTCAAGGCTTGTTGAGGGCTGCAACTTCAAGCCTCAGTCCCTAACCACGAGGCCAAACGACGGCCAGTAGAGCCATCCACAGTCTGTGGATGGGTGGACGTAGGTGCTGCCAGTTTTTGGAGTTTTAGTTTTTAGGTAGGTGTTTGGGAATTAATTAGGTAATTAATTAGGGGTTAAGGGAGGTCACTTAATTAGTTAATTAATCACCTATATAAGCTAATAAGACCCTAAACTAAGTCATTAAATCATTATAACCCAAGACCCCAAATCAAAACCCAACTACTCTTCCCTCCAAGAATCTTCTTTCTAGAACCTCCATTGAAGAACAAAGAAAGATATAAATGAAATATTGAAGGAAGGAGCTCTTAAATACGAATTTGGAAGGATTCTAGACCTAAGGTATGTGAGTTCTTTATCCTTGGGAAGCTATTACCCAAGGATCCCTTTCAGAAGCTTTTAACTCTATTCTAGAAAAAATAATTAGCTAGGGTTTTGACTAAACTCCATGGATTCCTTTTAAACTTGATTTTAAGAGTTTAATTATGTTTTCTTATGAATGAATGATTGATTTTATATGATTTTAACTCGAATTTCTTAAAGAATCCATGAGACCCCCAACCCTAGCTATGGTCCTCCTTTACATTATGTGATGGTTTTGCAAGTTGGTCCAATTGATTTGATGTAAGTTAATTATGATGTAATTGCATGATCTAAGAATGAATCTACATGTATACTTGATTAACCTAAGATTTCTAATATGAATTGATGTGATTAGGGCTTTGCCATGAAAGAGGCTAATTGAGGGTTTAAAGGTGATCCTCAAAGAAAGATTAACTTCTTCATGTAATGCCTTAGATTAGATCACCTAGACTTGAATTTATGTAGGGTAAAGCTTCTAAACATGATTTGCGTTGATTAGGTCAAGAATGAGCCATGTGACTAGGTTACTTTGAGAATTAGATACACTTGATGATCATGTGAGGCATTGCTTGAGAGTAAGGCTTGTAACATGAATATAACTCCTAGAGATTTAAGAAGCAAATCTAAAATGGATAAACTAAGGGTGTTAAGACCTCAAGAAAGAAGCCATTATTTATGTTGAATTGTATATGGCCCTATTGTGAATACACTTCACCCACATGACCTATAATATGATCACATGAGTTTATGCATGAAGTGAATGGATTAGTTGAGTCATGGTAGTATCTATGTTTCTTGTATTGTATGTTAGATGTTTTGACTCAATATGACCCTTGAATGCAATATAGGAGGTGTATGCATGACTATGATATTGTGAGTATGGTTATGAATACTTTTAAAGTGTCTATTAAGATAATGTTATTATTGGGTCATTGGAAGGACAATCACAAGCATACACACACCCTGCATGAACATGACTATGATGTGACTAAGGTATTGATGAGTTTTTGGATCATGGTATTCCCTTATCTAATGTGCTATTGCTATATGTTTGGGATGAGTTGGTCCATAGCCCTTGAAGGGCATATTATAAAGGTTCGTACAAGTTGACAAGATTGTGTGTGAACCTATGACTCACTTGAAGGGTACAGATCTTATGACTATAGTGTATATTGTGGAATTGTTGAAAGGCTATTCTCCCCTTACCCTTTACACATATTCTTGTATGACTTGTCTAGGATAATGATGATGTGGTTGTGTTGATTGAAAGGCTAGTTCTCATGAAAATACTAGGAATGGTAATGTGAAAGCTTTACTCACATGTTGATGATTATAAAGTGAAAGGACATTCTCATTTAATGAATCTTTGAGATATTATGATGAATGTCGATGTGAGTGCTTAGTGCATTCTCTTTTGAACATAAACCTACGTAAAGGCTTAATATGACTTTTAAAGGGAAATAGGTTGTGCACCGAGAGGATATGAACAATGAGATAGGAACTTATACGTTTAGCAAGTCCGGCTTCCCAATATAGGTTGTCTCATGAGATGGAAACCTTTTACGCCAGAAGTATGGGTTTCTAGTAGCAATCTCCTTATCCCATAACTATGTAGCCACATAGGTCTTTAGTTAGTGGATCCACCTAAGAGCTAAACATGTTAGTTCTACCTTAGAAAAGTAGGACACACTCTTTTCGGTGTGGGCTAGGACACGCGATTCCATGTACCTCACATGATCTATGTCGGTTAATGCTACTTTTCCTATATAAGAAAGATAATGAATGAGACAAGAACAATACTACGACTTCTTAATGTGTTTAATTAGTAGGAGTGTGGGTATGGGAATTCACTTTTACTTTACACAAGTAGACTTAGTAGGATGTCATGGGATGGTTCCTTTGTGTTATGATGAGATTTGAATGTATGCATGTGTGTTGAATAGATAATTGTTATGAATGAATTTCCTTATAATTCAAGTAATGTACATGACTATTTTCTTCTTTGGGGCTATTGCTTGTGATGAGGTCTAAGGATGAAATGCATGACAAAAGTAACTTCAAAGGAGTACTTAGTAGGGTCGGTATTATGGGATGCCAACCATACATTGCACAAGTGTTTCTTAGGGGTTGCTTACGTGATGATTACTTCATGATGAGATGATCTTGGTATTTGACTTTGTATTATTTTATGATTGGAGGCTATGTATTGTGAAGATTGGGATATGTATTACATTGATGTTGGAGACTATGCTTGTTATCATAATGATATCTCTGATGTAATAATGAAATACATGTGAGTTGCCTTATGGGTTGCATTCTCCAACTATTTCAAAAATAATGTTCAAAAGTGGAATATAGCATGATTTCAAATGAAATGTCCCTTTTTATGCATGTTTTAATGGTTTTGTGCATGGCTTCCATACTTAGTACTTTTTGTGCTAACCCCATCTTTCTACATTTTCTATAAGTGTAGATTTTTGAGATATTGGATTTTATCATCGTGGCTAGGTTCATAGGAGATCAAGAAGAAGAAGATTGGTGAGTTTTCACTGTATTCGAGGGCTCAACCACATGTTCTTTATTGTCTTTCTTTTATAATTTAAACTTTGGTTGTAAGGGCTATGTTCCTAAGATTGTATTCAAGAGTTTTATTCTAAGTAAAATATATGGTTTGACACATAGTGTATAAACTGTATCATTTTTATAAAAGACTTCGATAGTAAAGAAAAGTTTTAAATTCCACACTATTTTACTATGATTTTATTACTATGATTATGCTAAGGGCTTGTATAAGACCCTTTCGGGGTCGAGTACGCCGTGTTACGTCTAGGGGGTACTCCCGGGTCGTGACAAACTTGGTATCAGAGCATAATATTTTTGGGATGGTGTTTAGGAGGATGTCTCAAACCACATCTAGTAGAGTCTTATTTATAAATGTGAAGCGCGCCACATTTTATGAATAGGAGGGTATGGGATTTTAGGAAAAGTTCACTTATTCATTCTCTAAGTCGTGCCATAGATCTATAAGCTTTCTCTCTTATCCCGTATCCGATGGTCATTAGGATGTGACTGTTAGAAGGGTTTATGCTACAAGGAGTGAGGGAGAATGGTTGGTTAAGATGACAATTGTGGCTTTGTGACTTCATAGATTTGAGATGATAGATTGTGATGATGTTTTTAGTGTGAATAATTCTTTATAGCTGCCTTTGTGTTATGAAGGTTGGTTAGAAGAATGAGTGTCGGCATACTCCCAAGGAGGGGGATAGTGTACCTACCTAGCTAGGTGATTGTGAGGTATGCTTACTTGTTGGGAGAACCCAACTTAGTCATGATGAGTTTTGAGGTATGTTGATAGATTGGTGTAATAGTGGTGCTTAAGTGGTGCCTAGAGATCTTGAGTGTGTATACTCCTTTAAAAGAGGATAGAAGTGTAATACTCCATGGTTTAGAATCATATTGAGTGATGAGTGTGAATGTTTAGTAATGACTTGCTCCGACCTTAGGATTGAAGGAAGTGATGTTGTAAAGAGTTTGTATAGCCTTACCCTAAGTGGGGGATAATGTGCTTAGACAGAAAGGTCATTGAGTGTCCTTGGTGGTGATGAGTTAGGCTTGCTTGATAATCTCACCTGAAAAGGTGTAGTGAGTTGAGAAGTTTAGTCCCAGTTTGCTAGGCTCATATGAGACTTTGAGTGGTGTTGGTAAGGTTGCTTGTGAGCAAGAGTGCTTAGATGAGAACATCTCTAATTTGGAAGTACCTATTGGGATCTTAGACCCGCAAGCCAAGAAATAAAAGAGTAAGAAACTGCTTCCATGAAAATGTTGAGGATTGGCATTTTAGTAAGGGTGTTAGTTGAAGGTGCTTAATTGGGAGGCCAAGGGCCAATGAGATGTCCCAACATCCTTATGTCCCCTCCTATTTCTCCTCTAACCTATGATGATGAGTTGTCCTTAACCCATTTCTTGATCATGGAGTCTTGGATGTTATGTGTGTCCTATAATTTCCTTGTCCCAGAGAGTTACTTTTGTTAACTTTGTAGGATTTGGATGCATGATTATTAGACCTCTATTAGTTTTAGAGCCCGATAGGGTTATAATAGGTATTAGAAATGCTTTGAGGTTATGGTTAGGGGTAGTAATTCAGGTTTTTGTAAAAATGGGCTTACTCCTAAGGGGGAGATCATGTGCTTGAGTAGCAACATTGATTGAGAATCTCGATATCGTCATCTTTTCTTCTATTCCAATTCTAGCTTAAGACCAAGCGTTCCTTTATGGGCTTGTTCTATGTCTAGGAGTCATGAGTGTTTTAGAAATTTTCATGATCTCCTTATGTTATGCATGTTTTTGAAAGATTCTTACTTTGTATATAAAATAGATTTTTCATGATTTACATGTTCCTCATGTTATTGTGCATTTTAGTATGGTGACGACATATTTGACTTCATGAGATGGTGTGATGAACATGCTTTGTTGTGTTTTTTTTTGATGAAATGGCACTTGGGCTCCATGTTGATTGTGTTGAGCTTGCTTTTAATGAGAAAATGTAATTCCTCCTATGACTATGTGATTAATGATGTTTAGAAGTGATGGTACAGGCTCACTCTTAAAGGGGGGATGGTATGCCTAGCTAATATTGATGTTATGTGCTTATATGTTCCCATGACTTCTTTATATTATACATGTTCATGAAAACTTGTGTTTTGAAAGGAAATGAGTTTATGTGAAATCTTTCCCTCATGTTGTGGTGCTTTGAGTAAGAGTTGCCTATTGTACTGCATGAGAATAATAAATGGACATGTTTTAGTTAGGAGATGGTAGTTCCTCCTTGAACATGACAAGTTATGAGAATCTCATGCATGAATAGGTTTCTTTAGAAATAATTCATACTTCCTTGTATTGCATTGAACATGTTGAGTTGAAGTTGATGTTTCCTCCTTTGAATAAGTGCAAATTGTGATTAGTGTATTTTGAGTTGTGCATTATTGTGATGTTTCATGCATGATTGGGCTTATAGACTTGAGTCTTTAATTCCAAAAAAGTGTTTCAAATATAATTCGAGGACAAATGTTCCTAAGGGGGAGATAATGTAATAACCCGTAAATCTAGTAAGACCAAGCTAGAGTCGAACGGAAACTAGTAGGTGAAACTAGAGCCTAACGTGTGAGCTTTTCAGTTTGATGTTTGATTTTAGGTTGTATATTGACTTCCCGAGTTTAGGTTGAGGATTCTAGGGGTTAAACATCAAGGTACGACCCCGTAAAGACCAACCAAGGGTCCTTGGGGAGGACCCTAAAGTCGAACCCCAAGGCGCCTAAGAACTCAAAAGCTGCCAAATTCTTGTGAACTACGGATGCAATCCACGGCCAGTGAATTGATCCACGGCTCGTGGTCTTGCTCCATAGGTCAAGGCCTGTTGAGGCCTGCAACTTCAACCCTAAGTCCCTAACCATGAGGCCAAACGACGGCCAGTTGACCCATCCACGGTCCGTGGATGGGTGGGCATAGTGCTGCCAGTTTTTGGAGTTTTAGTTTTTAGTTAGGTATTTGGGAATTAATTAGTGGTTAAGGGAGGTCAGTTAATTATTTAATTAATCACCTATATAAGCTAATAAGACCCCAAACTACATCATTAAATCATTATAACCCAAGACCCCAAATCAAAACCCAACTACTCTTCCCTCCAAGAATCTTCTCTCTAGAACCTCCATTGAAGAACAAAGAAAGTGATCAAGGAAAGCTTGAAGGAAGGAGCTTTTCAATAGGAATTTGGAAGGATTCTACACCTAAGGTGTCGGAGTTCTTCATCCTTGGGAAACTATCACCCAAGGAGCCCTTTCGAAAGCTTTTAACTCCATTCCAGAAAACTCAATTAGCAAGGATTTCAACTCAACTCCATGGATTCCTTTTACAGTTTCTTTTAAAGGTTGAATTATGCTTTTTTATGAATGAATGATTGGTTTTATATGATTTTAACTCGAAATTCATCAAGAATCCATGAGACCCCTAACCCTAGCTATGGTCCCCCTTTACATTATGTGATGGTTTTGCAAGTTGGTCCAATTGATAGGATGTGAGTTAATTATGATGTATGCATGATCTAAGAATGATTCTACATGTATACTTGATTAACCTAAGATTTCTAAGGTGAATTAATGTGATTAGGACTATGCCATGAAAGGGTTTAAAGGCGATCCTCCAAGAAATATTATCTTCTTCATGTAATGCCTTAGATTAGATCACCTAGACTTGAATTGATATAGGGTAAGTCTTCTAAACATGATTTGGCTCGATTAGGTCAAGAATGAGCCATGTGGGTAGGTTACTTTGAGAATTAAAGACACTTGATGATCATATGGGGCATTCCTTTAGAGTAAGGCTTGTAACATGAAGATGGCTCCTAGGGCTTTAAGAGGGAAAGCTAAAATTGATAAACTAAGGATGGTAAGGCTTCAAGAAGGAAGCCATCATGTGTGTTGAATTTTATGTGTCCATATTGTGAATAGAATTTACCCACATGACCTATAATATGATCATATGAGTTTCTGAATGAAGTGAATGAACTGCTTAAGTCATGGTTGTATCTATGTTTCTTGTATTGAATGTTAGATGTATTGACTTAATACGACCCCTGAATGCAATATAGGAGGTGTATGCATGACTATGATATTGTGAGCATGGCTATGAATACCTTTTGAATAAAGTGTCTATTATGATAATGTTGTTGTTGGGTCATTGAAAGGAAAATCACACACACACATACCTATGCATGAACATGACTATGATGTAACTAAGGTATTGATGAGTTGTTGGATCATGGTATTCCCTATTCTAATGTGCTATTGCTATATTTTTGGGATGAGTTGGTCCATAACCCTTGAAGGGCAAATTATGAAGGTTTGTGTATGTTAACAAGATTGTGTGTGAATCTATGATTCACTTGAAAGGTAAAGATCCTATGACTATTGTGTATATTGAGGTATTGTTGAAAGGCTATTCTCCCCTTACCCTTTACACATATTCATGTATGACCTGTCTAGGATGATGATGATATGTTTGTATTGATTGAAAGGCTAGTTCTGCTGAAAACACTAGGAAAGGTAATGTGAAAGGTTTACTCACCTGTTATTGATTCTAAAGTGAAAGGACTTTCTCACTTAATAAATCTTTGAGGTATTGTGATGAATGTTGGTTTGGGTGCCTAGTGCATTCTCTATTGAACATAAACCTAAGTAAAGGCTTAATATCACTTTTAAAGGGAAATAGGGTTAGAACCGAGAGGATATGAAAAATGAGATATGAAGCTTATACGTTTAGCCAGTCCGGCTTCCCAACATAGGTTGTCTCATGAGATGGAAACCTTTTATGCTAGAAGTCTGAATTTCTAATAGCAATCTCCTTATCCCATAACTATGTGCCCACATAGGTCTTTAGCTAGTGGATCCACCTAAATGCTAAAAATGTTAGTTCTACCTTAGGCAAGTAGGACACCCTCTTTTCGGTGTGGGGTAGAACACCAGATTCCATGTAGCTCATATGGTCTATGTCGGTTAATGCTATTTTCCCTATATAAGAAAGATAATGAATGAGACATGAATTATACTACGACTTCTTAATGAGTTTTACTTAGTAGTAGTGGGGGTATGGGATTTCACTTTTACATCACACAAGTAGACTTAGTAGGATGTCATGGGATGGTTCCTTGGTGTTATGATGAGATTTCAATGTATGCATATGTGTTGAATAGATAATTATTATGAACGACTTTCCTTATAATTCAAGTAATGTACATGACTATTTCCTTATTTGGGCTATTGCTTGTGATGAGGTCTAAGGATGAAATGCATGACTAAAGTAGCTTCAAATGAGTGCTTAGTAGGGTCGGTATTATGGGATGCCAACCATATATTGCACAAGTGTTTCTTAGGGGTTGCTTACGTGATGATTACTTCATGATGAGATGATATTGGTATTTGACTTTGTATTCTTTTATGATTGGATGCTATGTATTGTGAAGATTGAGATGTGTATTATATTGATGTTGGAGACTGTGGTTGTTATTATAATGATATCTCTCATGTTATAACGAAATGTATTTGAGTTGCCTTATGGGTTGCATTCTCTAGCTATTTCAAAGATAATGTTAAAAAATGGTATATAGCATGATTTCAAATGAAATGTCCCTTTTTATGCATGGTTTAATGATTTTGTGCATGGCTTCCATACTTGGTACATTTTGTGCTAACCCCATCTTTCTACATTTTCTATAAGTGTAGGCTTTGGAGATATTGGATTCCATCCTCGTGGCTAGGTTCGTAGGAGATCAAGAAGAGGAAGATTGGTGAGTCTTCATTGTATTCGAGGGCTCAACCACATGTCCTTTATTGTCTTTCTTTTATGTTTTTAACTTTGGTTGTAAGGGCTATGTCCCTAAGATTGTATTCAAGAGTTTAATTCTAAGTAAAATAGATGGTTTGAGACATAGTGCGTAGACTCTATCATTTTTATAAAAGACTTCGATTGTAAAGAAAAGTTTTAAATTCCTCACTATTTTCCTATAATCTTATGACTATGATTATGCTAAGGGCTTGTATGTGACCCATTCGGAGTCGAGTACGCCGTGCTACGTCTAGGGGGTACTCCCGGGTCTTGACATATTTTAAAATTGGATTTTTAGTATTAACCTAATTTGGAGCATTGTAAAGACGTGAATTTTACTACCCAGCTTATGGAGAACGTAATAGGTAATAATTTCATACTTTTTATAATGTGTGGCTAAATCCTCCATTATTGAGGGTGTGATTATGTGATATATTGTCTCAATTAGCTTATGGGTGTTTGTAATTACTTATTTATTTGTTGTTTTGATATGGGTACGATTGTTATTGAGTTTTAACTTATGAATTATAGTTGCAAATGCAGTTCTAGTCTACTATTATATGCTTGCTTGAGAAAGAGATTTTAGAATTAAGGTTATCAATTGATGATTGGAGTGATTGGGTTGTTGTAGATTCAACGAGAGAGAGTGAATCTTAATTCGATCCTACCTATCTAGCTCGAGAGAGTAGATGAATTAAGGTTGTGGGCTGTCTATAGTATGACACTTGTTGAGGTTCGAGAGAACTCACTTGATTCATGATTGTTGATCGAGTGATGACTATTACATCTAAATCCTAGCCTACCCACTAAGATTCAGCGAATTTTGATAATTAGTAATCACCCGTATAGCGAAATGGGCAATTAATCAATCACATCCCCAAGTATCCCTTTCAACTTGGTTACTCGCCTATTTTCATAGTTATTAATTTACAAACCTTATCCCCCCATTTGACAATACTTGTCAACCCTTTGATTTACTTCAATGGTATCGATAATTTCTATTCCTACAACCGATTAGAACATGACTTTCACTTCGTAACTGAATTTTTTTACCATATCATTTCCTGTGGGATCAATCCCGACTCTTTGTTTGGTTTTTACTAGATTATGATTGCCTACAATTATTATTCGATGAAGTGTAGTTGAGCGTTATAAAAAATGGTGCCGCTGCCGGGCAGTGGAGTTTATAATTTACTTAGTTAAGTATAGATGTGATCTAATCATCTTTGTAGTTCAATCGACTTACTTTGCTTTGTATTTTTTGTTGGCTATATGTGAGCAGGTGACGAAATGAGTGTGAATGGAAGTACTAGTAGCCAACTTGGACACCAAGATGACATTCGCAATTTGAAAATGTCAATGAAGCTCAAGTGGGTGGTGTAGGTGCTATTCATTTACCGCTGGTCATGGGAAATGTTGTATTCCACTCGACGAGCACGATGTTGCATCTATTGCAAATGAAAGGATTATTCGTAGGGCTAGCTCATGAGGATCCCCATATCCATATCCAACACTTTGTGGACGTGTGTGGTCCATTCTAATTCAAAAACATCTCACAAGAGTAAGTACGGCTCCGGTTGTTTCCTTTTTCTTTGATGGGGGAAGTGACAAAAATGGTTAGCTGATCTACCGAGGGATTCAATTACGTCTTTGGAAGCATTTTTCAAGGGATTCTACATAAGATTTTGCCTCCTTCAAATATTATGGCGTTAAGAGATAATATTCTGGGTTTTAAACACTTGGATGGTGAACCAATCCACGAAACATGGCTGAGGTTTCAAAAGTTGTTACTCTAATGTCTAACTCACGAACTTCTAAACAACGTGTTGTTGCAACACTTCTACCGGAGTCTAGACTCGGCGAGAAAAGGTGTGGCTGATCAACTTCTCTGGGGAGGAATTATGCAGCCGCCTTTTGTGATAGCGTCAGCTCTCCTTGATGTGATGACAAAGATAAACCGAGCTTGGTATACTATGGAAGATATGGTGTCTCCTTTGAGTTTCAGGATGACAAAGGAACAGATCAAAAGAGACCAAAAGCGGGATGAAAGCATGGTTAATATGACTACCCAAATGGATCTTTTGTCAATAAAGTGGAAGGGTCGGACAATGTGCTTAAAGAAATGAAGGATGATGTCTTAACTCTAAACCAGACATTTAAGTCTCACTCGGTGTCCAATAAACAATTGGAAACGCAAATGAGTCACATTTCATCTCATTTGAACCCAACGGCAAAATGAGGTTTACCAAGTGATACCTTGGTTAACCCAAAGAATGAACCTTGAAAGCGAATCCTCGTCGTGCCTCGACATTAAATAACGGGCTTCTTGGGAGGTAACCCAGGTTTTTAAGGCTTTATTACTGTTATTTGAATAACGGATGTTGAATGTGCTGGTTGAAATTTTGGGAAAAGAAGCAATTAGGCAAGTAGAGTACCAGTTGACAACTCGCTGAACAGGTTGGCAAGCCCGATCTGGATCGCCATTTGGACCAACTATTTAGCTAGTGTTCGGTTAAAGTCAGCGGGCTAAAGAGCCATTCTACGCATCGCCGAATGGATTGGCAACATAAGTGAGTGTCACCGACTGGCGCGCGAACTGAATGGTCAAAAGGCCAAAACCATTTTGAAATTCAAAAATCTCCCTCATTTTATAATTTTTGACTTCTACACTTTTAGAACCGCATATTTTTATATTTCTGTACTCGCATTTTCTTGCATTTTGTGTTTGATCACTTGCTCGGGGAGATATTTGGTGCAATTTGCTAGCCTTTCATTCAAATATCTACTTTTGAGGTTGGATATCCTAACACCGCCTTTATATTTTTGTAATTTTTAATGCATGATCGTTGTCCTGTTGTGTTGTCTGCTTAAAATTAAGTGATTATTTGGATTGATTACTTTGTTATGTGCCTGTGATATCCCACATTGTGTTAATTGGCCTTTAATTGTGAAATCCCGTGTGTTTTATTGATAAAATTTCTAGGTACTGTTGATTTTGTTGTTGGGTCTAGTGGGGGTGAAGCCTGAGTAACCCCGATTGTGCCAATTGTCTGATTTTTCCCAATGATAGAGTGGTTGAAGTCATTCTTAAGGTCAAAAGACGACGATTGGCCAATTTTAGCCAAATCAGGGGAAGTCTGAGTACCCTGAGGTAATGCGTAATATGTGTCTGGGCTGAATTGCATAGAATAGGTGTTTCATTTTTTTTCATGGGTTGCGGGTTAGAATTTTAAGGTCGGGGTCAAAATCTGGCACGCTGGACTATTCAGTGAGCTGGGTTGAGCTCACCAAGTGGTTCAGTGGTTTACCTAAAGACCCTTGGATTGCCTTTTTGTCCCTCTTTTTGTGAATTTGGTTCCGTAACTTTTGGCGATATGCCTGAGCTCACCGAGTTCACTCGGTAAATCGCTGAATGCCCCTTTGATCACCCTTCTGCGCCCCAAATTATTTGAAAATATTTTGTAACATTCGGCGAGCTACTTTTAGTTCACTGAATGGAGTCAATGATCCGTCGAAAGGCCCTAGACATAGCTGGCTATTGCTGATTTCTGAGTAATATTATCTTGGAACATTCGAGGAGCATTACTTGGCTCACCAAATTGGTTCGACGACTCACTGAACGACTCATCGAGCGTTTCAATAATTTTTCCATTTTTTTCCTGAACAAAGTCTAACGTATTCGACTTTGTTTTGCAGGTATGGCTAGACAAAAAGTACCTGGGAGAAATCAACCGCCCCGGAAGCGGGCAAGAGGCATTGTAATAAACGTGGGGAATGCACCCTCCTGGAATGCACCGACTAAACTTCCTTCAATTGGGGGGGAAGGGAAAAGGCAAGGGGCCTGTAGTGCTACCACCGGTGGCGGATAGCTCAGGCAGCGAGGGCATCTAGGCCACCCACCTCACTACTTCTGAAAGTGAGGGTCATTCGGTGGATAGTACTCCGGTCTCTGCATCTGAGCCAGAAAACGATCAACTTCTCAAGGCTAGGAGAGCGGAGCTACACTCTAAGGTGATGCATGATCCAGCTTGGATATCGGTGCCTCCTACGCCTCCTCCACCTCCTACACAACCTGTAGAGAAGGTACCACCAGTTCAGGCTCCTCCTCCCTAATCACCGAATAGATTAAAGGCCGAGGGTTTGAGGACGATATTAGAGGAAAATGGTTTTCTACAAATGCTTTTGTAGACCGGTACCCGGAAGAATGGAACACCATTAAGTTCCAAAACTTTGAGATCTACACCAAGCCCTGAGGCTCATACATTCTTACTTGGGTCCAGGAGTTTTATATGGAGTATGGTAAGCTAGTACCCAAAAGGAAGAAGAAGGCTTGCTCCTTCAAGCCTGTTGACCAAGTTATAGTGCGGGTCACGAGAGTGAAGTGCAACAACACCTATATCAATGAGGTGCTTGGTTGCATGAGGAATATAATACACTTCTTGGTATATCGTATATAGAATAAGACCCTCAATGACTTGAAGGGTTGGTTAGCAATGTTGATATCTGATAAGTCCGCGATTTGGACTCATTTGGGGCCTTGTTTATATAGATTTAGTGTCCTAAAATGCTTAATTTGTGCCATAAACTGATTTGAAAATCGTGATTTTTAGGTATATAGATTGAGGAACAAAGAAAGGACCCTGATAGGCAAAAAGAAATAAAACAAACTAAAGAAATGAAGAAAGACAAGCCTAGTGATCACCAAGAGCAATTGGCGAATCGCCAAGTGGCTAGCTTGACCACCTAAAGTTCTAGTGTGCCAGCCTTGAGGGAAGAATCTAAGTCGCGACAAAAATGAGCAGTCGGTGAATTGCCGAGCTATTTTGCGTTTCAAAGAGAGAACGCCTAAAGTTACAGAACTTGGGGACGCTGAGTGCCAATGCAAAAAGGCAATAGAAGAGATCAATGGGTTGTTCGCTGAGTGGTTCAGCGAGCCCGACTTACTTCGCCAAATGGACCTTTGTGGCTTATTTTTGGCAACTATAAATTAAATTTTGAACAATTATTTTAGATGATGATAGAGTCGACATATGTTGGTAAATGCTATATTAGTTTAGAACACTTTTTTCTATAGTTTTTCATAGTTTTGAAGAATTTTAGAGATTCAATTTGGAGATTTTTGAAGTGGGTTTCAAATATTCTGCAAATTGAAGAATTTTAAAAACTAAATTACTCTTACCTAGTTGATAGCTAATCGATTTGGTAATTATTTTTACTCTTTTATGATGTTTGGCTAAAACCCCAATTCTTGAGGTGTAATCATGTTATTATGGGTTGAATTAGTTTATGGTTATTGCTAACTAATAGTTTAAATGATAAATTGAAGTGAGTTTAATCATTAATTGTGTATTACTTTATGAATTGTAGTTGCAAATACAGTTTTAATTTTGTGTTCTTAGCTTGCTCGAGAGAGAGGTTTTAGAATTAAGATTATTGATTAATGATTTGTAGGTATTGGGTTGAGCTGGGTTTAACTTGAGAGAGTCAATCCTAAACCCAATCATGCCCATATAGCCCGAAAGAGTGGATGAATTAAGGTGTGGGTTATTCTTCATTGTTATTCTTGTTTATGTTCGAAATAAATCACCTGATTCGACATAGTTGTTTGAGAGAAAGCTATCTCCCTTATAGTCTAGCCTACTCACTCATTTTTAGTTGCTTACTAGTAGTTTCAATTACGCATATATCAAAATTTGCCTATAATCAATCACATCCCGATAATTCCTCTCCTTATTGTTATTTCAAAGTGTTTGTGACTGCTTTGTAGTTGCTAATTGAAAACCAAAACCCCCAATCTGGCTTTGGTGTCACCTCTTTTAATTTGATTCATGTCTTTCTTTTCGATAATTTCTATTCCTATGGCTGATTAGACCATAGTTCTACTTCCTAATTGAATTTGAACACGTACCGCTCTTTGTGGAATTCTACCCCAAATCTTTTTTGGGTTATATACTACTTATCAATCATTTGCACCTAGAATTGGATGAAGTGTGTTTGAAATGTTAATCAATAATGGTGCCGCTGCCGGGGAGTGGTGTTGTTTAAAAAAAATCTCTTGGTGAAATTGAATTGTGATCCTTTTAGTTATAGTTGAATCTACTTATTTTAGTTTAGGTTTTGTGTTGCTTGTGTTAAACATAGGAGGAGATGAGAGTTAATGCAAGTAATGGTAGCCAAGTGGGCCACCAAGATGATATTCGAAACCTCAAGGATGTCAATGACCGAAACATCAATGACCCAGTCTAAATGGGTGGTGTTGGAGCAATTTGTTTACCTCCAGCTGAAGGGAACGTTGTTTTTTACATCACAAGCACCATGCTTCAGCTCCTACAATTGAAATGATTATTTTGGGGGCTGACTCATGAAAATCCCCATGAGCATATTAGAAATTTTATTGATATTGATAAAGTCTCTCCTTTCAACTTTAGAATGAAAAAGGAGCAGATTGAAAAAGATAAAGAAAGAAACCAAAACTTGGTAAAGATAATGACCCAGTTGGATATCTTGTCTAAAAATGTCATGGGTGTTGGTATGAAGATTGTCAATGTTGTGGGTGTTAGTGGAGTAAGCCCCGATAAAGCCCAATTTGAAGCGCAGTACAATGAGAAAGTGAACTTCCTAGCCAATCAGGGAGGAGGCTAATGTGAAAACTACACAAGACCGGGTGGAAATCTGAGTTGGAATAGAGATGAGGGCTGGAGAGATAGTGATTGAGATTGGCCTAATCGCAACGCCACCTGGAAGGAAATAGAGGGGAAGAAGGATAGGTATGTTCCTCCCCATGAGCGTCAAAAGCCTAAGGAAT
This sequence comes from Solanum stenotomum, assembly GCF_019186545.1. Classification (NCBI taxonomy): domain Eukaryota; kingdom Viridiplantae; phylum Streptophyta; class Magnoliopsida; order Solanales; family Solanaceae; genus Solanum; species Solanum stenotomum. The sequence goes on from NC_064287.1 coordinate 24,772,324, forward strand.
CTGAGGGTGACCGTACAGAAGACATGCTCTCTCTCATTTTCAACAAGGTTGAAGGGTCCGACAAAGTGCTGAAAGAAATGAAAAATGGTGTCTCGACTCTCAATCAGATGCTGACCTCTCACTAAGTCTCTATTAAGCAGCTGTAGACCCAAATGGGTCAAATTTCGTCACATTTGAATATAAGACAACAAGGGGGTTGCTTAGTGATACAATGGCAAACCCAAAAATGAAGCTTGAATGCGTACTTTCGTCGTGCCACAATGTTAACTAAGGCTCTTCTTGGGAAGCAACCCAAGTTTTTAATACTTTAAGTTTTTATTTTGTATAGCGGGTGTTGATTGTGCAAGTTCAAATTAAATTATGTTGGAAAACAGAAGGTTTGGCGAGCTAAAAGTCCAATTATCGATTCGCTGAAAAAGTTGTCGAGCCCTACTTGGACCGTTGTTGGACTCGTAAAACCTGAAGTGGAAGTTCGTAATACTCGACGGGCTAATTGCTTGATCGGCGACTCACCAAATAGGTCGGCGAGCCTGATTTTGTCCGCCATTTGGACCTCCAAATTGACTAGAGGTCCTATAAAACTCGGTGAGGTAAATTACCACTCTCCGCATCGCCGAGTGGTTCGGCATAGTCGACTAACATCGCCGAAAAGGCTGCGTACTGAAAGCTTTTAACAGGCCAAACAATTTAAAATTTCAAAAGCTTTCATATTTTCTCATTTCTAACCCTGTGCATTGTCATCTAGACTTTAAATCTTCCGTAGATTACTATTTCATTTACTTTTTGTGTGCGATCTCGTGTTCGGAATTGGAATACTTTGCCGCCTAGATTTTCGAATTATTAATTTAGCATACATGTTGGTTTTTCGAACCCCGCACCTTTAATAAGTGGTTGAACTCAAATTCTATCGAAAAATAGGTGTTGGCATGTGTTGGGTAATTGTTTAAATCATGTTTTATGTGTATGATTTCCCGTATTGTTTTCAAATTTGTGCCTAATTGCTTAAAAAAATGATTTCCCTTGTTTAATGCGATGAAATTAGTTCTAAATTATTAGGTTGGGGTTATTTTATATTGGGTTTAGTGGGGTGAAGTCTGAGTAACCTTGAATTGTGCCAAATGACAAAATTTGCCAAATGATGGATTGTTTGACATCATTCTAAAGGGCAAAAGTTGTCAAATGACCAATTTTGGCCAAATCAGGAGAAGTCTGAGTACCCCGAAGGCATGGGTCATATGGGTCAGGTATGAATTGAATTATTTATGTGTTTTATTTTTATTTCGGGGGGTACAAGCTTCATTTTGGAAATGGGGTTAAAGATTGGCACGTTAGGCAATTTGGCGGGCTAGGTCGAGCTTGCCGAATAGTTTGGCGAGTCACCAAAGTCCCTATTTAATCGCCCTTAATTTCTTGATTTTTCTAAGTTGAGTCTGTAACTTTCGTTAGGAAGCCTGAGCTCGCCAATTTCACTCGACGACTCGCCGAACGGTTCCTTGATCGCCTTTCTACGCCCCTAACCCCTAAAACACACTGTAATTTTGGCGGGCTAGTCTGAGCTCACCGAGTGGTGTCACAGATTTTCCAAAGGGCCCTGGGCATCGCTGACATGCCTTAGTTCTGGAAATTTTTCAAGTTGGTCCTTTCGGCCATCCAGATGTAGCTCGCCTAAGCTACTGGGAGACTCACCGACTGGTTCGCCGAGTCTTTCTACAACATGATTTCTGCAATTTTCTTGAATAATCTCTAAGAATTTTTCAATGTATTTGTAGATATGGCTAGACCCGAAGTACCAGCACGAGATATGCTGCTTGGCAAACGGGCAAAATGGATCATCATAAATGATGATGCAACGGCATCCAAAGCAAAGGCAACCAAATTTCCTACCATAGGTGGGAAAGGCAAAGGAAGGGCAAGGCACCCACAGCTGAGTCACCAAAGGTCAGCTCCGACAGTGAGGGAGTCTAGGCGACTCACCTTACCACATCTGAAAGTGAGGGGGAGCACTAGGATTCTAAGGCTGTCATCTCTGAGCCTGAGGATGACCAGCTTCTATTGGCCCGGAAAGCTGAAATGCGCTCCAAGAGGATGCATGATACGTCTAGGATCTGGGAGCTTCAAACTACTCCTCCTCCTCTAGCTCTAGAACAGACTGTGGTTCTAGCACCACCTGTACAGGGTCCTCCTCCCCGGTCTCTCAATAGACTAAAGGCCGAGGGACTGAGGACTACCATTGAGAAGAAGAGATTGTCCACAAATGGTGTGGTAGACATGTATCCGGGGATATGGAGCACCCTGAAATCCCACAACTTCCAGCTCTTTACTAAACCCCAAGGGCCCTACATTCCTAATTTGTTCTGGGAGTTCTACACTGCCTATGGAGCTTTGGTTCCACAGGGGAAGAGGAAGGCTGCTATCTTCAAACTAGTGGATTATGTAGTTGTCAGTGGAATGAAGGTAAATGTGTTAGTGATGACGTAAACGTTGTTTTGGAATGCATTGACAACATTACAGGTGACTACCAGAGCATGATCAAGACAATAACTTTAGAGGATATGAAACGTTTGTTGGCTCCTCTCCTGTCTGATATTACACCTAGGTGGATCGAGACTAGAGTGCCAATAGAGAAGAAAGACCTCAATATGGTAGTGAGGTATTTGTTCGACCTCCTTAGTACTACAATCATGCCATCCCAAAATGATTCTATCCTCCGCCATACAAAGATGGCCTGTCTTGGATCTATTATTGTAGGGAAGCACATAAATCTATGTGCCATTATTAGACAGGAGATGGCCATGAGAGATAGGGAGCAACATACATCTCTTTCTTTTCCAATGTTGATACGTGAGTTGTGTAGATGAGCTCGGGTTCCACATGATGAGAAGAAGGACGTGGAATTGATTCCCACATCCTCTACTGACATCCGATGTATTGAGGCTGAGTACTCGAAGGATGAGGTTGAGAAGAAGAGGGCAGCCCCGGTTGATACATCCCTGGTTGTTGATATTGAGACACTACCTTCAGAGGCAACATTTCCTTCTACGGACACTGGGCCTTTAGGTATTTCTAGATCTGCCCCTTCTTTGACTTCGAGTTTATTTACCGCTGCCCTGGCTCCTAGTTCTACTGCTAGTACTGCTGCATCCCGACCTCCACTCACCCAGGCCATGCTGCTACGAATGTGGCACCTAGCGCATTCTACTAATGTGCGTGCTTCTAGGCTAGAGGATGGTGTTCCTGGGATGATTGAGAGTGCTATCACCGTTGCTTTGACACCTCTTAGAGATGCTATTGATACCCTCACAACAAGGATAGAGGTGTATAAGAAAGGTCAAGGAGCCACTCATGAGGTGAGTGTCTTAAAGACCTTAATTGAAGAGTTGAGGAAAGATGTGGATCAGCTGAAGTCCATTGACTTGTCTATGATTTTTGGGACCGTAGAGATCCTTGACAATGTGGACACATATATTCTGGCCTGTTCTGATGTGCCTTTGGCTACCATTGTAGATGAGGTTAGAGCTGATGATGTGGCTATATAGTCCGAGGCTGAGATTGATGAGAAGAAACTCACTGTTCAGGAGGAGACGACCTATGAGGGATTGACTGAGTTCTAGGAGGCGATGGTACATTCGGCCATTCAGACTACGTTGAGGCATACTTCTATGGCAGGCTCCAGTGGAGCTAGTGTTGATGTTATACCGGGCAATGATGCCCAACCCTAGATTGTGACCACAGATATTGATGCCCTGAATGATGGAGCGACTGCGATGCAGACTTCACCCAGGCTTAGCCTAGCAGGATGACAACTTTACCTCCCTCTCTGTTGTTTTTGTTGATTATCTTTTTAGTTGCATTTGAGGACAACTGCTTTTCTTTTATGGGTGGGGTGAGGTATTTCTGTACCTACTTCTTGTGATTACATTTTATTTGTATATATTGGGTTTTGTGATCTATATTTTTTTTATTCTGTTTGGATCTTAATCTTATGGATGGTTGGGCTTGAGGCTCCTTGTTTTGAATGGAAATGGTTTTGACTTATTTTTAGAATTTGTGCCACCTCTATTGTTTGTGATTGTGGTTATTATTGTGCAAATTTGAGTATCGGTTATGATCAGTAACGATGACTTGAACAGTTCTCTTAATTGAACGAAATGAATGTGTAGCTACGATGAAGCCAAATGAAGTTGCATAGATAATGTGTTAACTTTTAGCATCTTGTTAGAACTAGCCGGTTATCGAATGAGTCTCTTGTGGAAGTTGCTTAGACAATGTGTGAACTTTTAGCATCTTGTTATGATTAGCCAATTATCGAATGAACATTTCACACTAGCTAGAAAATGTGGAGTCTTGTTTGATATTGGTGCCAATGACTTGTGTGATGAGATTACCTTGAACATTGTGTGTGATGATACCTAGAATATTCCCCGTTTTTCTAGCTGACTAAGTGATGCAAGCACTAGAAATGATCTTAGGCAACAATTTTGAAGATTGAAATAATTTGACAATTGATGCTTATCGTAACCAAGACACTAACCTACAGTACTAGTGTCTACGATCGTCGATAATATAGTAACCCAACTAAAGGTTGGGGTCGTCTCCCAAGGGAGTGGTTTTGAGAATTAGTAGAAAAATAAAATTAAGTTCAAACTAGTCGTAGTGAAAGACATTAACGATTAAAAATATTGTAAAGTAAAAGGGGTGACACAAATGTGTCAAATATCAGATGGGGGTTTTGTAACATGTAGTGAAAAACAACAAAAATAAAAAGAAGATCAAGTATGGGGACAAGTTCGTGGGGTGTGACCGCAATACAAGTTGAGCTAAATCATTGGATACATGCTTTCGATAGGAAATTTCCAAGATAATAGTGACTAGGCTAAGCTTTAGAAGGAAATAAGTTCCCTCTCGAACAACTTAACCCGTTTCAAATGTGTTCCCTCTCGGACACTCATTTGCCTCATGAAGGCTAGCCTACGCCTTACCCCACTCACTCTCTCAATCTGAGTGTTAGGATATTGGACTAGGTCTCACCCTCTTAGGCTGAACCTCATGTCGATCCACTCCTTAGGCTATAAGTCTAGCGGTCTTGGTTTCGCGACCTCCCTCTCAGGCAAGCCAAAAACACATGGGTGGTTTTGTATTTACAACTACAAACCCATTAAATTAAACCACAACCACCAGGTGAAATCACCATTAAAATACATCTATCCTATCAGTAGCCAAGACCCAATAATAATATCAACACATATTTGCTAAATAACACCCCAAGAATGGGGTTTTTAGCAACACATCAAGAAATAGTAAAATACACCTAAAATGATACTCAAATCAAATGGGTATAAGGAATTAAACCTTGATATAAGCAAAGGAAGATGAATGTATAAGACCCACTACCAACTTGGGGAAGATGAAATCCTTCTTTCTTCAAGTCTCCCAAAAACCCTGACCAAACTTGAAAGAAAATATGCCAAAAAGTATTATTCTATTGTGAAAATTAAATAAATGTTCGCCTCTTAATAATTAATAACAAGTTTAGTATTTATAGACTTCAGAAAATAGTGCTGGTGGATCTTTCGGGGAGGTTAGTGGGAATCACCGATTAACTCGGCAATTTGCCCTTTGGTGTAGTTCGTCGCCATCTTGCACTAGCCTTCAGCATCATCGTGCTCTGTGTCATTGGGCGACCTAGTACTACTTCGCGGAATTATTCTGTGAAACGCCGACTGCTCCTTTCATCGCCTTTTTGATCCTGTTACTTCAGGGCTTCGAGTACTGGAAAAAGGGGCGGAGTGCGTCCCTTCGGCGAATCGGCAAGTGTGATTGGCGATGCTCAGGCTTCAGTTTCTTCGTTCTTTTCAGCCTTTTTGTTCCTTTTTGCGCCTAAGTGTCCGTGATTCCAATAAAACTTCTAATACCTGAAACTTAAGAGTTTTCATCATATATTGAGACAAATTAAACTTTAGAGGAAAATATTTCTATCAAAATAAAACCCTAAAATGAGTCCAATTTGTGGACTCATCAACAGTATACCTCTTTTGTGGACAACCTTTTGAGATGTGTGGACTCATCAACAATATACCTCTTTTGTGGACAACCTTTTGAGATGTGTGAACTTTGCTTAAACCCTCTTGAGCCTTATTCATTTTCTTGGAAGAAATTTGAACAATTGTGATCCCTCTCTATCCATTCACCCATAAATCTCATGAAGTGTGGTTTGTTTAAATATCCAACTTAGTCAAAAAGCCTAAGTTAAGGGTTTGGTGAAAAGAGAAGGGAAATCATAAAGTGTGAGAAATTCCCCCTTTGAACAATGATTATGAAAAAGATGAAACCCCTCCATGTTAAAAAAAAAGAACAGAAGAAAGCAAATGAAAAAATGAAAAGTTGTGAAATAAAGTACTGGAAGTTGCAAAAGAAATGGGGTATCTGGTAGTCCATTTGAAGTTCAATAATGAGATGAATTATGATTATGAAAAAAATGTTATTGAAAAAGAAGAAAGTGAAGCTTAGACCATACTTCATGAGGGTAGCAACCACTGGGCCTAAATGACAACACCTCTACACTCAGCCCCGTTACAAGCCTTGTAAATACCTTTGTGATCTTGAGTGAGCTGAAACAAATGTTGGTTGGATAATAAGGGAAAACCTATGGTTGAAGTCATGAATGTGTTCATCTCTGTGAGTGTGAGAGTCGTCTGTGATTTTGAAACTCTAAATTGTTGAAGAACTTTGTTTGATTCGTGAATCATCTTTGTTGTGAGGGCATTTGAGTACCTTTCTTGAGCTTGAACTCGCATTTGAAGCAAGTATTGTGAACTTGAGCATCTTTGATAATGGTGAGTCACAGTTTGAATCTTTGAGTGCACAATTGATCATTGCATGAGTAAGTTGAATCTTGTTTTATGCATCCATGTTGAGTCTTATGCAGCACTATTTGAGACATTCTTTTTGAACTGCTAATCTTGAGTTTTACTTGAGGACAGACAAAAGTTTAAGTTATGGGTGTTGATGAGTTCGAGATTTACACTCATTTGGGCCTTGTTTATATAGCTTTAGTGTCCTCAAATGCTTATTTTGTGCCATAAACTTATTTTAAAGCCATGATTTTTAGGTTTATGGATTGAGGAACAAAGCAAGGACACTGATAGGCAAAAAGGAACCAAACAAATTGAAGAAATGAAGAAAGACAAGCCTGGTGATCGCCAAGAGCACTAGGCTAATCGCCATGTGTCTAGCTTGGTCGCATAAAGTGCAAGTGTGCCAGCCCTGAGGGAAGAAACCAAGTTGGTGACAAAAAAGAGAAGTCGGCAAACCGTCGAGCAGTTCTGCGATGCAAAGAGAGATCGCCCAAAGTTACAGGACTTGAGGACTCTGAGTGACAAGGCAAAAAGGCGATGGAAGAGATCAATGGGCGGTTCGCCAAGTGGTTCGGCGAGCCTGACTTACTTCACCAAATTGCCTTTTGTGGCTTATTTTTGGTGACTATAAATTAGATTTGAACAATTATTTTAGATGTTGATAGAGTCGAAATTAGTTTAGACCACTTTTCTCTGTAGGTTTACATAGTTTTGAAGTATTTTAGAGATTCAATTTGGAGATTCTGGAAGTTGGTTTCAAATATTATGGAAATTGAAGTATTGTAAAGAATAAATTACTCTTACCCAGTTGATGGCTAATTGATTTGGTAATCGTTTTTACTCTTTTATGATGTTTGGCTAAAACCCCAATTCTTAGGGTGTGATCATGTGATTATGAGTTAAATTACTTTATGGGTATTATTAATTACTAGTTTAAATGCTAAATTAAAGTAATTTGAATAATTAATTGTGGTTTAATTTATGAATTGTAGTTGAAAATGCAGTTCTAATTTTGTTTTCTTGTCTTGCTCGAGAGAGAGGTTTTAGAACTAACATTATTGACTAATGATTTTTAGGTATTGGGTTGAAATGGGTTTAGCTCGAGAGTGTGAATCCTAAATCCAATCCGCCCATATAGCTCAAAAGAGTAGATGAATTAAGGTGTGGGTTGCTCTTCTTTGTTATGCTTGTTGATGTTGGAAAGAAATCACCTAGTTCGAGATAGTTGTTCGAGATAAATCTATCTCCCTTATAGTCTAGCTTACTCACTGATTTTTAGTTGTTTATTAGTAGTTTCAATTACCCATATATCAAAATTTGCATATAATCGATCATATCCCGAAAATTCCTCTCCTTATTGTTATTTCAAAGTGTTTGTGGCTGCTTTGTAGTTAATAATTGAAAACCAAAACCCCCATCTAACATTCGTGTCACCCCTTTTAATTTGATTAATGACTTTCTTTTAGATAATTTCTATTCCTACGACTGATTAGACTACATTTGTACTTCCTAATTGAATTTGAACACGTACAACTCTCTGTGGATTTGACCCCAATTCTTCGTTGGGTTTTATACTACTTCACGATCGTTTGCACCTAGAATTGGATAAGTTGTGTTGGAAATGTTAATCAATATCCAATACAACACCATCTTGGATTGAGGCTGGATCTTCTATAGAGACGAAAGAGTTAAATGTAGTTGCCAGATATTTGTTTGAATTTATCAACAACACTTTAATGCCCTCCCTGAACAAGTCTATACCCAAGAATCCGAAGGCTGCATTGCTGGGATCCATCATTGACCGATATGATATTAATCTAGGTCTGATAATAGAGCAGGAGATGGCCATGAGGGCCAAGAAAAGCAAGACCTCCCTCCCCTTCACACTCTTGATTTCAAAGTTTTGTAGGTGGGCCCGTGTCCCTTTGATCGCCAAGACAGATGTGGAAGTGACTCCCACTTCCTATACTCACATCTGGAAGATAGAGGCCGAGTACATGAGGGATGAGGATGATAGGAGGAGAGCTGAACCGGTGGATACTTCCCTGATAGTTGATGTGGATATGTTGTTGACAAAGGGAATTCTTCCCCCAGGACAATGAGCCTATAGGTACCCCTGACACTTCGTCTTCTATACCTTTTAGTACTTCTCCCCTTGCTGTTGTTGCTACTTCTTCCTGACCACTGATCACCTAGTCTTTGTTGTACAAGATGGGCCATATAGACAGTTTGATGATGTGTGTGCCTCCTGGTAGAGGTCGTTGTGCCTAGGTTGATTGAGCAGGCAATTGCTACTGCTTTTACCCCGATTAGGGCTGAGTTGAGAGAGAATAGATTGAGGATAGAATCCCATGGGTTTGCCCTGGATGCCTAGAGGCTTGTGATCAGGGTCAGGGTGCTTCTAATGATGTGACAGCCTGAATGCCGATATTATTGTGCTGGAGAGAGATGTGGATGTGCTGAAATCCATCGATCTATCTATGTTATTTGGTACAGTAGATATCCCTGAGGTTTCGAGTACAATTTTCCTGTGCAATTCCAAGATTCATCTAAATAGTACGACCGAAGATGTTGTAATGGATGAGGTTGATGATGAGTTAAGGCTGAGACCAATGAGGAGAAGCTAGGTATTTGAAACGCAGTGTTGTATGATGACTTGGAGGATCTTGAGGGACCTATGGTCTAGACAATTGTGCCTGTTTCTTTGAGGGATACTTCGATGGTAGGCTCCAGTGGAGCGAAGGATGTTGTTGAGATGTGCACTTATGACCAGATAAAGGAGGTCAGCAACATGCAAAGTTCACCCCAGGATTATCCTGGCAGGAGGAGTTTTGACTCTCTTTTGGTTCTTGTTTCATTTTTTTTATTTCTTGGCATTTGAGGACTATTACTAGTTTACTTTGGTGGGGTGAGATGTTTCCATACTTATCTCTTTTGGGCTCTTTTTTGGATATTTTGTGTTTTGTGTGATTGTTTTTGGAAATGCTGGATTTTGTTGATATATATTGATTTTTATCCATTGTGTTGGTCCTTTGTTTTGAAAGAAAAATATTGGAATGTTGGCTCTAAACCGATTTTATAAATTCCACCTCTTGATATGTGTGAAGAACTGGACGGTTTTTAACGGCCAAAGGTTTAAACTTTCAAATTCTTTCACATTCCCTAAATTTTTAACTTCCCAAACTCACACCCGCTATATTTTTTTACATTTTTGTGCTTTTACCATGTATTAGTCGTCGATTGTGTGTTCGGAGTTGGATATCTTTGCCGCCTAATATTTCAACTTATTTATTCGGCTTTAAAGGTTTGTTTTCCGAATCTCGAACTCGTGTTTAGTGAATTTACTCTTTTGCAATTGTTTTTATCTTAGTGATGTATGTTGGGCATCTATGATCTGTTAATGTGTGCTTGTTTTCCTATTTTGAATTCGTAATCTTGCCTATAATGATTATTGTTGATTTTCTAGAAATTATTGTGCTTATGATTGATCAAAATTGTAGGGTTGTACTAATTTGTTGTTGGGTCTAGTCAGGTGAAGTCTAAGTAACCCGCATTTGTGCCAAATGACGTGCTTTGCCCAATGATGGAGCGGTTGACATAATTCTTAAGGACTAAAGTCGTCAAATGGCGAAATTTAGCTAAACCGGGAGAATTATGAGTATCCCCGGGGAATGGGTAGCATGGGTCTTAGTCTAGTTAAGTTAGTGTGTGCTTTGATTTTGTTTTTAGGGGATGAGGGTTTGAATATTGGAAGTTGGGGTTGAGAGTAGGCATGCTGGGTCGTTCGGCGAGCTGACCGAGCTCGTCGAACCACTCGCTGGTTCGCCGAATCCCCCTGATCGCCTTTATTTTCATGCTAAAATTGAATTTGGGTTCTGTAACTTTCTGCGAGAAGCCTGAGTTTGCCGAGTGCACTCGGTGACTCACCGAAAGTCTTCCTTTATCTCCTTTTCTGCACCCCTAACCCTTAAAAATACACTGTAATTTTCGGCGAGCTGGTCCTTGCTCACCGAATGCTGTCGGCTATTCAACGAAAGACCCTCCCATCGCCGACATGCAAATTTTCTTGGAAATTTTGAGCCAATCCTTTCGGCAAACCCGATCTAAGTCTTTTTGATGTTTTTGCAGGTATGCCTAGGACTAACCTTGACATGCTGCCCTGTAAAAGAGCAATGGTATAATTATCAATGAAGTGGGAGCAAATCCTTCTAAAAAGGGAAGGACAGAGACTCCAAAGGGAGGCAAGGGCAAGGGCAAGGGCAAAAAGCCCATGAGTGAGGTTCTGAAGCACAACTCCGGCAGCGAGGGAAAGTACGTTGACTCCCTAGCTGCGTTCTTTGAGCCGGATGATGACCAATCACAACAGTCTAGGCGAGCGGAGATCCATGCTAGGTCTCGGCCTGACTCATTGAGAGCTCCTGCAGCCTCCTCTCCAGCAGATATAGTGTCAACTCTAGCACCACATTTGGCCCCAGCGCCACCAGTACAGATTCCTCTTCATTGGCTACTCAACAGATTAAAAGTCAAGGGAATGAGGACAATTCTAGAAGAGAAGCTGCAGGCCACAGAGGGCATTGAGGGAAGATACTCCAGAGTGCATGACACACTCCAGTATCACCAATTCGAGCGGTTCACCAGGCCCCGATGTCCCTATATTCCTACATAGGTCCGGGAATTCTACTCTTCCTACGGCGAGTTGGTGCCCGACGAAAAGAAAAAGGCCAGTGCCTTCAGACCAATGAAGTTTGTCATGGTCCGGGGGAAGGAAGTGGGGTGCAACAATGACCATATTAATATTGTACTCGACACATGCGTATGAGGGTTTGACTATCACTCAAGCTTTGGATGATTTAAAGGGCTGGATTGCACCCTTTATTTCTAATACCACCCCGAGGTGGATCTAGGCAAGAGCGACAATTGAGAAGAAGGATTTGAACATTGCCGCTTGGTACTGGTTCGGGTTCATCAACAACTCTATTATGACCTCGCAGAACGAGTCCATCCTTTATCACCCAAAGGTAGCATGTCTCGGATCTATCATAGATAGGAGGACGATCAACATGGGATTGATTGATTAACATATCAAGGACACTACATCCAATTCTAAGTGTCAACGATCGCTAGTCCGTACATAACCCAATCAACTGAGGTGGGGTCGATCCCACAGAGAGTAGCTTTCTTTGAGTTCAACTAGGAAAGTATGACGATGACCTTTACAGCTGAGCAACATACACTTCAGAGATACTAATCAAAATTTCAGGATGTCGTTACCAACCTACTTCAAATTATGAGTGAGAAACGATCACATAACTACGAAACACTTGGTGGGTTGACTAACCAACTTCCGAATTCCACCTAATGGGTGTACATCATTACTGATAATGCTAATTTGTTGCGGGTAAAGTGGACTACAAGTAAAATAACTTTCTCTCAAACAATTGCTTTATTTCTGTTGAGTTATCTCGAACCTCAACACTATCCATAAGCTAACACACCCATGTTCTCATCAAATTAACTCTTTCGAGCTAGATACAAAGGCTAGCTTTTGAGTTTCACTTTCTCAAGCTGAACCCGTCAAGACCCACTACTAAGGATGCCAAATTAGTACATTCGTTATGTACTTCTCTCTCAAGCAAGCATAAAACTCAGAAATCTATCACATGAAATATGCAATAATGAAGCTAAACCACCATAATAATTTGGACCCACTTCAGATTAACACTAACAATCACGAATCTATAACACCCACTAAGTAAAATGCAATAATTGGTCACATTGTCAAACCCCCAAGGTTAGGGTTTTAGCCAATCGTGGTGAAAAGATGAAATTCAATACCTACTACATTTTGCATAACTGGGTAAATGAAAATCGAGAGTTAAAATTAACTAGAGTCTTCTCTATTAGAAAATCTCAACGAAAAATCTTACTAAAATCACTTGAAGTCCACCATGGCAGTGTTTTTGCTCTCAATCTTTTGTTCCTCACATTTCTGAATGCCTTCTCTCTCTTGCAAAAAATAAATTTATGCAAGTTTGATATGTTGCTGTTTGGAACCAATCGGTGAGGTAAGTCGGGCTTCACCGACCGTTCAGCGACTCATTGATATTCCTTCATCTCGCCTTCATTTTTCACCTCTTCTTAGTCCCACCACTATATTTTGAGGTGAGCCTAGTCGGGATCGCCATCTCGTTCGACAAAGCGCCCTTTTCCCAATCGTCTCGCCTATTCGCACCTGTCTAGATCTCTATCAGTACTTTTAGCAATCTGTTCATCTAACGCCGATATGATCCGCATCGCACCTAGTTGTATTTTTGCTCTCCCAAACTGCTTCTAATCCAGCCTCAACTTTGTAAATTTAGGCGGTAGAGTGTCAACTTTGCGAGTCGCCGAGTGACATTGGTGATCCACATGCTTGTTTTTCCCTTTCTCTTTGTTGCTCGTGTTGTCTTTGTTGTCCATTTCTATTGTAGCTTTGTTCCTCAATCCATATACCTGAAGATCAAGGGTTTTATATCAATTGTTGGCACAAAATAAGCATTTGAGGACACTAAATCATTATAAATAAAGCCCTAAATGAGTCCAAATCTCAGACTCATCAACACCCCCAACTTAAACTTTTGCTTGTCCTCAAGTAAAACTCAAGTTCAGCAGTTCAAAAAGGATGTCTCAAACAATGTTACACTAGACTCAATCATGAATGCATACAACAAAACTCAACTTACTCATGCACGGGTCAGTTCTGCACTCAAACCTTCCAGTTGTGATTTACCATTACCGAAGTTTCTCAAGTTCACAAAACTTGCTTCAAATGCAAGTGTCAACTCAACAAAGGTGCTCAAATGCTCTCACACAAAGAATGATTCCATATTCACACAATAATCTTCAACAATTTCAAGCATCGGAATCACATACAACTCTTACACTCACAAAGATAAACACACGCATGACTTCACCCATAGGTTTGCCCTTATTTTCGAACCAACACTTGTTTTAGCTCACTCAAGATCAAAAAGGTATTTTCAAGGCTTGTAACGGGGCTTAGTCTAAAGGTATGGTCATATAGGCTCAGTTGTTGCTATCCCCATGAAATGTGGTATGAACAACACTTTCTTCCCTTTTCATCAACAATTTTATTCATGCTCAAAATTCACCCCATTATTCACTTTCCATTGAATGTCGGAAACCCAGATCCTTTTGCAACTTTATTCACAACTTTTTCCTTCTTTTTCTTTTTCCTTGTTTTTTTTTGTATGGAGGGGTTCCATCTTTTTTAAAACCATGGGTAAGGGGGACTTTCATCAAAATTCTTGATTTACCTTCTCGTTTCACCACACCCCCAACTTACGCTTTTGGACTAAGTTGTCTATTTCAACAAACCACATCTCATGAGGATTAAGGGAGAAGGGATAAAGAAAGGGCACAATTGTATCAAGTTTCTTCCAAGAAAAGGGTAAGGCTCAAAGGGTGTTCAAGCAATGTTCCCACACTCACAAGGTTGGGCAAAAATGAAGTATAATGTCAAATTGTTTCACTCTTCAATAGTTCCCTAATATCATTTCAAGAGGCTTTACTTAGTCAACCGGACCAACGGGGCAAATTCAAGGTGTCATCACACATGGTTCACGGTAAGCTCATCACACAAGGTATTGTTATCAATATCAAACAAGACTCCACACTTTTGCTAGCGTGCAATGTTCATCAAAAGAGACTCAATCCGATAATCAGCTAGTCACAACGAGATGCAAATAATTCACATATTGCCTATGAAACTTTATTTGGCCTCATCGTAGCCGCACCATTCAAGTCATCGGTATTGATCATAACTGATACTCAAATTTACACAAGAACAACCACAATTAAACGCACAAGAGGTGGCTAAAATTTTTAAGAGGGGTCCAAACACCCCACCAAAAGCATTCAACATTGTCCCCACTGTGAGTAGAGAACAGATACTCTCACAATTAAAATAAGAATAAAAATAAAAAATGAAAAATAAAGAAAAAACTCGTGTATGTAAACATGCAGAGCAAGGTGGCGAGTAATCTTCACTAAGCGCCCAGTTGGTGAGAAAATGGAATAGTCGTCGAATGACTCAGCGGTGCGCCCAATGATTCGGATATCGCGCTTAATTCTAGTGTGCGATACTCTCAGAAAGGGGAACATCGGTGGAGATGAAGGAGGTCACCGCATAGGTCGGCGCTTCGCATAACAGTTTTGTAATATCACTAAATAATCAATGATTTAAGCTTTCAGTTCTGAAGCAGAAGGGATAGAAATATTGGGTCGCCTAAGCACATCGGCGATTCACTGAATGATGAAGGTCTCCCGCCGAATGTTCCTGTATCTCAACTCCATTTTTGAAGTCCATTAGGCGGACTATGTCAGGCTCGCCCAACGGATTCGGCGATCCACCAATAGCATCTTCTTCTCGCACAAAACTTTGCACCTGCAAAATGAACACCCATTATTTAAAACACTAACACTTGAAAGTTGTTTCTTCATTGGTCAGTCTGAACTTCATCTGCCCCTTCTCCATATCAACCAACGCACATCCTATGGCAAGAAATGGTCTCCTAAGGATGATGGGAACCTCAAAATCAACCTCACAGTCAAGAATCACAAAATTCGTTGGAAAGATGAACGATTCCACTGTCACTAGCACATCATGGAGTACACCAATGGGCCTTTTCACGGTTCGGTTGGCCATAAGTAACCGCATCGCAGTAGGCTTTGGATCCCCTAGACCCAACTTCTTATAAATAGACAATGGCATGAGGTTGATGCTAGCACCAAGATCACACAATGCCTTAGCAAAGTGTAACAACCATATAGTACATGGAATTGTGAAAGCACCAAGATCTTCCTTCTTCTGCACAAGAGATCTTGTAGCAATAACGTTACAATGTTGCAATCTATCATCATCTTCAAAACTCACAGACCTTTTCTTTGTCACCATATCTTTCATAAACTTCACATACCCAGGAATTTGCTCCAAAGTTTCTATCAACAAAACGTTGATGGAAAGCTACTTCAACATATTAATAAACATGCAGTATTTACCATCTTCAGTCTTCTTCACAAACCTCTGTGGAAAAAGTGGTGGAGGTCTAGGTATGGGGACCACTTTCTGAGATATCTCAACTTCTTTCTCTGTCACATTCTCAGACTATTCTTTAACCTCTATCACATCATCTACTTTTCTAATTTTAGCATCTACCACAAACGGCATAGGTGGATCAATGGTTTGCTCACCCCCTTGAGTAGTAACTGCCATACAATGACCATCATTCTTTGGATTCTCGATGGTTTTGCTAGGAAGAGTGCCAGGTTGACATGGGTTCACTGTAGTAGAAAACTGAGTCATCTGCTTCTCTAGATGCTTTATTGACAATGCATGGGTATCAACCTTTTGACCAATACCAGAAAAGTCATTTCTCATTTCCTTCACATTCTCATCAGTTGCATCAAACCTTCTCATCATCTTCTGCATCATATTTTCAATATGCGCCATATTGCCTCTAGCTTCCCTAGTACTAGATTCCCTATTTTGAGGGGGAACATAAGGTCCAACCCGATCATTTCTGTTTCCATAGTTGTTCCGGTTATAGTTGTTGTCGCGATTGAAGTTCCCATCCAAGACATATTGACCCTCTCGATTGTAATTGCCATAGTTTCGACCTTGGTTTTGTTAACCTCGGTACCAATTTTCCGTGTTGGATCCTTGGGTGTTTGGTCGGAAACCCCCGTCTGATCATTCACCGCATAAGCATCCTCTTTGTAGTAATACTCTTCAATAAGTGGTGGATGTCTACTAAAGTAGTTCACATCATTTACCTTTTCCTCACCTCCGCTCAAATACTTTAATACCAACCCCAACTCGATCCTCATCTGAGCTATCTCCTCATGAATCTCATCCGTAGACTGGTTGTTTGTAGCATGAACGGCAGATGTGTTTCTCCCAGTATCCGACCTCCTAGTGCTTCATTCTTTATTGTTGCGAGAGATCTTCTCTAGTTTTTCTGCAATCTGTGCGTATGTGCAGTCGCCATATGAACCTCCAACAATAGTATTAAGCACTGCTTTATTGTTGTCATCCTAACCTCGATAGATATATTCCTTCAGCGACTCATCATAAATACGGTGATTTTGAACACCTCTTATGAATGTACTGAATCTATCCCAAGAGCTACTCACAGACTCTCCAGGTAATGCCACAAAACTGTTGACCTTATCTTTGTGATTGAGCTTCTTGATAATTAGATAATACCTTGCTAAGAACACACCCTTCCATTGGTTCCATGTATATATTGAGTTATAAGGAAGCTCAGTGAACCATACATCAACATCGCCTGTCAGTGATAGAGGGAACAGTCGCAATTCGATGACTTCAATTTCTAAGTCTGGTGGACCTACACAGCTCTTGTAAACCACCCTTAACTTGGCTATGTGAGCATATGGGTCCTCCGATTGCAACCTCGAGAACAAGCCCCTCGTTGTAAGCATTTGTATCAAGCTACTAGTCATTACAAATGTGTGCCCCAGAGGCAAAGGGGGTAAGACAAGAGGTCCATCAGAGTTAGCAATATTGACATTGCCCCTATAGTTGTCATGCAATTGTGGGCCTGGTGGACCGTACACCCTCACTGCATCTCCTAATTGATTTTCAGCTAGAACCTGGTTGTCTCCACAAACTACCCTCAGAGGTTATAACTCAACTTCATCACCAAGATTGCCTCTAATAGGATTAACTTGAACTCCTTGATTGTTCATTCTTCGCAATGTTCGGTTCAACTCTGGATTGTAAGGAGTAAGTAGTTCACCCTGGCTCCGTGTACTTGGCATACACTAGAGTCAGAACCTGAGAGAGACAAAATGAAAAAGAAAAAGAAAAATTAGGAAATATTTGACTAAAGTTCAATAATGTAGTTAAAATAAATCTAAAACCCAATTTTCTCAGCAGCAGCGCCAAAATTTGATACGCTAAAATTACACCTCCTTAAACAAGCATAAGCAATTGTTATCAAGTAAAGAATCCAACTTGTAGGTTGGGGTCGATCCCATGAGGAAAATTGTTTAGACTTCACTTTAACCAACAATTATATTCGTTTAGTCAAATTACTTCCAGAAACAAGTAATTAAAGGGGGTGGGGGATTTGTGAAACAAATTGTAAAAGTTCAGTAGGTAATCAGTAAACAAAAGTCAATTTTGGTTGTTATCAAGATGAGAGAATTAACTAGGGTATACGTGTTCTCCACAAGCTCATAACGCAGTAATCCTAGTAATAGCAATCCTTTCCTAGTGTAGTACATGCAAAGTCATAAGCTAGGTATCTCTAAATCCTTGATCTGGCATATAGAGAATTTCACCCTGCACCTTGGTCCGGCTACATGTGTATAATTAATAACCCTTACCTTTACCTCATATTAGACATCACATCGATGTTTGGCTTAGTGATTACCTTTCAACAATCGATATTAGACTATTATATAGTATCACACTAAATATATGTTGATAATTCTTTTCTTGTTGATTACCTCATAGGTCCGACATGTAGCAACAAGGCGAGTTCTAACGTTGCGCACTGTTAAAAGGACTTTTAAATGAAAGAATTATCAATGCATGCAAAACACTATTGAAGAATTACTTATTTACTATTCATACTTTGTTAATCGCTCATGGTTCCCACAACCCTAGTTATGAAGTTTAGTTACCCATAATCGTATGAACACAATTGATTGTTTTAGATGAAAGAATTATGAACTTACGTAATTGAGAATAACAAACCCAGAATTTCAATACCAAAATCTTCAAAACCAACTTAGGAAATCAAGAATTGCTAGGTTTGCAACAATAAAATCCCAAGTCACAAAATAGAACTAAAGTAATAAAATCTAACCCCCAAAAATGAGGTTGACATACCCTATTTATAGAAAACAAGTCCTAAATTAAAAGGGAAACAAAATAAGGAATGTTTGTTCAGGCACGCATGTTCATTCCACGAGACTCACTGACAGACCGTCAATGGATCTACGGTCCGTGAGTCCCTTTGGTTAGTTAGGACTTGGAAAATATTTCAGCTTCCAAAAATTAGCTTCTCTGAAACAAACGACGGAACTCCAGTACAGACTGTAGATCAATCTACGATCCATCAATCCCTCTCTGTAGCTCCACACTTAGAATCATCAAAAATCAAGTAATGGAACCCTTGCAGTATCATTCTACGGATCAGCAGTACGGACCGTAGATTAATCTACGGACCGTCAATGGCTGCCGTGGTTCAACACTTGGTTAGATTTCCCTGATTTGCCTTTAATGCCTTGCTTGTTGATCTATGTTCACCATCTACGGAGCGTCAATGGACCTATGGTCCGTAGATCACCTCCGTAGATGCCCTTTTTTGCATTTCTTTCAGCTATCTCTTTACTTCCGCGCCTAAACATCTTTCTTGCAAAACATGATAAAACCACATAAAAACCAATACAAAAAGGCCCTAGACACACACAACTATACGTGAAATGTATTAAAAATACCGTAAACTCACTGTATATCACTTCTGACATTGAGTTCACTTCTTAACAAACTCATGAGCATCCTTGTAGAGAGGCGGCCAATAGTACCTACGTTGGAGAACATTAGTAGTTGTACGTACACCACCATGTTGACCCCTAACAGGTGAAACATGATAAGCATGGAGGATTTCGATGGCTTCTTCTTCCGTAACACATCTCCTAATGATATGGTCTGCACACTCTCTGAATAAATATGGTTCATCCCAAATGTACTTCTTAACATCAAACAAGAACCTCTTTTGTTGATGGAAGTTCAGTTTATCCGGCATTAACCGATACACTACATAATTTGTAAAATCAGCATACCAAGAAGGTTGTTTGAGAGTTACCGTGAATACCTGTTCATCGGGAAAATAATAATTTATGTCGATCTCCAGCTCGTCATTATCCTTGCCTTCCAATCTAGATAAGTGGTCAGCCACCTGAGTTTCACAATTACTTTTATCTTTGACCTCGATGTCAAATTCTTGCAATACACCCACCTTATCAATCTTAGCTTGGCATCGTTCTTTGCCATTGGGTACCGTAGTGCAACATGATCAGTGTAAACAACCACTTTAGTACCTAGCAAGTATGCCCAGAACTTCTCAAATGCGTAAACTACTACAAGTAACTCTTATTCAGTAACGGTATAGTTATGTTGAGAACTGTTTAGAGTCTTGCTTGCATAGTAAATGGGGTGAAATAATTTGTTGTGTTTTTTCCCCAACACAACACCCAATGCCATGCCGGTTGCGTCACACATCAATTCAAAGGATTCTGACCAATCGGGATTAATGATGTCTGGAGTGGAGACCAAATTTTTTTTCAAGCACTTGAAAGCCACCATGCAGGCATCATCAAAGTGGAATTTTACCTCCTTCTCCAAGAGTTTGTATAGAGGATATGCATTTTTTGAGAAGTCTTTGATGAACCTCCTGTAAAAACTGGCATGCCCCAAGAAACTACGAACACCCTTTACCGAAATTTGTGGTGGCAATTTCTCAATCACTTCAATCTTCGCTTTATCAACCTCTAGCCCCTTTAGCGACACTTTGTGACCAAGAACTATACCTTCCTTAACCATGAAGTGGCATTTTTCCAATTGCGGACCATATTTGTTTCCACATATCTTTGGAGAACTTGTCCTAAGTGTGCTAAACATGCTTGAAAAGTGTCACCCTCAACCGAGAAGTCATCCATTAAATACCTCCATTGAGTCGTCCACCATGTTGGCAAAAATCAACAACATATAACATTGAAATGTTACCGGAGCATTACATAACCGGAATGGCATCCGATTGAAGGCAAAAGTCCCATATGGGCAGGTGAAGGTAGTTTTCTCTTGGTCTTCCGGAGCAATAGAGATATGGTTATAACCGGAATACCCATCCGAAAAACAATACCAACCTCTCTCGGAGAGTCGATCAAGCATTTGATCCATGAAAGGCATAGGAAAGTGATCCTTTTCAGTCCACAAATTTAACTTTTGGTAATCCATGCATAATCTCCATCCGATCACCGGTCTCATAGATACAAGCTCCCCTTTTTCATTTGGGACTACTGTAATGCCTACCTTTTTCGGTACATATTGTACTGAACTTACCCAGTTTTTATCCACAATAGGGTAGATCACACTTGAATCCAACCACTATATTATTTTCCTTTTCACCATATCTTGCATCGGTGGGTTCAATACTCGGCTTACAATGAATTTTGTGAGTGCAAAAACGGGGAGGAATGCCCAGAATGTCTTCGATGGTCTAACCTATAGGTTTGATATGCCTTCTCAACACCTCGAGGAGCAATTTCACCTGCCACTTAAGCAAGTCAGCCGCAATGATCACCGGTAAGGTGTTATTTGCCCCTAAGAAAGAATATCGGATATGGGAGGGGAGTACTTTCAACTCCAGATTTGGTGGTTCTTATATTGGTGGCTTTGCGGGGGGACTTTCTTGATTTTTTAGATCAATGTCCAACTTCAATGAAATTTTTGAATACCCAAAAAAACCTGAAAGAGCAGCTACTACCTCTTCATAGCCTTGAATTTTGAATAAATCATAGTTAGCAAGCACGTATTAAAGTGGTTCACTCATACACATCAAATGGATAACACTAGTCACCGCCTCATCAATAACATCAATAGTGGAGACCACGTGAATATCACTTGGGTGTTTCATTGACTTACAAACATTAAAGGTTACTTCATCTTCGTTCACCCTAAACTTCAATTCTTCACTTTCAACATCCGCCAATGCTCTCCCGATTGCCAAGAATGGTCTTCCTAAGATAATGGGAATTTCAACATCTATTTCACAATCGAGAATGACAAAATCAGTCTGGAAAATGAATCGGTTAACCTTTACCAAGATGTCATAAAGTATCCCCACATGATGTTTGATTGATCGGTCTACCTTCAAGAGTCTCATTGTTGTGGCTTTCAGTTAACCCAACCCAAGTTCGAATACTGCATTAGGTTTATACTTGCTCACAAATCACATAGGGCTTTATCAAATTGCAGGATGCCAATGGTGCAAGGGATGGTGAACGCTTCGGGATCATCTCTCTTTTCGATTAGCTCCTTCGTCTGAATTGCACTACCACTATGAGAAACTTCGATTGTCTCAAAATTGAAACACAATTTCTTGGTCATTAACTCCTTCATAAGCTTGGCATAACACGACATTTCCAATAATGCTTCAACTAGAGGGAGATTAATCGGAAATGTCTTTGAATACCACTAAAAACTTCTTGAACTTCTCATCCTCATTCTTCTTCTTGAGACGTTGGGGAAATGGAGGCGTTATTTTGTGTAAAGGTTGCATAACTTTTTGGATAGGACTGTGTTTCTCTACATCTTTTTGTGGTCATTTGGGAATGCTTTGATGGATAGGTATCGCTTCTTCCTCCCTACCTTTGTCTTCTTCATGCATTGGAGCTTCTTCAATTCCCGTCATATCGCTTATTGCTACCTTTCTACTATGAGTAACAACTGCCAACCCTCTATCATCATCTTCCACTGTCATTTTCGGTTTCAATGTGCTGAAAGTAAACTCAAATGACCTTCAAGTATCTTGATTGCATCTGTGTGAGAGTTTACTTTATTGTTTAATGATGAAAAGTCAACTTTCATCTCTTTTAACAAATCATCCAAACCTTCAACTTTATCAAGGATGCATGACATCAAATCATTCACTCGGGGACTACTTGCACTCCCTTTCGATTATGGGCTCTCACTCGAGTGAGTGTGATCCTCTTCATGGTCATCCTCCCTTTTCCAATAATTACTTTTCTCAGCCCAATCTTGATAGTATCTTATATGCTCTTCCCTGTTATGATAGTTCCAACCTTGATTCTCACCTCGCTGTAAATAGCGTGGGTGGAAACCCTCCTCATATCTCTTAGAGTTCCAACCTTGATTCTCACCTGGATTTGAATAACCAGAATAACAACCCTCCTCAACTTTAAACACTCCACTTATCCCATTGGGTTTTCCCACATTCTCCATCATATGCTCTTGTAATATTTCAATTTGGGTCAACATCTTCTTGATATTTGCATCCCTCTATCTTTCCTTATCAAGTTGTTCTTGTGTTAATCTAAAACAAAAAGGAGAGACTTGATCTTTTTGAGTGTACCAAGCTTGATTTATTTTCGTCATGTCATTAAGAAGAAATGAAGCTACCTCAAATGATTGCAACATTATTCCTCTCCATACGAATTGATCAACCACTCCCTTATTAATCGAATCAAGACTCGGATAACAATATTGAGGTAGCAAATCATTTGGTAGCCCGTGAGTTAAGCATTTAAGTAGGAGTTTCTTGAATCACCCCCACATTTCATGAATAGGTTCACCCTCCCATCACTTAAAACCTAGAAAGTCATCTCTGAGTTTCATCATCCTTGATAGGGGAAAGAATCTTGCATTGAATGCTATAATTAGATCTTCCCATGAGGTGGTGGAATTGTTTGGTAACTCGGTAAACCACTTGCTAACCTCCCCCTTCAAAGATAGTGGAAATAACCTAAGCCAGATTGACTCCTCACTACAAGAAAATCAGCCTCTAAGGAAGGGAAATCTAGTCCATGAAAGTTGAAATCTGGTCCCAAAAGAGCAATCGAGACTAGAAAAACCTGGTCGCCACTCGTCCTAGAAAGTGCCGTCGCTATTGGTCACTAAGGACGAGTTCAAAAAACTGGTCCCTGAATGTCTTTGAGACGAGAAAAAACGCTGGTCGTGAATCACTTTTAGAGACTGCATATCTAGTCTCAAATGGACCATTGATATTTTGGTTTTCAGGTCGTTAATCCTCTTTTGCGACCTTCCGCAACCTAGTCCCAATAACTCTTTAGAGACGAGTGTGATCTGGTCCTAGAATAACGTTAGAGACCATTCACAATCTGCTCCTAGAATAGTTGTTGCGACAATAACAAACTGGTCCTAAAGTAGTTTTAGGGACGAACAACAACCTGGTCCTAAAATAACTTTAAAACGAATCACCATTGATCCTACAACCATTGATATCACAAGAATCTAACAAATTATCAAATTAATTACACAACTAAAAATTTGGATACAAAAGAAGATATAGAAAGGTTTACTGGGCAATAGAAATAAAGAGTGCAATTGATTATATTTAATAAATTTGGGAGCATCACAAGATGTAAGTTTCAATAGTTTCTTAATTAATAAACCAAAAAACTAAGATAACATCCAAGGTTTTGCATAACATTCATAGCAAAGTAAGAATGAGTTGGTGCATCTTCCAAGCTATAATTCACTAGAGAATGAACAAAAGTTGGGCAAAAAACATAAAGTTTAGTCTTTGTCATGTGATATCCAAAAACATCTACAAAACCTGCAAGAAATAAGAAAAAAATCTATTAGAAACACTTTCAGATACATCAATCAAGAAACCAACATCTATTTTGGAGAACCACACCTAACTAACGTTTAGTAAAAATTAGAAATAAATGGATAGAAAAGATAGCTTAAGACACAATTTGGATGAACTATTTGGAAGTGAAACTTAATTAGCTGATTTTGTAACAAATTAAAGAAAACTGTATGTGACAATAATATTTTAGGCTATAGCCTTTGTTGCACAGGTGTAGATAAATTAACAACAGTGATACGAACGCATTGGGACAGCCATGAAGATTGAGGCGATGTCCAAGATATAAGAACAAGAATTTTGACGGACACTTACGAGTTGATACAAGGAAACAACAGAGAAGGAATTTTATGGCCAATCTAAATCATCGGAGCTGAATGAAAATAACAGATACACATGCAAGATTAGTCATGTATTACTATGAATTGAGAAAAAATAAATTGCATTTCATTTGTATTTGAACCTTGTAATATTTGCTATTAGTAATTTGTGTATATTTATGTTGTTGAAACAGTAGAATGCTTCATCAGTCAATTGCCCAATCACGTGGAGCATTCTTGTTGCTAAAAGAGCAATAGGGTAAGACCACTACTTGAAATTTTATAACATGAATCAGAAGCTTATATACTGGAGACACAAGGAACCTTAACAACAAAAATGAATGAGTCTTTAAGCTCTATAATTGAGCAGTTGTCCTAGAATTCATCGGA
This sequence comes from Solanum stenotomum, assembly GCF_019186545.1. Taxonomy (NCBI): domain Eukaryota; kingdom Viridiplantae; phylum Streptophyta; class Magnoliopsida; order Solanales; family Solanaceae; genus Solanum; species Solanum stenotomum. Next base: position 24,797,335 of record NC_064287.1, read on the forward strand.
GGAATGAAAAAACAATCTGAAACAGTTTATTCAATTGGAGTGAACTGTTTTTTCAAGCTTCTTCATATTGTAAAAAGCGAGATGGATGAAGGAATGGAACCATAAGAGTAGAGTCGCAGCGATTGTCCCTAGCTAATAGCATCATGGAGAGCCTCCAAAACTGCGTTGGGCCAAAGATTAGTGTACTTTTCTGAGTTGGCTTTCCTCTCGATACCTCTAATAGCGGCTTTTGTTGTAAGTATACGAGAAAGGTTTTTCTTTCAACATTTCTGCGGCCCTTGCGACTACCATGAAGATTGAGGGGATGTCCAAGATATATAAGTACAAGTATTTTGGCGGACACTTACGGGTTGGTACAAGGAAGCAACAAAGAGGGAGTTTTATCGCCAATCTAAAACAGAGAAGCTGGTAGCAAAGTTATGTTGCTTACTGTGCAGGATATTTTATGTTTAAGTAAAGATATACACCCGACACTTACCAATAAGCATCTCTAGGTGCACGATATCGTGAATTGTTATCTTGCACACAGTGGCTAAAATGGCGAGAGCGAGGATGAGAAAATCCAGCATCGAGAAGCCATTGATGGATTTTTAACAGCAAGAAAAGAATGTGAACCAGAAAAAACAACAATTTGGATTAGGGGAAAGCCAGCCAATCAAACAGTGGCCTTCGCTATCTGAGATGGATGTTGCTAGGGAGCTGCCAAAGAAGGTTAGAGTCAAGGATCCTAACCTTACGTGGCAGCACTGTTATGTTGCAGCAGTGCAGAAAATTTAAAAATAAGCTTTGTCTCGTTATGCAGAAAATTGTAAAACAGAGAAGCTCACAGCAATGTTACGTGGCAGCACTGTTACGTTGCATCAGTGCAGAAAGGATATCTCAAGAGATGAGCAGGATGAACAACAATCGGACAGAACATGGTAAAACAGAGAAGCTGGCAGCAGTGTTGCAGCAATGCAAAAAATTTAAAAATAAAGTTTGTGTCGTTATGCAGAAAATGAAAAGCTGAGCCCATCACAATTAAAGAAAGTTGTGCAGATATTCAATAACAGATCCCATCTCTACAACCACTAATTCTAAAGAAAAATAATTAAAAAGTCAGGTATATTGTTACTAACTTGGTTAGCTAAAAAGGCAGTGGTCATTCAATTGAAACAGATGATGTTGTAGGTGGGACATGTGGTTGCTGAGCAACGAAGAATTCTTTCATATTCATTATCTCTTTCATCTTATCTTCTATGGTAGACAAGCGATCATTCAAAGATTTGTTTTCCTCATTCAAGGATTTGTTTTCTTCATTCAAGGATTTGATATCCTCTCGAGTTGAACGTAGTGCGGACAATAATTCAGCCTTTGAAGAAGTTCCCCCTTTCAAGTCTTTTGCCTTTACTCCACCCCCTAATCCAAATACATGGGTTCGAGTTTGAGGTCCACAACATTTTTCAACAATCTCTATAATAGGTAGAGATGGATCTTCTTGAACCATTTCTTCAAGTTGAGCCTATAAAATATATCAAAGAATATTTTCTATCATAACACATCAATTTCAAGTAATGAATATATTAAATTTAGCAAACGCACATATTTTTCAATTGCTTCAGGTTCAACAAGCTTGTTATCTTTCTTACGCGTCTCAAAGAAAATAGTTGCCAAATCTGGTGGATTGCCATCTTTCCCTCCCTTTACATCAAAATCAAACAAGTCAAATAACACACACCTTGTAAAAAGTCTATTTCGAAAAAAGTAATTTTATGATATTACCTTTTGATAGATAATCTCTCTAATAGGCTTGCTACCAATATGATGAAGCATCTTCAATTTAGCTTAGTTTGTTGCATTCCTTCTACTTCTTGCCTTTATTTATTTAACAACGAGTTACATTCTAGGAGGATAAATGAAAATAATATACCATAGAAAAGCTAATATAGTTGTGGATCGGATATACTCTCCAAATAGGGCTCCGCTCTTGACAAAACGGGTATGTACCAAGAGGGAAAACAAACTGCAGAAAAGAGAAGCTAGCAAAGTAGACTACTAATTCAGTAGGCATACCTGAAAACTTTCAGAAGCAAAATGCTCCTTTAGTAACCATTCCCATTCTTTTTTGTCTACTCCCCTTGGGACATTCTTAAGAGACTGTTGGATTGACTTGTCCTTCACATATTTTGCATGCAAGTTTCCTCTCCATTTATTCCATAACTCATTCATCCATCCCAAGATATGATCACGACGATCATTCATATCAACACTCTCAAATTTATGCTACAACAATCGAAACATGAGTTGAGTTATCATCTACAAGCTTTATTTGTGTTTCTAAACAATTTGCTCCCAAATTATAAAAACACTCTAAGGTACTTGATTATAGATTCTTTATCTATTACAATTGATTATCGATACTAGCTACTGCAGATAGACTTCTAAAATAAGAAACATTAGCTATATGGACAAGAACACATGACATATCAGGTGGTAAATAATATGAATCATGTGTATATTTATTACCTCAACGGCTGCCCACATATGATTTAGCTTTTCTTGCTTAATACAATGCCACGATGATACTCCTAAGGGACAAATATTATGATCACGAATAATTTTACCTAAATGCCTCGAAAACAAATTGCTATTTGCTCCAACCGTTGGATTATTGTAAAAGGTTACTTTCAGCTTTTGTCCAATTTCAAGTGAAGCAACTTCTTTGCACATGTTGCTTCCTCGAACTTTTTTTACCTTTGTAGGATTAAATGAACCTACAGTTGCATCATTTGATAATAACTATAGAAATCAAACTCAATTCAAAAACTTAATAATATATGAATTTAACATATCATACCTTTTTCTGTTGTTTGAGAGTGCTTCATAACTTGATTAATAGTTGGAGACAACGAAACATTGGTTTGCATATCCTCTTTCTCAAGAACAATATTTTTCATTTTTCTTATTTCTTGACTAGAGGAGGAGGTAGAACTCAGTTTTGTGCTTTTAGAAGGAGTTTGCATATGTTGATTAGCACAAACAACACTCTTGTTAAAAGATCCCACCTCAGATTCAGAAATTCCTAAAGGTGAGCTCAAAGATCCAGATCCTTTCTCTAGTCCCTTTCTTATAGCAGCTGGACGCACTAAACGTAATATAAGAGTTCATCAAAAAAATTGAAAACATAACAGATTTATATAAAATACATGTTTGAAAATATCTTACTTGTTTCAACTTCTTGGGTGTATTTCTCAGCCGTGGAGTTCTTATAAATCGTTTGCATTCCTTGACTAGTGAAGATGGTAGACTTTTTAAGTCCTTGTCCTCTGTCCTTCTCCATAGAACCTGAAAAAAAAGTCATTTGTTTGAGATTAAAAAGTTTGTAGCTGAAGTGAAAGATCAGGTGAATATGAGCTACTGTTAAGGACTAGATTTACACTCGGAAAATTCCCTATCAGATACTTGGGACTTCCTCTATCATCTAAGGGAGGTGAATACTCAATCACAAGGAGCTATGTTGATCTTAGAGGGCACTACAATGGATACCTATTAGGGGCTGATAGTGACAATTATTCATATATATATGAGGCTGATAGGTTCAGACACCTAGTAGGATTGTATATACCTATTACTATTCTTAACTTTTGTCAGTAGTGGAAGTGGCAATTATTCATGTCTTCATGCAGTGAAGTATATTCTGCAATCTATGGGGCTGGTAGGTTTAGAATGTTTGACAGCATGCAGTTGTATGGATCAATAGTGGAGAAATCCAAACTGGATGAAGGCATGATTGCGCGCAAGATAAATCAGAAACTGAGAAGATTATTTTCTGCAGTAATGAATGTAAGCCATAATGAATGTGTTTTATTTAGTATTTTTGACAGGTTCCTTGCTTGTTGCAGGAGTTCTGAAAACTACAGAAAGTAGGAAAAAACATTTCTCTTCAACACAATAAAATCAATAAGTTCAGTCATTTTTCATCGAAAATGATTGACATTCACTACAAGAAAATCAGCCTCATATTCAGAAATTTCAAAAGATGAGCACAAAGATCCAAATGTTTGCTCTAGTCTCTTTCATATAGCGGCTGGACCCACTAAACATAATATAAGAGTTTATAAAAAAAAATTAGACCTCAACAAATTTGCAAAAAACACATGTTTGAAATATCTTACTTGTTTCAACTTCTTGGGTGCATTTCTCAACTGTAATAGCAGATGGAGGAAATGAAATATTAATTTGCTTGTTCTCTTTCTCAGGAACCATGATGTTTTTATAAATCGTTTGCATTCCTTGACTAGTGAAGATCGTAGACCTTTTAAGTCCTTGTCCTTTGTCCTTCTCTGTAGAACCTAGAAAAAAAACAGTCATTTGTTTGAGATTAAAATATTTTTAAGGGTGGGGGAAACCAATATACATGGAGTGATAAGCAAGAAAGCAATAGAGTTTATTCGAAGACAAATTGGATATTTGTAAATGGAGACTGTGGGACTACTTTATTGGACGAGGGGGTGAGTGATCATATTCCAACAATGTTGTCCTTAGTACATATTCAGGTGGGGAGGATGAGATCTATCAAATAGATGTAGCAGGGGGGATTATTTCTGAGACTGAGGCTGCTAGAGATGAAAGGTAAATTACATCAGAATCTTTTAGATATCCAAGTCAAGGTAGCAAACAGGAAAGTATTTGAGAGAGTCAATAAATTATGGCAGAATCTTTCTTACTTTCAAGAAGAATGACAACATGGACAATTAGGCTTGAGGACGACAACACGAAGTACTTTTACTCAGTTATCACATACAGAAGATTGATACAAGTTGTGACACAACTGACGGATGAGAATTTAAGAGTACAGACTGACCTGGACAAAGTGGATGATATAGTTGTGATGTATTATCAGCAGTTATTAGGTGAAACAGGGGTGACAAGGGAGAAATAACTAGCTAAAAATCAGTCACAAAGTAAAAATCAATCACATTTTAGATTACAAATCAATAAGTTCTGTCATTTTCATCGGAAATGGTTTAAATTTCACACCTCCTCCTCCAAGATAAAATACAGAATGCAGGAAAATTTTTTCTCATCAACACAATTAAAGATTTTGCTTATGATCTGAAGTAATAGAATACAAAATATCTTACTTGTTTCAATTTCTTTGATGTACTTCTTAACTAGATCACTTGATTGAGGCAATAAACTCTTAGATGGTGTATTCCCTTTCTCACCCAAAGATTTAAGCCCTCGTCCCCGTCCCTTTCCTATAGCACCAGGCGCGACAAATGTATATCTGATAGTACTCTTCATATTAGAACTGGCGTCATTTTCAATTTTCAATGGTTTCATCTTGAACCTGCAAAAATAGTCAAAAGTTAAAGTTTGGACTTGAAAAATATGTAAAAATATAGTGATGAAAATTTTGCACTTTCTGGAACACATAAATTCATAAGCAAAACATTCTGTTTGCGAGTCTCGCCTCCCTTACTTATAACAGAAACATTAAAATTATGTAAGTATATCTAACTGTTAAAGTTACATGGAACGGGTCTAGTTACTATTTCGCTCACAAAATATCAACATCAAAGACAGAAAAGTAGTATATGTTGTTGGTGAAATAATTAGACTTTTCAAATACAATATGCACTCTATACAAAATTTGAATCCTCAGACACATACAACAGTTAACAAAAACGAGTCACTATTAGAAACTCAACCCAATAATCTTTTACTGATAAGAAAACATATCAAATTATGAAACTTTTAACCTATCTAATGTTATAAAATAGGAAGAACAAGAAGAAGAGTAACTTAAATAAAACAATAAAAAATCTATCAATACAGTTTATGAAATTCGAAACAACAGAAGCTTGATTAGAAGAGGAAGCAAACTTGTAAGATCTGTTTTACCGATCGAGCAACTATAAGCGGCAACTATACATTTTACCTCTTTGATGAGCAGCTGCGATGGAAATCCTTTGATGAAGAAGACAGAGTTGAGCAGCTGCGATGGAAATACTTTGATGAGGAAGACAGAGTTGCGAAGAAGAACAATGATATAATAATGTTGAAGAGATCGATCGATATAGAGAAGCTTGTGACTTGCGACCAACTGAAGAGTTATTTTTCCTTTGTACGTTTTTACCTTTTAGAAAACAGGGTTTTTCCTTTTAGGCTAGTTTCAATAATATAATGTAAAAAAAATTGCCGCCTAAATTTTGGTGATTTTTTTTAATACTTTATTAAATTTTGGCTGGCAGTAGTGCGCTAAAAGTCTTAGAATTAGACTTTGGGACCAGTTAATATGTTATTTAGGGACCGAATTAAGTATCTTCGCAATAGAGTATACAAATAAGGACCGGAATATAATCTCGTCCCAATACATATATCTTTAGAGATGGGATTAGTAGCTGGTCCCTAAATGTCGGTCTTAAATAAGAGTTTTTCTTGTAGTGCCTGTGACACATTCTTTAATGAAAACGGGCTGCACTCTTCTATAAAACTTCTTACATGCTCATGCGGGTATTCGTGTCTAGCCCTCCATAAAGTCCCCTCATTTGGAGGACATGAAGAGTCGTGCTGCTGACCTCAAATATCACATCCCCATGAATTTGTGGTAGGCAAATTGCAACCATTTCACCTGATTGAGATGGGTTGTAAACACTATTGACATCATCAATACCATCCCGATAACCTGCTTGGCTACCATTCATATCTTCCTGACTCATTTTTGTACTCCTATTCTGTCTAACCAACACTACACAATGCAGTCTAAGCTAATTCACTACAACTAACAAATTCACAAGTAAAATTTTTGATAAAAGAACTCTAAATAATGCTACTCCCCAGTAGAGGGGCCATTTTGATTAACGTATCAAGGACATTTCATCCAATTCTAAGTGTCAACGATCGCAAGTCCGTATATAACCCTACCAACTGAATTGGGGTCGATCCCATAGAGATTAGCTTTCTTTGAGTTCAACTACGAAAGTATGATGATAACCTTTGCAGCTGAGCAACACAAATATCAGAGTTACTAATCAAAATTTCAGGATGTCGTTACCAACCCACTTCAAAATATGAACGAGAAACAATCAAACAACTAGGAAACACTTCGGGGTTGACTAACCAACTGCCCAATTCCACCTAATGGATGTACATCATTACGGATAATGCTAATTTATTGTGGGTAAAGTGGACTATCAGTAAATCAACTTTATCTCGAACACTTGCTTTATTTTTGTTGAGTTATCTCAAACCTCAACACTATCCATAAGCTAACTAGCCCACATTCTCATCAAATCCACTCTTTCGAGCAAGATTCAAAGGCTGGGACTTGAGTTTCACTTTCTCAAGCTGAACTCGTCAAGAGCCACTACTAAGGATGACAAATTACAACACTGGTCTTGTACTTCTCTCTCTCGAAAGCACAAAACTCTGAAATCTATGACACGAAATATGCAATAATGAAGTTAAACCACCAAAGTAATTTTGACCCTCTTTAGATTAACACCAACAATCACGAATTGATAACACCTACTGAGTAAAATACAATAATTGGTCACATTGTCAAACCCCCAAGGTTAAGGTTTTAGCCAATCATGGTGAGAAGAAGAAATTCAATACCTGCTACATTTTCCATAACTCAGTTAATGAAAATTGAGAGTCAAAATTTACTAGTCTTCTCTATTACAAAATCTCAATGATAAATCTTGCTAAATCACTTGAGGTCCACCAAGGCAGTGTTTTTGCTCTCAATCTCTTATTCCTCACATTTCTGAATGCCTTCTCTCCCTTGCAAAAAATCAATTTATGCAAGTTTGATGTATAGCTGTTTAGAACCAATCGGCGAGGTAAGCCGGGCTTCGCTGACTGTTCGGTGACTCGCCAATGTTCCCTTATCTCACCTTCATTTTTCACATCTTCTCAGTCCCACAACTATAATTTTAGGTGACCCGGATCGGGATCACCATCTCGTTTGGCGATGCTCCCTTTTTCCTTTCGTCTCACCCATTCGCACTTGTCCGGATCTCTATCAGTTCTTTTGGCGACCTGGTCATATGTCGCTGATGTGATCAGTGTCGCGCCAAGTTGTATGTTGCTCGCCGAAAATGCTCCCAATCCAGCCTCAGCATTCTGTAACTTTAGGCGGTAGAGTGGCAACTTGGCGAGTTGCTGAGTGACATCAGCGATCCTCAGGCTTGTTTTTTCCTTTCTATTTTTCGCTCGTGTTGTCTTTGTTGTCAATTTCTATCGTAGCTTTGTTCCTCAATCCATATATCTGAAGATCAATGGTTTTATATCAATTGTTGGCACAAAATAAGCATTTCAGGAGACTAAACTATTATAGATATTGCCCTAAATAAGTCCAAATCTCATATTCATCATTGATCATAGAGCATGAGATGGCCATGATGGAAAAACAAAATAAAACATTCCTTCCTTTCTCGGTCTTCACCACTAAACTGTGCCGGCGTGCTGGAGTTCATCGGGAGGCAACAAGAGATGTTAAGGTCACCACTTCATCCTCCACTTATATCCATCGTATAAAGATAGAGTACACTCAGGAGGAGGAGACTGGATCCGCTGGATACATTTTAGAGATTGATTTAGAGAGGATACATGCAGAGGAATCTTTACCTACTCCGGCCTCCGGGCCTTTAAGAACACTTACTCCCACTTCTTACTTCAAGGCTCTTGGTACCTCTAACACTTCCCAGACTACCGGGATTACTTAGGCTATGATCCTGAAGATGGGGTACTTGGCCCATTCCGCTGATGTGAGGGCTACTCGACTAGAGGGTGCAGTCCCATGGATGATAGAGAGTGTCATCCTTGTTGCACTAACCCCTCTTCAGACTTCTATTGATCATTTGACTGCGAAAGTCATGACTTGTGAACGTCGATAGGGGGAGTCTTCCGAGGTGACGACTTTGAGAGTTGAGGTGGCAGATCTAAGGAAGGATGTAGACTATCTTAAGTCTACAGACTTCACCTCTTTATTTGAGGCAACCGAAACAGAAAGTGCTCCAGCGGTATCTAAGATTCCTCCGACTAGCACCGAAGATGCACATATGTTTGACATAGCAACTGATGCATCAGAGTCAGAGACTGAGGAGGAGAAGATCAGGGAGAGAGATGTTGTTCTGTTTGATGATCTTGCCAATCTTGAGGATGCGATGTTTGAGACTGCCCACCAGACCTCCTTGAGAGACGCCACCATGGCTGAGTACAGTGGAGCTGGCATTACTAAGGACACACCGGGCACTGATGCCCCAACATACGAAGCTAGTATTTAGACAAGACCCCTCTTTACCTCCCTCTCTATCACTTTTTTATTGATTTTTGGATATTTTTATTACATTTGAGGACAAATCGTTTTTTTATTTGTGGTGGGGTGATGTATTTCCATACCTACCTCTTGTGATAATTACTTTTGTTTATATATTCGGTTTTGTGATGCATATTGTGATTTGACACTTTTTTGTGGATGCTTGAGCTTGTGGCTCCTTATTTTGAATGAAAATGTGTTTTTGACCCTTTTGAAATTTTTGTGCTGTGTCTTGAATGTGTTTGAATGTGGTTGTTCTTGTGCAAATTTGAGTATCGGTCTTGATCAATATCGATGACTTGAATATTGCTCTAAATTGAAAAAAAATGAATGTGCATCTACGATGAGGCCAAGTGAAGTTGCACAAGCAATATATGAACTTTTTTGATATAGTTGTGACTAACCGGTTATCAAAGTGTAGTCTGTTTTGATATTGGTGCCAATGCCTTGTGTGATGAGCGTACCATGAACCATGTGTGATGACACCTAGAATTTGCCCCATTGTCTGGTTGACTAGGTGATACAAGCTCTTGAAATGATCTTAGGAAACAATTTTAAATATTGAAGCAATTTGACATTATACCTCTTTTGTAGCCTTCCTTGTGAGTGTGTGAACTTTGTTTAAACACCCTTTGAGCTTTACCCTTTTCTTGGAAGAAACTTGATGCAATTGTGACCTTTCTTTATCCTTTCACCCTTAATCCTCATGAGATGTGGTTTGTTGGAATAGCTAACTTAGGCCAAAAGCCTAAGTTGGGGGTGTAGTGGAAAGAGAAGGTAAATCAAGAAATTCCCCTTTACCCATGGTCTTGAAGGCACCCCTCCATAAAAAAGAGAGAAAAAGAAAAGAAGAAGGAAAAAGAAAAAAGAATGAAAAGTTATGAAATAAAATTGAAAAATAAATTGGGTGTCTGGTATTATATGGAATGTAAATAATAGGGTGAATTTAGATCATGAATGAGAATGATGAAGAAAAGGAAAGGAACTGATGTTCATATTACGTTTCATGAGGATAGCAGGCACTGAGCCTAAATGACCATACCTTTGCACCAAGCCTCATTACAAGCCTTGAAAAGACCTTTTTGATCTTGAGTGAGCTAAAATAACTGTTGTTAGGAAAATAAGGGTTAACCTATGGGTGAAGTCATGCGTGAGTTTTTCTTTGCAAGTGTGAGAGTTGTATATGATTCTAGAGCTTGAAATTATTGAAAATTATTGTGTGAATATGGAATCATTCTTTGTGAGAGGGCATTTGAGCACCATTATTGAACTTGAACTTGCATTTGAAGCAAGCATTGTGAACTTGAGAATCTTTGGTAATGGTGAGTCACAACTTGAACTTTTGACTGCAAAATTGCTCCTTGCATGAGTAAGTTGAGTTTAGTTGTGTGCCTTCATGATTGAGTCTTGTGTAGCACTATTTGAGGCATCCTTTTTGAATTGCTGAACTTTAGTTTATCTTGAGGACAAGCAAAATTTTAAGTTGGGGGTGTTGATGTGTCAGAGATTTTGACTCATTTAGGGCTTATTTACAATGATTTAGTGTACTCAAATGCTTATTTTGTGCGAATAACTAATGTAAAACTCTTGATTTTGAAGGTATATGGATTGAGGAACAAAGCATGGACACTAATTTGCAAAAAGGAACAAAGCGAGCTGAAAGAACGAAGAAATGAAAGTCGGGTGATCGCCAAGTCCCTTTGGCGAGAAGCCGAATGGATGGCCATTATCTCGCCTAAAGTTCCAGTATGCCTAGCCCTGATGGAGAAAATCAAGTTGGCAAGAGAAAGGAGCAGTTGATTGCCGAGTGGTTCCGCGATGCAGTGTTGGATCGCCCAAACTTACAAAACTTGAGGAAGTTGAAGGCCAAGGCAGAAGGGCTAAGGCATTGACCAAATGTGAATCGCCGAGCAGATTGGCAAGCCTAATTTACTGCGTTGAATAACCTTTCGCAAAATATTTTTGGCGACTATAAATACAATTATTATATTTAAGAGGAAGATTTTTATTATTGAAAAATTATTGATTGAATTTTAGAACTTTGAGTATTGAGACTAGTTTTTCCTAAGCTTTGGAGGATTGAAGTTTTTCACTTTCATGAAATTGGGAGTGGGTCTTCAAGATTCTTCAACTTGGAGCATGTAAGGACGAAATTAATCTTACCGAGTTGATGGAAACACAATTTGGTAACGATTTTTATCTTTTTATGATGTTTAGCTAAAACCCCAATTCTTGGGGTGTGATTATGTGATTATGGACTGATTTAGTTTATGGGTATTGATAATTGTTAGTTTAAATGTTGTTTAGAAGTGAGTGTAATCAATAATTGTGGTTTAATTTAAAGAATTGTAGTTGCAAATGTAGTTCTACCTTGGTGTTTTGTCTTGCTCGAGAAAGTGGTTTTAAAACTAGCATTATTGATTAACGATCAGTAGGTATTGGGTTGACATGGGTTAAACTAGAGAGAGTGAATCCTAAGTTTAGTCACACATATTCAGCTCGAGAGAGTGAATAGACTAAGAGGTAGGCTGGTCTTATTTTTCTCTTTTGCTGATGTTCGAGAGAAACAAACTTGATTCGGGGTATTTTGTTTGAGAGAAAATATATTCCATCTTTGTCTTAGCTTACTCACTAACATTCGACTATTTCCTAACATATGCAATTACCCGTTTGTATATATTAGCCTATAATCGAATCACATCCCAAGAACCCATCTAGTTAATGTATTTGGTATTTTTTACTGCTGATGTAGTTGATAATATTAAACCAAAATCCCCATGTTATTTGACATTCGTTTCACCCCTTCATTTGAGTTATATTTTTATTCGATAATGCCTATTCCTATGACTGATTTGATCATATTCATACTATTCGATTGATTCTCAAATACGTACCACTACCTGGGGGATTCGACCCCAACTCATTTAGTTGGGTTATGTACTGACTAGCAATCGTTGACACTTAGAATTGGATGAAGTGTCATTGAAACGGTAATCAGTGCTCAATACTACTCCCAAAATATACTATTTCATATTTTTTTTAAATATACCTCTTTCTGTGGTTTGAGATTATTACTCAAAATTTTTTGTCTTAAAAGAGATGGTACTCAGAAATGCACATGAAAATTCTATTTTAAATAGGTGTTTCCTCTCTGCTTAAATGTGAAAACATTTACTCTTTGGAATACGTAGTTCCCATATATCATTTTTTTTAAAATGACATAACTTTTCTCTTCTTTAAACTCAAATCCTCAAGTCTTCAAACAAGTTTAAAAGGTTGTAAAAGACTTGTCAAAATGACTCGAAAGAACTCTCAAGACTTAACTAGTCCTCTACCTTTAATTAGAATTATGAATTCAAGGCTAAGATTTATAATAGGAAGGATGTCGTGATGATTAGATCAGTTTTAGATAGTTAATGATGAGAAACTGTCGAAAAACACTGTCTGGGGAGCAAGTCTGCGATGCAGAGATGCATTTTAATATTGGTCGTGAAATAAATTTTGAAATTGTGGATTCCGCGTTCTCTCTGCGCATCACGGAGAATTTCGGTGTGGGAGAGCAAGTCCGCGACACGGACTTGGTTGCCTACTTCTGTCCAACACTTGTTCTTCTCCCAAACCCGATTGAACTCATACCGACTGAAATTCTACGGTAAAAACTCTCGAATTCCTATAACCCAGAACAATTTTAGTGAAACTCACTCAAGAGCTATCAATTTACTCAACCCCTTAAAAATTTCTTCGCCTCAAGAACTTAACCAAACATCAAGATGCTAGAGCTAATAACAACTCTTTAGGAAACTCATTAAGAAGTTAATTTCTTAATCCCTAGGGATAAATTCGATTATGTAAAACATGATTGGCGTGTGGGTAAACAAAACTAACACTATAAAAACTCACATACCTCTTAAGTACTAAACTTGTCACTCTCAGAGGCTACCCCTTGACTTAAACACGATACCTAGGATAACTAGTGACCCCAAGCTAACCTTGAGCTGGCATATCATAAGCATGCATAAAAAATTGAACAAAAGGTGCTATGCGGAAGCTTAAAACATGAGATAAATTGAATGATGGGGAATACCCAATAGAGGCCTAAATATATAATTACTGAATAACAGTTAATGATATAGGAATATAACTTAAAAACTAAAGATGAATCTAACTGTGTCTGAATGAAGCCTCTAACTAACTGAAGATGCTGGGACTTGCACCCAACTAACTCTTGCTAAAAGGTAAATTCAAATTAAAGACTAAAATATGAAAACATGTCTATTAATCTCGAAGAATGAGGACTCAGCACTGATGTTGTTGAGTGTGGATCACAAACTGATCTACACGTGATCTGAATGCTGAGGACCTGAACCTACATCATGAAAAGATGTAGCGCAGAGTATGCTTCAGTACTTGGAAGGTACTGAGCATGCCAGATAGGATAAAGCTGAACAAGCATATAAACTAAACAAAGCATACTGAACAATGATATAATCTGAACATGATGAAGATGCTGAAATATATACAAATGAACTAAACTGAATGCAATGATCAAGTACATAACATGTTGAAACGTAATAGTAAAATATAATTAGAAAACTGGTCAAATACACTAGAGTTTGACTGTGGGAACTATTACTAACCGACATAAAACCACGTGAGCTAAACGTGGAGTCCGATGTATATGCCCCATCGAGAGGATCCAATATACTTTGTCAGGGGTATAAAGGCATGACTGGCCTGATCACTAAATTTTATGCCCACAGAGGGGACTTATAAACCTACAGGGGCACGTAGTTTTGGGAAGATGAGGGTATGCTGAACTGTAGTCCTACTCACTCTAAGCCTACTCCCAACTAGAATGTGTACAATACAACATAACTCGAATATAGTGGATAGCTCAATATTTTTATAGGCTCACTAAGAATGCAACATTTAAATGATGACAATGAAATTCTTAACTGGAGTATTATATCCGTTTAACATGACCTAGCCAGTGTAATTCACAAACTAAATGAATTTACACATCTAGGGTTTTGAGTTTCACCCAAAGAACTAGGCAACGATTCCACAAAAATATGATAATCTGATTAGGAATACTCTAAAAGAAAAAGCACAACCAATATCTTAATATTTTAGAAATCCTAGGTCTAAATAAGATATATGAATAAGGAATCTGACTGAATTTTAGGGACCTAGTAGAAGAAAGGAATCCACTAGTGAAATCCCACATACTTGGTGATGAATGACACAGAGAAATCTTTTGAATTCGGGTCTAAAAATGAAGAAAACATGATGCGTTATTGAAGAGGGCTTGGTCGACTGCTTCTTCTCTTTTTGCTCTAGTTTTTGTGAATTTTGGAGAATGATTAGATTAGGGAAAGATCAAATTAAGTTACTAGGCTTAAACTGACCAGAATTACATAGTTTAGGTGTTAAACGACGTAGTTTAGTTGTCCAACACATAGGTAAAAGACCAAAACGACCCTAATTTAAAAGCTATCAGGGCGATAGATTGGCCTGATCGATGGACCGTAGGTTAACTGATGGTTTATCCGGTAGGTCATCGATTGGCGTCAGAAAGCTGAGAGCTGGGGGTCTGAACGACGAACCTTTGTCCAACCTACCGTTCGTAGGTTCTGGCACGGTTATGGACTTTTATAAAAATTCTGGGTGGCCAGCTTACGGACCATACCTACAGTCCATGGTCCTAACGACGGGCTGAGCACGGAGGGAAAGAGCTGCAGACCCAGCCACTAAGCACTAGAAACTTAAATTTGACTGACAGAGTTCCAAAAACATGCAAATTTGCTGAAAATGAAAGAACCACCAAAGAAATAAGATACTTAGACTTATTAACGCATGATTAAACTGAGAGATTGGAGAGGACCTACTACCTGAAGCTGAAATGGAATCGAAAGGAAAGAGATGAGGATAATTTCCCTTCATGGCTTCATCTGCTTCTCATGTAGCTCCCTATACAGACTGACTCCTCCACTAAACCTTAACTGAAGTGACTTCTTTGTTTCTCAACCTACGAACCTGGCGGTCCAGAATCTTAACTGGCACATATTCATAGGTGAGACTCTCCTTCACAACCACATTTTCTAATGGTACTATGGATGCTGGATCACCGATACAATTCATCAACAACGAAATGTGAAAGACCGGATGAACCGCTGCTAGTTTTGCTGGCAACTCTAACCCGTAAGTTATTTTACCAACCCTTTTCAAGATTCTCTGAGGACCTACATATCTAGGACTGGGCTTCCCTTTCTTTCCAAATATCATCATCCCATTCATAGGTGACAACTTTAGGAAAACCTAATCATTTATTCCAAATTCTATGTCCTTTCTCCTCACATCTGCATAGGACTTCAGATGACTCTGATCAGACTTTAGTATATCTATTATGAGCTGATATTTGTCCATAGGCTCATGGACCGAATCTAGCCCAATCAATGCTGCCTCACCTACTTAAAACCATACAACTAGAGATCTACATCTATGCCTATACAATGCCTCATAAGGGGCCATCTCAATATTGGAAAGGTAGCTATTGTTGTAGGAGAACTTTATGAGAGGTAGGTGATCATCTCAATTGCCCTTGAAATCAATCATGCAATCTCCCAACATGTCCTCTAAGGTTTGAATGGTACGCTCTGCCTGACCTACTTAATGTAAAGTTTAGCGTAATCCTCCGTTGAATCTGTAGTCTTGACAGCCAAAAAGTGAGCGGACTTAGTAATTCTATCTACTATCACCCAAATGGAGTCATGCTATTTGCGAGAACGAGGTAAACCCGCAGTGAAGTCCATGTTTATAACTTTCCACTTCCAAGTAGGAATGGTACTTCTTGGTTTTTGATATTCTACCTTAACCTGATGACATTTAGAGGAATTAGCCACAAAATCTGCTATATCCCTCCTCATGCCATTCCACAAAAAGACTTCCAATAGATCATGGTACATCTTAGTGGCACTTGAATGAATACAATACCTAGAATTATGGGCTTTTGTAAGGATCTGTTGCCTCAACTCACCCACCTTAGGAACACATAAGTGACCCTGGCAACGAAGCACACAATCTTCCCCTAGGGAGAAACCCACTACTTTCTGCAAATGAACTATGCCTTTCAACTGAAGCAAAATGGGATCACCGCCTTGTTTTTTCTCAACCTCAACTAGCAATGAAGATTCTGAACTATTCTGGACTATCACACCACCATCTGACATGTCCGTAAGACCAACCCCTAAGCAAGCAAGCCGATGAACATCTTTTACTAATTCCTTCCTTTCTTCATCAATATGTGCTACACTACCCATGGATAGTTTTCTAAGAGCATCAGCTAATACATTAGCATTGCCAAGATGATAAAGCACATTCATGTCATAGTCCTTGAGGAATACAAGCCATCTCCTACGATGAAGAATCAAATCTTTCTGGGTGAATACATACTGGAGGCTCTTATAATCTGCGAATACGTCTACGTGAACACCATACAAGTAATGTCTCCAAATCATTAGGACGGCTGCAAGCTCGAAGTCATGAGTGGGATAGTTCTTCTCACGAACCTTCAGTTGTCTAGAAGCATAAGCTATAACCTTACCTCGTTGCATCAACACACAACCCATGCCGAATATGGATGCATTACAATAGATCACATACCCGTCTGTATCAGCTGGTACTGTCAAAACAAGAGCTATAGTCAACCTAGTTTTTAGTTTTGAGAAGCTCTTCTCACACTCATCTGACTACTGAAGCTTAACCTTTTTCTGAGTTAACCTAGTCAATAGGGAAGCTATAGATGAAAATCCTTCAACGAATCCCCCGTAATAACTAGCCAAACCCAAGAAACTTCTAATATCTGTTGGAGAAGTGGGTCTGGGCCATTTCTTCAATGCCTCTATTTTCTGAGAATCCACTCATACGATTTGACCAAGGAAAGCTACTAATTGTAACCAAAATTATATTTGCTAAACTTAACGAATAACAGGCGATATTTATGGGCCTGTAGAACAACTCTGAGATGAGTCGCATATTTCTCCTCATTCCTAGAGTAAATGAGGATATCATCAATGAAGACGCTAATTTACAAGTCCAAATGCTGCTTGAACACCATGTTCATTAAATCCATGAAAGGTACATGAGCATTGGTTAGTCCAAATGACATAACTACAAATTAAAAATGCCCATACGGAGTTCTGAAGGCTGTTTTCAGGATGTCACTATCTCTGATTCTTAGTTGGTAATAACCAGATCTGAGATCTATCTTTGAAAAATTATTAGCACCCTGAAGCTGGTTGAAAAAGTGATCAATCCTGGGGATAAGGTATTTATTCTTTATTGTGACATTGTTCAGCTAACGATAGTCAATGCATATCCTAATAGAACCATCTTTATTTTTCACGAATAATACTGGAGCACCCCATGGAGAGATACTAGGTCTAATGATGCCTTTATCTAGAAGGTCTTTCAACTGCTCTTTCAATTCGTTAAGCTCATCTGGAGCCATTCTGTAAGGAGGAATCGAAATGGTTTGGGTATCTCGAAGGAGATCAATTCCATAGTCAATTTCCCTTTGGAGAGGAACATTGGGAAGATCTTCTAGAAACACTTCTAAAAATTCATTCACTACTGCGACTTACTCAAGGGTTCCAAATTTAGAGTATGAATCCTTAACCCGAACAAGATGATAGATGTGCCCTTTAGAGATCATATTTTTTGCCTTAAGGTAAGAGATGAATTAATCCATAGGCACTGAACTACTACCGATCCATTCTAATACTGGCTCATTTGGAAACTTAAAATGAACATATCCTAGTTCTACAATCGACTGAGGCATAATAAGAATGTAACCAATCCATGCCTAGAATGATATCAAAATCTACCATTTCAAACTCTACAAGATCTACTGAGATTACTTTTTGAGAGACTATGACAGGGCAATTTATGTATACCCGTCTAAGCTATAGTTGGTTTAGCAACTGGAATAGACAGTGAGAAGGGTTCTGAAAAAGTTTTTGGACTGACACCAAAGTTCATTGCTATAGATGGATTTACAAAGAAAAGAGTAATCCTAGGATCAAACAAAGCATAAACATCTAAATTAAAGACTCGTAACGTACTAGTGACCACATTAAGAGAATATTCCTGATCATGATGAGCCTCCAGAGCAAACAACATGTTCTGTCACTAACCGCCACTTGTACTAGATGAAGTACCCTGATGAGTTGGGCGACCTACTAGTACTGTCTGATTTGTAGACTGAGCCCTATTATTGTTACCTCCTTGTCCTTATTTAGATGAAGGGCAATCTCTCAACCTGTGACCAGACTAACCACACCCAAAACATCCTTCCTTTCTAGCAAGACACTCGATCAGATGGTTCTTACCACCCTACTTTTCTGATGTTGTTGAAACCTGGGGATGGAGCCCTAGCTGATAAAGGTGCTGGAGATGAAGATTTTTGCTGAAACTATGAGCGATTCCACCACCCGATTGCTGTTGAGAGTACTCATAATTTCTTATTCTAGCCTTCTCGTTGTCCTTAGCTAGTTCTCTAAGCTCATTTCCCTCAATATGCTGAGCATAAGTCATGAGCCTAGAGATATTGATATCCTCTGACAACACAGCATTACTACACTGTCTTCACCAAGTCAAATACCCCAAATAGGAACTTACTCATTTGTGCCATGGGATCAACAACCATATGTGGAGCATACTTGGAGAGCTGGGTTAACTTAGGTCCGTATGCTTGGACTAGCGTAAAACCTTGTTTCAAATTCATGAGCTCTTGAGTCTTAGCCTCCCTCTACTCTCTCGGGAGGAACCTGTCTAGAAAAGCTCCAGTAAAATACTCCCAAGTCACATGAGCTTCATTCTCACCCCTATTTTCCTTCCACTGTGTGAACCATATGTGAGCCACATCCTTAAGTAGGAAAGATGCCAAATCTACCCTATCATGTCCAGTCACTTGAATCACTCTAAATATCTTCTTAACCTCATCAATGAAGTTCTATGGTCCTTACCGACTTGCGACCCTAGAAACTTAGGTGGATTCATCTTAACAAAATCTAGGACCTATGCTGCTACTGATCCACCATTTGTATTTGTAGGAACTCGAACCTGATGATTGTTCTGACTTCCTACACTCTGAGCCAAAAGTAAGATATTATTCTGAAACTTTCCATTCGAAACCCCATGGTTTGGGACTGGAGGAACTGTGTTAAAGTTGCGGGCACTAGCATTCCTTTCGTAAGCTCTATGAGGAGACATGATCTGAAACGCATAACGATGAATTAGAAATGAGAAGTTCGATCATTCCTCATGCACGATAAGAGTAGAAAATAGAATGAAGTTTTTTTAAAACACTTCCTAGCCTCTTTCCTATTATATGTGGTGCAATTCACATCCATGAAGAGACTCTACTTAGTACGGCTTTTGAGACATCCTAGGACTTATAAACCTAATGCTCTGATACCAAGTTTGTCAATCCCCGAGGCTATCCCCTTGACGTAAACACTAGACCTAGGATCACGACTGATCCCAAGCTAACTCGGAGCTGGCATATCATAGACATACTTAATCAATTGAACAAAATATACTATGTGGAAGCTTAAAACATGAGATTGACTGAATGATGAGAAATACACAATACTGTTCTGAATATATAATTACTGAATAAGAGTTAATGATACTGGACTATACCTTAAAAACTAAAGTTGAATCTACCTATGTCTCAATGAATTCTCTAACTGACTAGATATTCTAGGACATTCCCCGAGCTAACTCTAGCTAAACTACAAGTGAAATGGAAGAATAAAATACGAAAACATGTCTACTGACCTTGAAGTTTGGGGATTCACCAGTGATGTTGTTGAGTGTGGATCACGAACTGATCTACGCATGATCTGTACCAATATCACGAAAACATGTAGCATAGAGTATGAATCAGTACATGAAAGGTAATGAGCATGCAAGTTAGGAGAAAGCTGAACAAACATATAAGTAGAACAGAGCATACTGAACAATGATATAATCTTAACATGATGAAGATACTAAAATATATAGAAATGAACTAAAATAAATGCAATGACCAAGTATGTAACATGTTGAAGTTGAATACTGAAATATAACTGGAAACCTGGTCAAATGCACTAGAGTTTTACTATGGGAGCTACTTCTAACCGACATAAAATCACGTAAGCTAAACGTATAGTCCGATGTATATGCCCCATCAAGAGGACCCAATATACCTTTCTAGCGGTACAAAGGCATGGCTGGCGAGATCACTAAATCTGATACCCACAAAGGGGAATTATAAACCTACGGGGACACCTAGTTCTAAGGGTGTGAAGGCATAGTAAACCCTAGACCAACTCGGTCTAAGCCTACTCCCAACTGGAAAGTCTACAATACTATATAACTGAAATATATTGGGTAGCTTAATATTTTGACACGCTAACTAAGAATGCAACATTTAGATGCTGACAGTGAAACATTCTTAACTGGAGCATGTATATATTTTTATACTTACGTAGATAGTGTAATTCATGAACTAAACGAATCCACACAACTAGGGTTGTAACACCCCAGGTTCAAATAGGGAAAAAAATGTAGATTTTCAGAAGTTGTAGGTGCCACCAACGGAGGACACCTATGGACCGTAGGTGGGGAATGTGGTTCACCACCTACAACTCCCTTCCCAGAACCTTAGAAAAAAATCCAGCTAAGTCTTGACATACAGTAGAACCTACGGAACGTAGGTGGGACCGCGGTTCGTGGTCCAGGTCTGTGGGTCAAACCTCAATTCCAAATTATGTGAACACAAATGTCGAGATGAGAGGACGGGCTGTCGGTCCATGGCCCGTCGGACAGGCTCGTCGTTGGCCCTGACAAATTTTAAGTTAGGGTCGTTTTGGTCTTTTCCCCTATGCATTAGACACCTAAACTATGTATTGTTTTGTCAGTTTAGGCCTGGTAACGAAATTAGAACTTACCTTAAGTGATTCAATCAATAAAATTGATCAACTTAGAGAAAATGAGGAGAAAAGAGGCGATCCAAATCTTCCAAGAACGCAACAAGCTATTTGTGGGATTTCACTAGTGGTTTCCTTTCACCCACTAGTCCTCATAATTCAGTTAGAATCTTGATTCCCTATGTATATCTTTGACGTAGGTTTTCTAGAACTGTAGATAATTGTTATGATTTAGTTGTTGTAGTGTTCTAAATCAAATTATCATGTCTTCGTTTCATTGGTTCTTAATTTCTTACATGAAACTCAGAACTCTAGTTGTGTAGATTCATTTAGATCATGAATTACACTAGCTAGGATAGATATACCAATATAAATGCCTCAGTTTTCAAATGTTTCATTATCAGTACTTAAATGTTGCATTGTTAGTTAATATGTCAAAATTTTAAGCTATCAAGTATATTCCAGTTAAGTTGTAATGTACACATTTCCAATTGGGACTAGGCTTAACACCGAGTTGGACTAGGGTCAGTCACCCTTATAGTCCAAGAACTATGTGCCCCCATAGGTTTATATGTCCCCTCTGTGGGCATCAGATTTAGTGATCACCCCAATCATGCCTGTTTACCCCTAGTAAGGTATATTGGGTCCTCTCAGTGGGGAATATACATCATACTCCACGTTTAGCTCACGTGATTTTATGTCGGTTATTATTAGCTCCCACAGTAAGATTCTAGTGAATTTCACTAGGTTACCAGTTATATTTCAGTATTCAAATTCAGCTTGTTATGTACTTGGTTATTGCATTCAGTTTAGTTCATATTCAGTATATTTCAGTATCTTCATCATGTTTAGATTATATCATTGATGAGTATGCCTTGTTCATTTATATATTTGTTCAGTTGCATCCTATATTGCATGCTTAGTACCCCCCAAGTACTTACGCACGCTCTGCACTACATCTATTCGTGATGTAGGTTCAAGTTCTTACTATTCAGATCATGTGTAGATCGGTTCCCAATGCATATTCAACAACATCAGTGGTGAGTCCTCATACTTCGAGGACAATTGTCTTTTTTTTATTTCAGTCTTTCATTAGATTTTTCTGTTTTACTAGAGTTAGTTAGGGCAAGTCTTAGCAGCATGTCCTAGCATCTCTAGTTAGTTAGAGGGTTATTTCAGACATTCTTAGATTCAACTTTGGTTTTGAGTTATAGTCCAGTATTATTTAGTCTCACTCAGTATTTATATTGAGACCAGTATAGGGTATTCCCCACCATTTTAGTTTATCTCATGTTTTAAGCTTTCGCACTATATCTCATATTTCAATAAATTTTAGTGTGCTTATGATATGCCAGCTTAGGGTTAGCTTGGGGTCACTTATGATCCTAGGTGTTGTGTTTACGCCAAGGGGGTACTATCGGGGTGTTAAAATCTTGGTATCAAAGAATTAGGTTTAAGAGTCCTAAGATGTCTAAAACTCCGCACTAAGTAGAGTAATTTTAATTGATGTGAACCACTCCACACTTATGGGGGGTGCTACAACTTTTTTAAGGCAAAAACATCACTTTCTTGTTATTCTTATCGTGCGTGGGTATGATCTCCTTTCTAATTCAATGTTATGCGTTTCAGATCATTCCTCCTCATAGAGCTTACTAAAGGAATGCTAATGCTCAACGCTAATGTAGTTCGTCTACCCCCTGACTATAAGGTTTCGAAGGCAGAGTTTTAGAATGCTATCCAACTTTTGGCTTAGACTGTAGCAAAGCAGAACAATTAGCAGGTTCCAGTACCTACAAATACTAGTGGTGCATTAATGGCAGCTAGGGTCCGAAATTTTGTTAGGATGAATCCACCTGAGTTTCTAGGGTCCCAAGTTGGTCAGGACCTCAGAACTTCGTTGATGAAGTCAAGAAAATCTTTAGAGTGATGCAAGTGACTAGAAATGACAGGGTAGAGTTTGTATCCTACCAGTTCAAAGATGTAGCTCACATTTGGTTCACTAATTGGAAAGAGAATAGGGGTACGGATGCAACTCCTGTGACTTGGGAGTGTTTTACCGAAGCTTTTCTAGACATATTCTTCCCAAGAGAGTTGAAGGAGGCTAAGGCGCAATAATTTATAAATTTGAGACAAGGTTCTATGTCAATCCAAGAGTACGGACTTAAGCACCAACTCTCCACGTATGCTCAAGATCTAGGGTCCGATCCCAGGGCAAAAATGAGTAAGTTCCTATTTGGGGTACCTGACTTGGTGAGGACAGAGTGCAAAAATTCTATGTTGATGGAGGATATGAAAATTTCTAGGCTCATGACTTATGCTCCGCAAATTAAGGGATATAAGTTTAGAGAACTAGCTAAGGACAACAAGAAGGCAAGAACAGGAAACTACGAGTACCCTCAACAGAAATTGAGTGGTGGAAATCGCTCACAGTGTCACAGAAAATTTCAACCGCAGCACCTTCATCAGGTAGTGCTTTATCCCCTAGGTTTCGATAGGATCGGAAAGGTAGGGCATTAGGCTCTAAGTCTCAAGGGAGTACTTCAGGTAACATGACCTACTCGACTTGTCCAAAGTGTGGTAAGAACCATCTGGGCGACTGTCTTGCATGAAAGGAAGGATGTTTTGGGCGTGGTCAGTATTGTCACAAATTGAGAGATTGCCCTTCTTTTCTAAACAGGGAAAATGAGGTAACAATAATAGGGCTCATTCTATGGCTCCAGAAGCACCAGCAGGTCGCCCAACTCAGCAAGGTACTTCATATGGTACAGGTGACGGTCAACGCCAGAACAACTTGTATGCTCTCTAGGCTCGCCAGGATTGGGAAGATTCTCTTGATATGGTTACTAGTAAGTTACGGGTCTTACATTTAGATGTTTATGCTTTGTTAGATCCAGGGGCTACTCTTTCCTTTGTAACTCCCTATATACCAGTAAAGATCAGTGTAAGTCCAGAAACTCTTTCAAAACCCTTCTCATTCTCTACTCCAATCGCTGACCCAATTATACCTAGACGGGTATAAAAAAATTGCCCTGTCGCAGTTTCTCAGAAATTCACCTCAGCAGATCTTGTAGAGTATAAAATTGTAGACTTCCATAACATTCTAGGCATGCATTGGGTACATTCATGGTATGCCTCAGTCAATTGTAGAGCTAGGATTGTTCGTTTCTAGTTTCCAAACAAGCCAATCTTAGAATGGTAGGGTAGTAGCTCAGTGCCTGTAGGTCAATTTAGCTCTTACATTTAGGCCAGGAATATGGTCTCTAAAAGGTATCTCTACCATCTTGTTTGAGTTAAGGATTCAAGCTCCACAGCCCCAACTCTTGAGTCAGTCCTTATAGTAAATGAGTTTCCATAAGATCTTCCCAGGGTTCCTCCTGAAAGGAAAATCAACTTCAAAATTGATCTCCTTCCAGATACCCAACCTATTTCCATTCTTGCTTAGATGAGGTCTCCAGGTAGCCTTAAGGAATTGAAAGAGTAGTTGAAAGACCTTCTAGATAAGGGATTCATAAGACCTAGTATTTCCCCATGGGGTGCACCAGTGTTGTTTGAGAAAAAGAAAGATGATTCTCTCAGGATATGCATTGATTATCGTAGGTTGAAAAAAGTCACAATCAAGAACACCTACCGTATCCCCAGGATTGATGACTTATTCGACCAACAGTAGGGTGCTAGTTGATTTCACGTATCAAGACACTTCATCCAATACTAAGTCCCAACGATTGTTATTCAGTAATATAACCCAACTAAGTGAGTTGGGGTCGAATCTCACAGGGAGTGGTACATATTTGAGAATCAATTGAAAAGTAAAAATATGGTCAAGTTAATCATAGGTAAAAACATTTAGGAATAAAAGCATGGTTCAAGTTTAGGGTGACACAAATGTCAAATAACAGGGGGATTTTTGTCATGCCCCAAACTCGAGGGGCGCAACTAGCTCCTAATGCCAAAACTCATTCCCGAGCCGACCCTGCTGAACCATTTGCTACTAGGGCATGGAAGCCACACGCAATCAAGAAAACAAACAAGTATATCTCGGCTTAAAACTAAGCCCTCGGCCGGCAAGACCCCTGTCAACTGATCTATAAAAGAAACAGCTACTCCCAAAAGATCATATAAATAAATAGCCAACCAGCACATAAGTCCTGATTGGGTCGTCGAGACCACCATGATATCTATACCAAAACTAAAAGTAGGTATATATCAATACAATGCATCAAACAGCTCACAAGCTTTAGCAAAACCAACAACATAGGCCAGTAAGGCCATAACGTAGCTATGCACCCCACACACTAGTCTGGAAGCCTCTAAGAGTAGTAAAGAATAGTGGGACATGCCTCAGCCTACCCATAAAGATATAAACAACAAAAGGTAACAAACCTCCCAACTGTGGCAGCTCTAGAGGAAAGGGGCTAGCCAATCGAATAAAAGTCAATCCTGCTACTGAAGAGGTTTACTCGGTCGTCTATTAGGACCTGCATGCATGAATACAGTGCCCCCAAGGCAATGGGGCGTCAGAACAAAATAACGTACAGAGTATGAAAGGAAGTAGACTATGATGAGGTATCTTGATATACTGGAATAATCTGATAAATCCATCAAGGATAAGATAAGTGTTCTAACCTGCTCTTAAATCTAAACTTATCAAAAATAATAAAAACAACAACCTAACCAAGCCCCCAATAGCTCGCCAGGTACAAACAGCACACAAAACCACCTACTTAGGCTCCCATAAGCCCAAAAGATGCCAATCAACCTATATACCCCTATCGGTAGTACCCTATCCCCGTAGGCAGTCACACAGCCCTCTTAGGCATTAATATAACCCGTAGGTAGCACATAGCTCTCTTAGGCATCAACATAGCTTATAGACAGCTCATAGCCCTCTTAGGCAATAACATTGCCCTGTAGGAAGTACATAGCCTTCTTAGGCGTAAATATAGCCTTGTAGGCAACCTATAGCCCTTCTAGGCATTAATATAACCCCGTAGGCAACTCATAGCCCTTTTAGGCACACATATAGCCCTGTAGGCAGAACATAGTCCTTCTAGGCATAGATCACATTCCTGCAGCTAACCATAATAGGCCCAAGGGCAACAATAACAATCCATTCGCTAAAAGCGAGCAATTTAGTAATAAGCAACCTATACAAATAGCCTCTAAGTTGTGTCCAACATAGGGACACTACTAACTGAATATGAATCCCGACAAGGGAGGATTATATCAACTCGAGCACCCAACAATCAACAATCACGACTACAAGTATATCAAGAATAACAACCCAAATACATTGCTTCTAGGCTGAAAGGAAACATGTCGTAAGTAGGGAATAGCCTTAACATACCTTTTTCACTAAATTCACGTGTCCTAATAACTTTAATCACAACCCCCCTTGATACTACAACAAGGCAGGATCATAATCAACACAAAAGAATAGAAGAGACAACGAAAATCCGATAAAAGATATCTATTTCCATCATAAATTGCTCTTTGCGACTTATCAAAGCTAGAGTCGATTGAAGAAGGGTCATACCTTGATTATAAGTTTGTAATACACCTCAAAACTTTAAAATATGCCCAAACCCCTGATGTCCACACACCAAAGTATGATATGCTAGGAAATCGATAAAACAAATTATACCATGTTGACGAGCTCAATTCATAGAACAACTTTTGTCATGGACTTGAGTCACGAAAATCAGTAACTTGGTCATCCTAGAAGTCAGTTTTGTAGGCTTTGTGAGTTTACTGGTTCTTCACTGAGGAAAATAAAGGAAAAATGACGAAAAGCCGAAGAAGATGATATATATAAACTTCCACCAACCTAGGGGACCCACCTCACCTGCCTGCTTGCGCAGTCTTGCAAAAACGTGAATATATCTCCCTTCTGAAGTCGTTTGAACTTGCGGGTTAATGCATTGTAAACTAGACTTGTAGACCTTCAATTTCATATGTCATGGGGACCATAACTTATAATAGATTGGGAGAAAATGTCCGAGACATTTGACCGAAATATCAGACAAATCTTTAAAAAGGAATTTATGGTAACTTTCGCCAACTTTTATTTTGCCAGTTACCTAACTTCGAAACTTGAGATACAACACTTGAACAGTTTAAATATCACATAACATGTCATTCTTAATTTATTACCCACCCTTCTGGTCTTTCCACAAAGATACAAGTCAATTTATACATTTCGATAAGTCGGGGTGTTACATCCATTCCCTCTGAGAAATATTCGTCCTCGAATGAAAAATCTGAGTCACGCGGTTAAGTCCTTAGGAGTTACCAAAATGTAGGCAGTGTATCCTTTGTAGATGTCACTATCCAAAAACCTGAAATGCAAAATTTCTAACCTAGACGTCTCATATGATGATATAAATAGCCAAGCACTATAGCTCCACCATAACAGTGCGAGAAGATATACAACGACAACCACAATAATTGTAACACCCCTAAATACTAACCAAGAGTCTCATGTTGATTTACCATTGTTTAATTACTAGAATATGTTTTAGTCTCATTTTGGGAACTTGAAGTGTTGTGAAAATTTCCAACTTGCTTAGCATAAATTCTTATCGTAATTTAAGGATTTGTGATGGGGTGTTTAGGTAATATCCTAATTAAAATTATGTTTAACTTTAAAAGGAAGGTAAGGGATATACATATAGATATATATGTATTCTTTTTGGGCAGCCAACTTTTTGTTTGGGCAGCCCCTTTTGGTGACATCTGTACAGCTGATAAGTATCACCTTTGTAACTATATATTTTCACACCTCCGTCAATTAAATTCATTTCCCTCAAGTCTAAGAACATTAGAACCTTAGCTTAACATATTGTTCTTCAAAATCACAAGAGAAAACGTGGCCCTTTTTGGTTGGAATTCAAGAACACACACTTCTTTTTGGTAAGTGACGAAATCTGTTTTTCAGCTGGGTAGTGTTTGGTGTTTTATACATATCTCTCGTTCTAGAAATTAGTTTACAGTGACTAAATATGATTTGGAAAGATAATTCGTAGACCTACAATTCTTATGTTTATGTCAAACTCTGATTCAGCTGTTATGGATTCGAAATATGGGACACAACATAGGACAAGTTTTGTCCAGATTCTGGAATTTGAAATTCTGTACGAACAGCTGTTAGTGTTTTGACTATATTTTGTTGTACAAAATACATTTTTCGGTGATTCTTGTTTGTTTGCAACCCTAAGAGATGTATCTACATATTTCATGAAGGTTATAAAGTCTAGTTTTGCTGTTTTCCATTTCAAATCTAAGTTGCGACATGAGGTACTAGGCTGGCCACAATCACTGTCTTGGGAGCATTGTTGTGTTTGTGCAGGCTAATTTTACTTGTGATGATGATCCTATTGTACATCAATATTATTGAGCTTCTAGGGATTTAAAGAAGTTGTTTAATTGTATTTTAAAGGTTGTATATACTCGTGAACAAGTTGAGGACCTTGATACATTGGTTGGACTGTTTCCTTGCTAAAGCACCGAGGTTTGTGTATAAACTTGTACTTGCACTCTTTTAACCTCTAGTATATTTGAAATTGGATCTTGGTACCTTGGCTACCTCTTGTCACTTTGCATTGTTGTGTTGGTATCCTTTGAGACGTTAAAGATGCTTGTGTAACTCGCCCACTTGTACGGATTGTTTGATCACCTAGCACTCTTGTTGGGACCTTGTCCTTCTTGTGGCTGTGACTTTGTCACTCTTGGCATGCCTCTTGATTCGGATCATTTGCCATCTTGACTTTGGATTTTTAGTTCGTCTTAAGTATGGATGTTGTCCATTTTAAGTACGAATTAGAAAGCCATTTTTAATATGGTTCTTGGTTCTCTTGATTATTGGGCTTTGACCCTTCTTGATATAGGGCGTCGACCCTTCTTGATACTTGCTTGTGCTTGGTGTGAGGACATGATGTACATATTGGGCGAGCCTTGTTGTTGAATCTCTTGGAAAATGATGTTATGAACGTTCTTGACATTTGGGTCTTTAAATATCGAACTTGATACTCTTTATATATTGTTTACTTGATTTATTAATTATGTTCAATTATGTTGCCCATGACTTGAGAAAGTTTGTTTTGTGAATCGGATGGCTCCGAAACTATAGTTTTGCACCACTAAGCTATATGCTTAGCGATAGTTGTTTCTATCGTAGGGGAATGATCGAGTGGATGCATGAAGCGGGCCATTGGAGAAGGAATTTTTGAGAGCCTTAAGGAAGATCACATTTGCATTTAGGCATCTATATTTTGTATAAACCTTGGGACTTGTACATGATCTTTTTGTTGTATATTTACATGAAATTTCGATGACTAATGTGATCATGTCACCATGGGTTGTAAATTAAGTATGGCTATATGTTTTGTTCTTTTGGGGTGTGTAAGCCCAAGTATTGCAATATACTAAATTTACTATTTGTTTTGAATATTTGTGTGAAGCATGAACGGGCTGATTTCGGTACTTCGAAATGTGTAATATTCATATTATTTCATCCTTAAGTGTGAACATAATATATGCATGAAAAGCTCATCGGTTATTTGCTTAAATTATTTTTGGGAGGGTTTTTCCGTCATAAGTTGAAACTCCGTGCCATATCAATTTTAACATCACATAAATGTTTAAATGTACAAGATGCACATCCTTATCTAATTTTTTTTTCCCTTTATGAACCTAATCCCTCTATTAAACTACAATCAATATGGCCATAGTAAATCTCTTTTAATTGTCACAAGTATTTAAGTAGTTTTCTTGCTTAGGTGGTAGTATCCTTTCGAAAGGGTCGTTACAATTATTGGTATCAGAGCCTAGGTTTGTGGTTCTAGGACTCTTGCTGTGACTTACTTGTATACTTGTTCACATTCGAAAAAGGTTCTATTTGTATTATTTGTTCACTTGCATGGTTTATAATATTTTTATCGCATTTAGAGTGCACATGCATCATGTACATGTCCCTAACGCAATGTGATCTTCCCTTTTGAAGGATTAAGTTATGGCCACTTCTTCTGACCGACCTATGGAAGCTGATCGTGAAGGGTCGGGTAACTCTGTGCCCCAACCTCATGCACTAGAAGAGGTTGGAGAACCTTTCTCGAATCAATATGTTCCCCACACTAGTGGGTCTGAAGTGGGAAACCATCAGGGTGTAAGAGCGGGTTCACATCCTCAGATGAGTCGTGGTACTCAAGCCATGAATCCTCCTTTTCAACAAATGGCTGAATTCTTCCACCACATGTCTGAAGCGATGCATGATCCCAATGTGATTAACTTTGAGAAAATGAGGAAAATGGGTGGAGTGGAATTTGAAGGCACCGTTGATCCCACTGATGCTGAACAATGGCTGGAGCGCATGCAGAGGGTGTTTGAGCAGTTAGAATGTTCTGATGTTGCCAAATTTAAGTATGCTATTTCACTATTACAGAAGGATGCTTATGATTGGTGGGTAAGTGTTCCAAATGCTAAGGTAAAACCTCCTGTTCTTACTTGGGATGATTTTCTTAGGGAATTTCGTATGAAATATGTCCCACCTGCTTATTGCGATGCAAAGAGAAAGGAGTTTTTAAATTTAAGGCAACGAGGTATGTCTATTGCTGAGTACCAACAGAAGTTTCTAAGGCTCTCTCGTTATGCTGGAGGTATTATTAAAGAGGAAAAAGACAAGTGCAGGAAATTTGAAGATGGTTTAAATGATTCCATTAGAAAGAATGTGGCGATCCTGCAACATGAGAACTTTTGTAAGTTAGTGTCTGCTGCTTTTACTTGGGAGCGACTTGATAAGGAAGAAGCTAGTAGAAATGAAAGCAAATTCCGGAAGCCTAGAACCGATTTTGGGGGGCCATCAAAAAGGGGAAGGTTTGATAACTTTAAGTCTAGTAGTGATAACAGGCCACCGCAGCAAAAGCAAAGCAGATCAAATTTTTCTACAGCTAGCACGCCAAATTATGGCCAAGGTAAGCCTCGTGTTCCTACTTGTTCGCAATGTGGAAAGAATCACTATGGTACTTGCAGGAGAGCTTCTGGTGCATGTTTCAATTGTGGGAGCTTTGATCATAAAGTGAAGGATTGTCCTAATCCTAATAATGCTCCTTCCTTGAGAACTGAAGGCTCAGTTCATAAGCCTTCTATTAATCCTCCTCAAACTAGTAGAGGTGCAAGACCTAAAAACACCCAAGCAGCAGGTACAAGTGGAGCTAATCAAGCTAGTGGACAAAGGGCTACTGCACGTGCTTATGCTATGAGGCAGAGGGATGATCAAGATGGACAAGACGTGGTTGTCGGTAAATTTCACTTATTTGGCATATGTGTGTTTACATTGATTGATCCGGGTTCTACACATTCATATATTTGTTCATCACTTGTTCTTCCTGAAAATGTGAAATCTGTGAAACTCAATTATGATGTGCTGGTTGAAAGTCCTTTGGGTTATCAGGTTGTGTGTAATCGAATTTATCGTGATTGTCCCTTCGTGATTCAAAGCCTGGTCTTCCCTGCTGATTCGATTGAAATGCCCTTCAAGGATTTTGATGTTATTATCGGGATGGATTGGCTTCATAAGTATCATGCAGTGGTAGATTGTAGATCAAAGCATGTGACTTTTAAAGATCCGACATTTTCACACATCATTGTACAAGGTGAAAGATCGTTGACAGCTAGTATTATTTCTGCGGCCTTGGCAAGAAAATTGATGCGTCAAGGATGTAGGGCATACCTTGCTCACATAGTTGATACACGGTTGGAGAGTCCTTGTATCAAGGACATACCTGCCGTATGTGATTTTCCAGAAGTCTTCCCAGAAAACCTTCCTGGATTGCCCCCGGAAAGAGAGGTTGAATTTCCAATCGAGCTTATTCCTGGATCTACCCCTATTTCTATCACTCCTTATAGAATGGCTCCGGCAGAATTAAGAGAATTGAAAGCTCAATTGCAAGAACTTCTTGAGAAAGGCTTTATTCGACCTAGTGTTTCTCCTTGGGGAGCCCCTGTTTTGTTCGTCAAGAAGAAAGATGGCACTCTTAGGCTTTGCATAGACTATAGACAATTGAACAGAATAACAATCAAAAATAGATATCCGCTACCAAGGATCGATGATTTGTTTGACCAACTGAAGGGTGCTAAAGTATTCTCAAAGATTGATTTAAGGTCTGGATATCACCAACTGCGTGTTAGAGAGGAAGATATTCCTAAAACTGCTTTTAGAACTCGGTATGGGCATTATGAATTTTTGGTGATGCCATTCGGATTGACAAACGCTCCTGCGGTATTCATGGATCTAATGAATCGAGTATTTAAGCCTTATCTTGATCAGTTTGTGGTTGTTTTTATAGATGATATTTTAATATTTTCCAGAAGTAGTGAAGACCATGATAAACACCTCCGGATTATTTTGCGAATTTTGAAGGAGAAGGAACTTTATGCTAAACTTTCCAAGTGTGAATTTTGGCTTGATGAAGTGACATTTCTAGGACATGTTGTATCAGCTGAAGGCGTGAAGGTGGATCCTAGTAAGGTACAAGCAGTTGTTGACTGGAGACCTCCCAAAAGTCCAACCGAGGTAAGAAACTTCTTAGGCTTAGCAGGATACTACAGAAGATTTGTGAAAGGCTTTTCCATTATCGCCTCTCCTTTGACTAAACTCTTGCAAAAGGAAGTAAAGTTTATTTGGGATGACAGATGCCAAGAGAGCTTTGAAACTCTCAAATCCTTGTTAACTCAAGCGCCTATACTTACTCTACCAATTGAAGGGAGAGAATATGTAGTATACAGCGATGCTTCTCACAATGGTCTCGGATGCGTTTTGATGCAAGAAGGGAAGGTTATTTCTTATGCCTCTCGAAAATTAAAACCGCATGAATTGAATTATCCTACCCATGATCTTGAACTTGCTGCTGTAGTGTTTGCTTTAAAAATATGGCGACATTATTTGTATGGAGAGAAATGTCATATATTTACTGATCACAAGAGCTTAAAGTACTTGGGTACTCAGAAGGAGCTAAACCTTCGACAACGTAGATGGCTTGAACTCATCAAGGATTATGACTGCACAATTGATTATCATCCAGGTAAAGCCAATGTGGTTGCCGATGCCTTAAGTCGAAAATCCTTCGCAAGCATTTCCTTGAGTCCTTTATCCTTGCTTCTTGAATTAAGAGCCATGAATGTTTGTTTTACACCTGATTCAAAGGGTTCAGTTATTGCTAATTTGCAAGTGAAGCCAATATTACATGAACAGGTGAAGGAAGCACAAAAGATAGATGAGAAACTTGTAAAATTGACCAGAGAAGTTCAAAATGGGGAAAAGCTTGATTTTACATTAACAGAGGATGATGTCTTATTTTACCAAAACAGGTTATGCGTCCCTAATGATGACAGCTTGAGGAAAAAAATATTGAATGAAGCACATACTTCACCATATGCAATGCATCCTGGAGGTACAAAGATGTATCTGACCATCAAAGAACATTATTGGTGGAATGGTATGAAGAGAGACATTGCGGAGTTCATTTCTAAATGTTTGGTTTGTCAACAAGTAAAGGCAGAACATCAGGTCCCAGTTGGTTTACTACAACCCTTGTCGATGCCGGAATGGAAATGGGAGAGAATAACTATGGACTTTGTTTCTGGACTTCCTCGCACTCAGAGAAATCATGATGCAATATGGGTGATTGTAGACAGGCTAACCAAGAGTGCTCACTTCTTAGCAATCAAGATGGATTACTCGCTTGAGCGTTTAGCCGAATTGTACATTAATGAGATTGTAAGACTACATGGGATCCCTGTGTCTATTGTATCTGACCGAGACCCAAGGTTTACATCTAGATTTTGGGGTAGCTTGCAGGAAGCTTTGGGTACTAAGTTGAGATTTAGCACTTCGTTCCATCCTCAGACGGACGGCCAGTCGGAAAGAGTGATACAAATTTTGGAGGATATGCTTCGAGCTTGTATTATGGAGTTTGAGGGTAGTTGGGACAAACACTTGGCTTTGATAGAATTTGCTTATAATAATAGCTACCAATCGAGTATTGGAATGCCTCCCTATGAAGCCCTTTACGGAAGGAAATGTCGGACCCCTCTTTGTTGGAGTGAAGTTGGTGACAGAAAGCTTGTCGGTCCTGAAATTGTGCAACAAACAGAGGACAAGGTAAAAATTATCAAGGATCGTTTAAAGATTTCTTCAGATAGACAAAAGTCGTATGCTGATCTTAAAAGGCGGGACATCGAATATCAAGTGGGAGATAAAGTATTCCTAAAGGTGTCTCCATGGAAAAAGATTATGAGATTTGGCCAAAAAGGAAAACTTAGTCCCCGATTTATTGGACCTTATGAGATACTTGAAAGGGTTGGACCAGTTGCATATAAATTAGCTTTGCCACCGGACTTGGAGAAGATTCACAATGTCTTTCATGTTTCTATGCTCAGAAGATATCGTTCGGATCCATCACATGTTCTCCCAGTTGAGTCTATTGAGGTTAATCCTGACTTGACGTATGATGAAGAACCTATTTTAATTCAAGCTCGGGAAGTGAAGCAATTTAGAAACAAGAGAATCCCCTTAGTAAAGGTACTTTGGAGGAACCATTCTGGAAAAGAAGCTACTTGGGAAAGAGAAGAAGACATGAGGACCCAGTATCCGCACTTGTTCCGGGACTAGCATAAGGTAAATTTCGAGACGAAATTTCTTTAAGGGGGAGAGAATTGTAACACCCCTAAATACTAACCAAGAGTCTCATGTCGATTTACCGTTGTTTAATTACTAGAATATGTTTTAGTCTCATTTTGGGAACTTGAAGTGTTGTGAAAATTTCCAACTTGCTTAGCATAAATTCTTATCGTAATTTAAGGATTTTTTGATGGGGTGTTTAGGTAATATCCTAATTAAAATTATGTTTAACTTTAAAAGGAAGGTAAGGGATATACATATAGATATATATGTATGCTTTTTGGGCAGCCAACTTTTTGTTTGGGCAGCCCCTTTTGGTGACATCTGTACAGCTGATAAATATCACCTTTGTAACTATATATTTTCACACCTCCTTCAATTAAATTCATTTCCCTCAAGTCTAAGAACATTAGAACCTTAGCTTAACATATTGTTCTTCAAAATCACAAGAGAAAACGTGGCCCTTTTTGGCTGGAATTCAAGAACACACACTTCTTTTTGGTAAGTGACGAAATCTGTTTCTCAGCTGGGTAGTGTTTGGTGTTTTATGCATATCTCTCGTTCTAGAAATTAGTTTACAGTAAGTAAATATGATTTGGAAAGATAATTCGTAGACCTACAACTCTTATGTTTATGTCAAACTCTGATTCAGCTGTTACGGATTCGAAATATGGGACGCAACATAGGACAAGTTTTGTCCAGATTCTGGAATTTGAAATTCTGTACGAACAGCTGTTAGTGTTTTGACTATATTTTGTTGTACAAAATACATTTTTCGGTGATTCTTGTTTGTTTGCAACCCTATGAGATGTATCTACATATTTCATGAAGGTTATAAAGTCTAGTTTTGCTGTTTTCCATTTCAAATCTAAGTTGCGACAAGAGGTACTAGGCTGACCAGAATCACTGTCTTGGGAGCATTGTTGTGTTTGTGCAGGCTAATTTTACTTGTGATGATGATCCTATTGTACATCAATATTATTTAGCTTCTAGGGATTTAAAGAAGTTGTTTAATTGTATTTTAAATGTTGTATATACTCGTGAACAAGTTGAGGACCTTGATACATTGGTTGGACTGTTTCCTTGCTAAAGCACCGAGGTTTGTGTATAAACTTGTACTTGCAATCTTTTAACCTCTAGTATATTTGAAATTGTATCTTGGTACCTTGGCTACCTCTTGTCACTTTGCATTGTTGTGTTGGTATCCTTTGAGACGTTAAAGATGCTTGTGTAACTCGCCCACTTGTACGGATTGTTTGATCACCTAGCACTCTTGTTGGGACCTTGTCCTTCTTGTGGCTGTGACTTTGTCACTCTTGGCATGCCTCTTGATTCGGATCATTTGCCATCTTGACTTTGGATTTTTAGTTCGTCTTAAGTATGGATGTTGTCCATTTTAAGTACGAATTAGAAAGCCATTTTTAATATGGTTCTTGGTTCTCTTGATTATTGGGCTTTGACCCTTCTTGATATAGGGCGTCGACCCTTCTTGATACTTGCTTGTGCTTGGTGTGAGGACATGATGTACATATTGGGCGAGCCTTGTTGTTGAATCTCTTGGAAAATGATGTTATGAACGTTCTTGACATTTGGGTCTTTAAATATCGAACTTGATACTCTTTATATATTGTTTACTTGATTTATTAATTATGTTCAATTATGTTGCCCATGACTTGAGAAAGTTTGTTTTGTGAATCGGATGGCTCCGAAACTATAGTTTTGCACCACTAAGCTATATGCTTAGCGATAGTTGTTTCTATCGTAGGGGAATGATCGAGTGGATGCATGAAGCGGGCCATTGGAGAAGGAATTTTTGAGAGCCTTAAGGAAGATCACATTTGCATTTAGGCATCTATATTTTGTATAAACCTTGGGACTTGTACATGATCTTTTTGTTGTATATTTACATGAAATTTCGATGACTAATGTGATCATGTCACCATGGGTTGTAAATTAAGTATGGCTATATGTTTTGTTCTTTTGGGGTGTGTAAGCCCAAGTATTGCAATATACTAAATTTACTATTTGTTTTGAATATTTGTGTGAAGCATGAACGGGCTGATTTCGGTACTTCGAAATGTGTAATATTCATATTATTTCATCCTTAAGTGTGAAGATAATATATGCATGAAAAGCTCATCGGTTATTTGCTTAAATTATTTTTGGGAGGGTTTTTCCGTCATAAGTTGAAACTCCGTGCCATATCAATTTTAACATCACATAAATGTTTAAATGTACAAGATGCACATCCTTATCTAATTTTTTTTCCCTTTATGAACCTAATCCCTCTATTAAACTACAATCAATATGGCCATAGTAAATCTCTTTTAATTGTCGCAAGTATTAAAGTAGTTTTCTTGCTTAGGTGGTAGTATCCTTTCGAAAGGGTCGTTACAATAATAATAATCAATAGTATATATATATAAAGTCAAATAGGTATCTTACCTTACTGCCCTAATATAAACTGATATGCCATCACCCTAGGGTATGAAACAAATGAGGATATTTGGCCTCATGCCATCCTCAGCTTCCCAGGTCACCTCTTCTCTATTCCTGTTTCTCCATAATACTTTAACCGAAGCCACCTCTTTATTCCTCAATTTAAGGACCTGCCGATCTAAAATGGTAACTGGAGTTTCCTCGCAGGGCAACTCCTCTACGATCAGAACATCCTCAACTAGGACAAACTGATACATGGAAAGCTGGATGAACAAATTTTAACCCCAAAGGCAATTCTAACTCATAATTCACTCATCCTACCCTTTGAAGGATTTGGTATGGCCCGATGAATCTTGGACTAAGCTTTCTCCTTTTGCCAAAATGCATAGCACCCTTCATAGGAGAGTCTTTTAAGAATACCTTGTCATTAAGACAAAACACTACAACCCTTCATCACACATCTGAGCATGAATTCTGGCAGCTTTGAGCTGTTAGAAACATCTCCCAAATGAGCTTAAGTTGCTCAATTGTCTACTGTACTAAATCGGGTCCAATCAACCCTGACTCACCTACCTCGAACCATCCAATGGGGGATCTAAATTTTCGCCCATACAAAGACTCATAAGGTGTCATCCCGATGCTGGAATGATTACTATTATTGTATGAGAACTCTATAAGAGGCAAGTGGTCTTCCCAACTTCCCTTGAAGTCTAGGGCACACACCCGTAACATATATTCGAGTGTCAAAATTGTGCGCTCAGCCTGGCCATCCGTCTGAGGGTGAAAGGCTGTACTAAGATTAACCTGTTTGCCCAGTCCTTTCTTGAAGGGCTTCCAAAAGTTGGCGGTGAATTGTGCTCCTCTATCAGAGATAATAGATAATGGGACACAGTGTAGCCGTTATCTCCCTAATATAGAGCCCTGCGTTGTCTTCGATCGTAAAAGTAGCCCTGACTAGTAAGAAGTGGACTAATTTTGTTACTCTATCATTAATTACCCAAATAGAGTCAAACTTGCGATGCGATCGAGATAACCCTGTAATAAAATCCATATTAATTGCTTACAACTTCCACAAAGGAATGGCTATCTCCTGAACTAGCCCAGCGGGCTTTTGGTGCTCAACCTTTACCTGTTGGCAGTTAGGACACTGTGCCACAAACTCAGCAACGTCCTTCTTAATCTCGTGCCACCAGTAGATCTCCTTAATATCATAGTACAGTTTCGTCGAACCATGGTGAATAGAATAATGGGAATGATGTTCCTCTTCCATAATCCGATGTGGAAACCCTGCAACATTAGGAACACACAATCGACCACTATATCTAAGGACTCCATCTCCTGCTATATCAAATGCTAAAGTCTGTTGATTCTGAGCCTTGGCTCTAAGTTAAGCTAAGCTAGGATCCTCTTGTTGCTGTGATTTTACTTATACAACTAGAGATGATACAGGTGTGTCCTTAATTGTTACCCCACTATCTTCTGCCTCTTACAATCTAACACCCAAAGCTAGCTAACTGATGAAGCTCTCGTGCTAGCTTACGCTTCTCAACATCTAAATATGACAAATAAACCTACAGATCTTCGACTGAGGGAATGAGCTACCACATTCGCCTTTCCTGGATGATATAAAATGTCACGTCGTACTCTTTCAATTACTCAAGCCATCAACTTTGTCGCATATTTAACTCCTTCTATTTAAAGATATATTGAAGACTTTTATGATCTGTAAATATGTCAACATTAACGCCATACATATAGTTTCTCAAGATCTTTAGCGCATGCACAACTACGGCCAACTCTAAATTGTGGTTCAGATAGTTCTTCTCCTGCTTTCTCAAGTGCCTTGAAGCATATGCGATAACCTTACCATGTTGCATTAGAACACATCCCAATCCAACACCAGAAGCATCACAATACACCACATAGCCTTCTAAACCGTTTGGAAATGCAAGAACTGGTGCTGATGTCAACCTATCCTTCAGCTCCTGGAAACTATGCTCGCAAGCCTTAGTCCACTGGAACTTAGCTGCTTTATGAATCAGCTTTGTTAGTGGGGCTGAAATTGGAGAAAACCCCTCTACAAACCTTTTGTAGTACCCAGCTAACCCTAAGAAACTACGAACCTCAGTCGGAGTCATGGGT
Source organism: Solanum stenotomum (assembly GCF_019186545.1). Taxonomy (NCBI): domain Eukaryota; kingdom Viridiplantae; phylum Streptophyta; class Magnoliopsida; order Solanales; family Solanaceae; genus Solanum; species Solanum stenotomum. Next base: position 24,836,870 of record NC_064287.1, read on the forward strand.
CTGGGCCAAGTCTTTACGGTCTCAATCTTTTGTGTATCAACCGTAATACCTGCATCTACTACAATATGGCCTAAAAAAGATACATAGTCCACCCAGAACTCACATTTAGAAAACTTTTCATAAAGTTCTCGGTCTCAAAGAACCCGAAGGACTGCTCGCAAATGATTTGCTTGCTCATCTTTTGAATGTGAATACACCAAAATATCATCAATAAATACAATCACAAAGAAATCTAGATACGGCCTGAATATACTATTCATCAGATCCATGAACACTGTTGGGGCATTAGTTAATCGAAAAGACATTACCAAGAACTCAAAGTGTCCATATCTACTTCTAAAAGTTGTCTTTGGAACGTCCTTTTTTCCCGAACTCGTATCTGGTGGTACCCTGATCTTAAATCAATCTTTGAGAAACACTTACCACCTTGTAACTGATCAAAAAAGTCATATATCCTCGGAAGGGGATACTTATTCTTTATAGTTACCTTATTCAGCTGTCGGTAATCGAAACACATTCTTAGTGAGCCATTTTTCTTCCTTACGAACAACATTGGTGCACCCCATGGTGAAGCACTAGGGCTAATAAAGCCTTTATCTAGCAAGTCTTTCAGCTGATCCTTTAACTCATTTAGCTTAGCAGGAGCCATTTAAGGAGGGATTGATATGTGTTGTGTACTTGCTAGCATATCAATAGCAAAGTTAATTTCCCGGTCTGCAGGGATACTAGGGAGTTCGTCTGGAAATACATTTAGAAACTCATTAACTGCTAGAATAGAGTCGGTGGTTCTGCACCTATATCATGAACATGAACAAGATGATAAATACAACCCTTGGCAATCATCCTGATTGCCTTAAGATAGGAAATAAACCTACCTTTCGGCGTTGTTGTATAGCCTTTCCATTCCCGAACTGCCTTTCCTGGAAACTGGAATCTAACAATCTTTTTCCAGCACTCAACATTAGCATAACAAGATGCTAACCAGTCCATACCCATAATGACGTCGAAATTGACCATCTCTAACTCTACGAGATCTACAGAGGTCTGACGATTGATAATTTCTACCGTACAACCTCGATAGACTCTCCTGGCAAATATAGACTCACCAACTGGTGTAGATACAATAAAGGGTCGATCTAATGACTCTGCTACTATACACACCTTCCCCGCAATAAATGGAGTAACATAAGACAAAGTAGATCCATGATCTATCAAAGAATAAACACAATGGGAGCAAACAATCAATGTACCTGTCACAACATCTGGTGACCACTCTGAGTCCTGTCAGTCGATTAATGAATATGAACGGTTCTGTCCATTAATAGAACTAGATGCTCCCTCTCTGCCTCCGCCTCTACCTCTACGTGTTGAAGTCTGGGGTCCATGCCTTGTAGACCATTCTAATGAGGAGGAACCTACTGCTGACCTGGTCGACTGACCTATACTAACCTTACCTACGGTAGGGTAGTTTCTCCACCAACGCCCCTTCTGTCCACAAGAATAATAACTTGTGGAACCCTGTCTACACCTCCCGAAATTCATCCTACCGAAAGTAACACAACGCGGTAGGCATGTCCTAGCCTAGCCTGAACCCCTCTGCTGCTGCAAGCCTGATGCTCGTGAACCCTCACCTAGGCTTGACTGTTCCTGACGATCAAATATACTACCCTAGAACTGTTGTGGTGGAGGTCTAGGTGGCCTAATAGAATATCGGGGTCTAGGACCATCCTAAAAATCTCCTTGTGAACCAATGGGCCTAAATCCGTGAGATATCCATATTACCATTTAGCACGGCCGTAGAACAAGCCTCGATATAGTCTGAGTCAAGCCCTCCCACAAATCTACGCACCCTGTCATGCATCGTATCAACAAATGCTGGTGCATATCTAGCCAATGAATCAAATCTCAGCTCATACTCTCGGACACTCATGCCACCCTGTCGGAGGTTCAGCAATTGGTCTACCTGGCCATCCCTAATCTCTTAAGGCAAATAGTGATTAGTGAAAGCTTCTTTAAAGCTATCCCAAGTGGGTAAAGATGTATCTTGTCGCATAAATCTCTCCCAATTTTCATACCACAACACTGCAATATCACGCAATCGAATTGCTACTAACTCAACTTACTCAGTCGCTGAGGCATGCATGACTCTGAATATCCTATGAAGCTGATCAACAAAGTGCTGAGGGTCTTCTCTGTGATCTGTGTCTTTAAACTGTGGAGGATTCAAGGCAAGAAATTCACAAACTCTCGAACATTCGGGTCCTTCAGAAAGTCTGGCAACATCTGGCGCAACTGGTTGGTATTGTGCAGCTACTAACTGTGCTAACATATATACTGCACTCTTGAAATCCTGATTAAATGGAATAGGAGGAACTAGAGTGGTACTTCTGGTGGAGCCAGAAGTCCTGTAGCCCTTGAAGGCTCCTGAAGCTGTGGAGAATCTATATGGGGCTGAGAAAATGTCTCCCCCTGGGTCTCACAATGCGCTACATCGACCTGTGGTACCTTTCTAGTACCCTCGCTTGCAGTTGTATCTAGACCCTGGCTAGTTGTGGTCTGTCTAGTGTTAGTCATCTCTATCTGCATACAAGTATGGATAGTCATTCTAACATGCCCGGTAGCTTCTTGCTTAACGGATGTGGTGCACAACACATTTATAAACAAGATTCTACTAGACATGGCTTGCAGACTACCTAGGATATGACGTTGCTCTGATACCAAGTTTGTCACACCCCAAACTCGTGGGGCGCAATTGGCATAAAATGCCAAAACTCATTCCCAAGCCGACCCTGCTGAACCATTTCCTACTAGCGCAAGGCAGACACACACATTCAAGAAAATAAACAAGTATATCTCGGCTTTAAACTAAGCACTCGACCGGCAAGACCCCTGTCAACTAATCTATAAAAGAAACAGCTACTCCCAGGAGATCATATAAATAATAGTCAACTAGCACAGAAGTTCTGATTGGGCCGTTGATGCCACCATGAAATCTATACCAAAACTAAAAGCAGGTATATATCAATATATAATTTGAAATAGCTCACAAGCTTCAGCAAACCAAAAACATAGGCCAATATGGCCATAACGTTGCTATACAACCCACACACTACTCTGCAAGCCTCTAAGAGTAGTAAAGATTAGCGGGACACGCCCCAGCGTACCCATAAAGATATATACAACAAAAGCTAACAAACCTCCCAACTCTGGCAGCTCCGGAGGAAAGGGGCTAGCCAACCGGATAAAAGTCAATCCTGCTGCTGAGGAGGTCTACTTGGTCGTCTATCATGACCTGCATGCATGAATGCAACGCGTCCAAGGCAATAGGGAGTCAGTACAAAATAATGTACAGTGTATGAAAGGCAATAGATTATGATGAGGTACCTTAAATATACTTGAATAATTTGATAAATAAATCAAGGATAAGATATGTGTACTGACCTGCTCCTAAATCTAAACTTATCAAAAAAAATAAAACAACCTAACCAAGCCCCCTTAAACTCGGCAGGTACAAACAACACAAAATACCACCTACTCTGGCCCTCGTAAGCCCGAAAGGTGCTAATCAGCCTATACACTCTTATCGGTAGTCCCCTAGCTCGTTAGGCAATCACATAGCCCTCTTAGGCATTAATATAGCCCCGTAGGTAGCTCATAGCTCTCTTAAGCATCAACATAGTTTATAGACAACTCATAGCCCTCTTAGGCAACAACTTGGTCCTGTAGGAAGCATATAGCCTTCTTATGCATCAATATAGCCCTGAAAGCAACTTATAGACCTTCTAGGCATTAATATAACCCCGTAGGCAACTCATAGCCCTTTTAGGCATCCATATAGCCCTGTAGGAAGAACATAGCCCTTCTAGGCATAAATTACATTCCTGCAGCTAACCACAAAAGCCCCAAGGGAAACAATAACAATACAATCACTAAAAGTGAGCAATTTAGTTATAAGTAACCTATACAAATAGAGTCTAAGTCGGGTCGAACATAGGGACACTACTAAATGAATAAGAATCCCGACAAGGGAGGATTATATCAACTTGAGCAGCCAACAATCAACAATCACGGATACAAGTATGTCAAGGATAACAACCCAAATACATTGCTTCTAAGCTTAAAGGAAACATGCCGTAAGTAGGGAATAACCTTAACATATCTTTTTCGCTGAATTCACGTGTCCTAATAACTTTAATCACAACCCTCCTTTATACTACAATGAGGGAGGATCATAATCAACACAAAAGAATAAAAGATACAATGAAAATCCGATAAAAGATATGTATTTCCGTCGTAAATTGCTATTTGCGAGTTATCATAGCTAGAGTCAATCCAAGAAGGGTCTTATCTTTATTATAAGTTTGTAATACACCTCAAAACTTTAAAATATGCCCAAACCCCTACTGTCCACACACCAAAGTATGATATTCTAGGATATCGATCAAACAAATTATACCCTGTTGACGAGCTCAACGCGTAGAACAACTTTTGTCAAGGACTTGTCATGAAAATCATTAACTTGGCCCGTCCTAAATGTTGGTTTTGTAGGTTTTGTGAGTTTTCTGGTTCTTCACTAAGGAAAATAAAGGAAAAATGAAGAAAAGTCGAAGAAGATGATGTATATAAACTTCCACCGACCTAGGGGACCCAACTCACCTTCCTTCTTGCGTAGTCTTGCGAAAACACGAATATCTCTCCATTTTGAAGTCATATGAACAAACGGGTTAATGCGTTGGAAACTAGACTCGTAGACCTTCAGTTTCATAGATCGCAGGGACCATAAGTTTAAATAGATTGGGAGAAAACATTCGAGACATTTGACCCAAATTTCAGACAAATCTGTAAAAAGGAATTTACAGTAACTTTCGCCAACTTTTATTTTGCCACTTCCCTAACTTCAAAACTTGAGATACAACACCTAAACACTTAAAATATCACATAACACATAATTTATAATTTATTAGCCATCCTCCAGGTCTTTCCATGAAGATACGAGTCAATTTACACGTTTCAAAAAGTCGGGGTGTTATAGTTTTGGTTTCAACTATCAGCTACAACAACAAATAACAGGAAAATAACAAGTATAGAGACAGGTTCTTGGGATGTAATTGGATTATGGGCTAAGGCAGAAAAATGGGTGATTGTAATTAATAGTAAATAGTTGTAAATGAGTGAATAAGCTAGATTTTAGTGGGGATAAAAATTCTCTAGAACAATTTACTCCGAATCAAATTTGTTTCTCTCGAACACCAAAAAGTAGTGCTTAAGAACAACCTCTACTTTAGTCCATTCACTTTCTCGAGTGGAATGTGTGGAAAAGGGTTTAGGATTCCCTCTCTCGAGTTGAACCCATGACAACCCAATACCCACAGACCATCAAATATGTAATCTTGGTTTTAAAACCTCTCTCTCGAGCAAGCCAAAAACACGAAGGTAAAAATGAATTTGCAACTTCAACCCATTAAATTAAGCCACAATTATTGAATGTAATGAGTTTTAAAGAACATTTAAACTATCAATTAACAATACCCAACACCTAAATCAATTCACAATCACATAACCACACCCCAAAAATTGGGGTTTTAGCTAGACATCATAAAAAGATAGAAATATTTACCAACTTGTGTTTCCATCAACTGGGTAAGATTAATTTCGTCTTTACAAAGGTCAAGGTCGAAGAATGTCAAAGACCCACTTCTAATTTCTCAAAAATGGAAATCTTCGAATCTTCAAAGCTAAGGAAAATATTGTCTCAATACTCTCAGTTCTAAGCTCTCAACATCAAAACAGATAATTATGATTCTATAATAAAAACTATATACAACGATAATAGATAGATAGATAGATAGATATTCAAAAATATATTTATAGTCGCCAAAAATGTGCTAAGAAGGACCATTCGGCGCCACAAGTCGGGATTGCCAATCCACTTGGCGATCTGCCCTTTTGTCAATTCCATTGCCTTTTTGCTTTGACCTTCAACAACATCAAGTTCTCTAACTTTAGGCAATATAGCACTTCATCGCAGAATCATTCGGCGACTCGCCGACTGTTCCTTTCTATCACCGACTTGATTTTTTCCTTCAGGGGTTGGTACACTAGAACTTTAGGCGAGGTCATGGCAATTCAACGACTCGCCAATGGGTTAGGCGATCATCATGCCTTTTTTTCTTCGTTCATTCAGCTGCCTTGTTCCTTTTTCCTCATTAGTATCCATGCTTTGTTCCTCAATTCAAATTCTTGAAAAATCAAGGATTTACATTAGTTATTGACACAAATTATGCATTTGAGGACACTAAATCTATAGAAATAAAGCCCTAAATGAGTCTAAATCATGGACTCATCAACACCCCCAACTTAAACTTTTGCTTGTCCTCAAGTAAAACTCAAGTACATCAGTTCAAAAAGGATGTCTCAAACAGTGCTACACAAGACTCAATCATGAATGCACACATAAAGACTCAACTTACTCATGCAAGGATCAATTGTGCACTCAAAGATTCATGTTGTGATTCACAATTACCAAAGAATCTCAAGCTCATAATACTTGCTCCAAATGCAAGTTCAAGCTCAACAAAGGTATTCAAATGCCCTCACAAAAATAATGATTCCATACTCACACACAATGGTTTAACAATTTAGAGCTCTGGAATCAAATATAACACTCACACTCACAAAGATGAACACAATGAATGATTTCACCCATAGGTTTACCCGTATATTCCAATCAACACTTGTTTCAGCACATTCAAGATCTAAAAGGTATTTCCAAGGATTATAACGAGGCTGAGTGCAAAGGTATGATCATTTAGGCTTAGTTACTTCTATCCTCATGAAATGTGGAATGAAGAACACTTTCTTTTCTTTTCTTCATCATTCTCATTCGTGCTCACAAGTCACTCCATAATTCACTTTCCAAGGTCTCTTGGACACCCCATTTTCTTTGCATTTTCACAACTGTATTCCAAAATTTCTGTTTTCTTCTTCTTTTTCGTTCTTTTCTTCTTTTTCTCATTTTTGTATATGGAGGGGTTCCAATTTTCTTAAAACCATGAGTCAAAGGGGACTTCCTTGCACTTCTTGATTTACCTTCTATTTTCACCACACCCCCAACTTAGGCTTTTTGCCTAAGTTAGATATTCAAACAAGCCACAAATCATGAGGATTATGGGTAATGGGTAAAGAAAGGTCACAATTTCATCAAGTTTCTTCCAAGAAAATGGTTAAGGCTCAAAGGGTGTTCAAGCGAGGTTTACACACTCACAAGGTAGGCCACAAAAGGTGGTATGATGCCAAATTTTTTCACACTCTTCAAAGTTGCCTAAGATCATCTCAAGAGCTTGCATCACATAGTCAACCGGACCAATGGGGCAAATTCTAGGTGTCATCACACATGGTTCACGGTAAGCTCATCACACACGACATTGACACCATTGTGAAACAATACACCACACTTTCGCTAGTGTGTAATGTTCATCAGAAGAGACTCAATTCGATACTTGGTTAGTCAAAATGAGCTGAAAAAAAGTTCACATATTGTCTATCGGACTTCATTTGGCCTCATCGTAGCCGCACATTCATTTTTGTTCAATTATGAGAACTATTCAAGTCATAGGTATTGATCAAGACCAAGCATCTAGAGAGGTGGCACAATTTTTTTGCAAGGGTCAAAAAATGATTTACAATTAAAAACAAGGAGCCACAAGCTCAATCATCCACAAAAACAGTGCAAAACACAATTATAGCTCAAAACCCAATTTTTACACAACCAAAAGTCACAAAAGGTTACAAATGGTGGGCCTCACCCCACCACAAAAAACCATTTTTCCTCAAATGCAACCAAAATAATATCCAAAAGTCAAAAAGTAAGACAGAGAGGGCGGTAAAGATGGATCATGTCTAAATAGTCGCTCTATCTCGGTATCAATGCACAGAGTCATATCAATAAACTAGGGTTAGCTAAAGGCGTATCTGCCAAAGAAGTCTGCACAACTGCATCAATCATGGCCTCCTCAATCTATATAAGGCCCTCATATGAAACATCCTCAGCAACCCTCAACATCTCCTTATATATCTCTGCCTCAGAATCGGGATCAACCGCCTCCTCAACTCTAACATCATCTCCAGTGGTAGCCGGAGGCGTATCTGGTATATCTGGAATCTCAACTATCCTGAAAATCATAGACATATCGGTGGACTTCAGATTATCCACATCACTCCTCAATGAAGTAATAGCGGCCTTTAAAGTTGTCACCTCCTCGGTGGCACCTTGGCCACACTCACACACAACTATCCTAACCGTAAGGGAATCAATCATAGCGGTTAATGGTGTCACAACATCACTTAGGGATGTATGAATCATGATCGAAATAGAGTCCTCTAGTTTGGCAACATGACGATCAGTAGAATGGGCAAGCTGCCCCATCCGGAGTAATGCGGACTGAGTGAGCAGGGTTTGGGAAACAACAACTACAGAAGCTCTGGAAGGCAACGTTGCAGCAGAGGAGCTAGGGATGTCAGAAGAAACAACACTAGAAGTACCTGAAGGCCCAGGGGACGTAGTAGGCAAAGATATCTCTGCAGGTAGTGAGTTTGTGTCCACAATCAAAGAAAAGTCCGTTAGGGCTTCCTTCTCCTTCTTTGTCGTATCCTTTAAATACTACACCTAGATCCTCTGGATATCGATAGAGGATGTGGGAATCACTTTCATATCCTTCATTGCATCTCTAGGGACACGAGCCCGTCTGCACAGCTTGGTGATTAACACAGGGAATGGAAATGAGGTCTGGCGCTTCTTGGCACTAATGACCATCTCTTGTGCTATAGTTATCGCAAGATTTATCATTATCTCCTGAATGATGCAGCCTAGACAGGCTACCTTGGCTAGGCGGAGGATCGACTCAATCTGGGATGGCATGATAGTTCTCTTGATAAAGCCAAACCAGAACCTTGCAGCTATATTAAGATCCTTCTTTTCAATCTGTGCTGCATTCTTTAGCCACTTGTAGGTACCTCCTGATATTAGCTGGGTCAACCACCTTTTCATATTTTCCAGTCTTTGTCCTGATCAGATGTTGGCACTCGTCATTAATATCATTGGAACATTCTAGGACAATGTTAATGGCCTTACTATCACACTTGACCCTCTTTCCATGGACTACTACATATTCTACCGGTTTAAAAACTACTGTCTGCTTCTTTCTAAGTGGTATCAAGGCCCCATAAGAAGCGTTGATCTCTCGGACCCAATTTGGAATATACTGGCCACGAAGCTTGGTGAAGCTCTGGAAATTATGAGACTTCAGACAACTCATAATCTTTGGGTACTTGTCGATGTCTCCATCCGTAGACAAATGCTTATCCTCAATGATTGTCCTTATCCCCTCAGTCTTTAATTTGTTTATAGACTTCGGAGGAGGACCCTTAATTGGTGGTGCTAGGACCACATCTTGCTCTGCAACTGGAAGAGGAGTAGTGGTGGTCTGAAGAGTCCTGATCCTAGACGAATCGTTCATTCTTTTTTATCGTAGCTCAGCCCTCTGTGCTGCCAATAGTTCATCATCTTTAGGCTCCAAGCTGTAGCCTGATTCTCCCGGTGCTCACTCTCACTCTAAGAAGTAGTGAGGTGTGTGGCGTAGATACCGTCTTTGTCGGAGGTGGCCTTCGGTGACGCAGGTGTCTTTCATTTTCCCTTGCCTTTCCCACCAATTGTGAGAAGTTTGGTAGTTTTGGCCTTGAATGCTGCTTCATCCTCATCAATTTTACCCATTTTGCCCTTTTTCGAGGTGGGATGTTCCTACCAGCAACCTTTGGTGTAGCCATGTCTGCAAATACAACAAAAAGAATTAGAACAGACTGACTCTCCAAACCGATTGGCGAGTCACCGAATCTCTTTGGTGATCTAAATCGGCCTCGCTGAAAGGATTGACTCAAAATTTCCAAAAAAAAATGGCATGTCGGAGATGAAAGGACCTTTCAGCGAATCATCAACAGCTTTCGGCTTTCGGCGAGCAAGGATTACCCCACCAAAAGTTACAGCGCAATTAAGGTCAAGGATGCAGACAAAGGGCGATTAAGAAGGACTTTTGGTGAGTCGTCGAGTGCATTTGGCAACCTCAAGCTTCTCGCTGAAAGTGATAGAACCACACTTCAAATATAGCATGAAATTAAAGGCGATATGGAGAACTACGGCGAGCCGCGGAGTGGTTTGGCGAGCTCGACCCAGTTCGCCAACGGCCCAACGTGCCTACTTTCAACCCAACTTCTCGAATTCTACCTTGAACAAAATCAAAGCATGTACTAATCAAATTAAGCTCAGATCCAATACACCCATGCCCCCGGGATACTCACACTTCTCCCGGTTTGGCCAAATTTGGCCATTTGATGACTTTTGGTCTTAAGAATGACGTCAACCTCTCCATCATTAGGCAAAATACGCCATTTGGCACAACTAGGGGCTACTTACACTTAACCGGACTAAACACAACAACATGCAAGTACAAACCCTCAAATTCCAACAAATTTCAAGGCATAAACTTACAGGAATTCAATATTAAAGGCATTACGGGCGAAATATTCGAATTAAAATAGGCATATACATAAACAATTAATATCAAGGAGGCCGGGCACACATCACTAAGATAAGATCAATTCCATAAGAGTACAAATACGCTAAAAATAAACTCGGGGTTTGGAAAACCAACCTAAGATGGTGATTAAAATAATTTAAAATTCTAGGCGGCAAAGTAATCCACTCCAAACACACAATCACCGACTTAAATACGATAACAATGCAAGAAATAAAGGAAATACTTTGCAGGTGTGTATTTTGGAAGATTAAAAGTTAGGAAAAGCGAAAGAGTTTGAAAGTTTAAACCTTTGGCCATTAAAAACCATCTAGTTGTCGCCCATTCGGTGACATTAGTATTGCTCGCCGACCCACTCGGTGACACGCCGACTGGGCAATTACCTCGTTGAGTTTTACAAGACCTTTAGTTAATGTGGGTGTCCAAACGGCGGACCAGATCTTGATCGCCGACCTGTTTGGTGATTCACAAAGTTGCTTCTGGACTCGCCAATTCAAATATTCCTTGAATACAACAACAGTCCAAGTCGGGCTCGCTGACCTTTCCGGTGATGGGTCGACTAGATTTTTAGCTCGTCAATCTCTTCCTTTGTAATACTTTCTACACTTCAACCTATATATTCAACAAACCATTATTTCGAAAACAAAAATGAAGTGATAAGTACATGGGTTGCCTCCCAATAAACGCCTTGATTAACGTCGTAGAACCACTCAAGTCTCCACTTAAGTTCCATTAGTGGGGTTCACCTTATTTTCATAAGAAAATTCTTTTTGTGGTTCAGGGTAGAATTCATTCAGCAGTTGGTCCATTTGGGATCCTAGTAGCTGAATGAGCATGTAATGAGAGGTCGTCATCTGGTTAAACATCAAGACATTCTCTCGTATCTCCTCTAACACTTTGTCGTGTTCTTAGACTTTGTGTAAAATGAGTACGATGACCTCTTCAATTTGACTACCCTCTTGCTTCTTCATCTTTTGACACTCGTGAGGGGGGATGTATCTATCCTTCTTTTTGGGACACTAACTCCAAGTCCTTGACCTTTTGGGCCAAGATATCCAGCTGACCTAACTAAGTGACCAAGTCTTGGTCTTTTTCTTTCTCCATATTCTCTTTGTTGGTCTTGGCCACATAATCAAGGAGTTAGGCTACAGTCTCATAGAAAAGTCGCATCAAGCAGCCTGAATAGAGTTGGTCAGCCATTAATCTATTTCTGGGGCCAAGACCCCCAGAAGAAACATACCAGAAGTAGTTTATCCAGAATCTCATGAGTTGGGCACTGCGGCAATAGGATTTTAAACCTGTGCCACAACTCATAGATGGACTCACCCTCCAATTGTCTGAAATTTAGGATGCTATCCCTAAGAATCATCAATCTCAAAGGAGGGTGTTCCATTGGGTTACTGTTGCTTCAGAATATGCTCCAATTCCCTGCTCAAAACAACAACACACAAACCAACACTAAAAATTAAGTTCAACTATGAATAACAAGAACAAAATTCAACTTAACTAAAAGTTCTCAAATAACACCACTCCCCAGCAGGGACATCATTTTGATTTCACGTATCAGGACACTTCATCTAATACTAAGTGTCAACAATCAGTAGTTACTAATAAAACTCAACTAAGTGAGTTCGGGTCGAATCCCACAGGGAGTGGTATGTATTTGGGAATCAATAGAAAAGTACAAATATTCTCAAGTTAATCATAGGTAAAAATATTTATGAAAAAAAGCATGATTCAAGTTTAGGTTGACAGAAGTGTCAAATAACATGGGGGTTTTGGTTTCAACTATCAGCTACAACAGTAAAAGAACACGAAAATAACAAGTATAGAGACGAGTTCTTGGGATATGATTGGATGATGGGATGGGGGAGACAAATGGGTGATTGTAATTAATAGTAAATAGTTTTAAATCGGTGAATAAGCTAGACTTTAGTGGGGATAAACTTTCTCTTGAACAATTTACCCCTAATCAAATTGGTTTCTCTCGAACACCAATAAACAACAATTAAAAATAACCTCTACTTTAGTCCATTAACTCTCTGGAGCTGAATGTGTGGAAAAGGGTTTAGGATTCACTCTCTCAAGCTGAACCCATGACGACCCAATACCCACAGATCATCAAATCAATAATCTTGGCTTTAAAAGCTCTCTCTCGCGCAAGCCAAACATATGAAGGTAGAGTTTCCTTTGCAACTACAACCCATAAGATTAATCCACAACTACTGAATGAAATCACTTTTAAACAACATTTAAACTATCAATTAACAATACCCAGAAGCTAAATCAACCCATAACAACATAATCACACCACAATTATTCGGGTTTTATCTAGATGTCATAAAAAGATAGAAATCGTTACGAAATTGTGTTTCCATCAACTAGGTAAGATTAATTTCGTCTTTATAGAGGTGAAGGCAAAAGAATCTCAAAGACCCACTTCCAATTTCTTAAAAATAGAAATCTTCAAATCTTCAAAGCTAAGAAAAATATTGTCTCAATACTTTCAGTTCTAAGCTCTCAACTTCAAAACTGATAATTATGATTCTATAATGAAAACTAGATACAAAGATAATAGATAGATAGATATTCAAAAATGTATTTATAGTCGCCAAAAATGTGATGAGAAGGAACCTTCGGCAATAAGTCAAGATCGCTGATCCACTTGGTGATCCTCCATTGGTCAATTCCGTCGCCTTTTTGCTTTGGCCTTAAGAAACTTCAAGTTTTGTAACTTTGGGCGGTATATCACTATATCGTGGAACCGTTCAGTGACTCGCCGACTGGTCCTTTCTATCGCCGACTTCATTTTCTTCTTTAGGGCATGGCACACTGGAACTTTCGGAGAGATCATGGTCATTCGGCGACTAGCCCAATGGGTAAGGCGATCATCAGGTCTTTTTTTTTCGTTTTTTCAGCTGCGTTGTTCCTTTTTGCTCATTAGTGTCCATCATTTGCTCCTCAATCCAAATACCAGAAAACAAGGATTTACATCATTTATTGGCACAAAATATTCATTTGAGGAAACTAAATCTAGTGAAATAAAGCCCGAAAAGATTCTAAATCTTGGACTCATCACTAGTCATTTTTTGAAAATAGACCTTAAATCGAGTTATCATCAACTTAGAGTCAAAGATAGTAACATCCCAAAAATAGCCTTCAAAACATTGTAGGGTCATTATGAATTTGTAGTTATGTCATTTGGACTAACCAATGCTCATACAAGTTTCATGGATTTAATGAAAAGGGTGTTCAAGCAGAATTTTGACATGTTCGTTATCGTCTTCAATGATGATATCCTCATTTACTCTAGAAATGAGAATGAGCATGCTATTCATTTGAGGGTTGTCCTACAAACTCTCAAAGATCACCCGTTATTTGCTAAGTTTAGCAAATGTGAGTTTTGGTTGCAATCTGTTGCCTTCCTTCCTCAAATTGTATCTAGCATAGGGATCCGAGTGGATCCTAAAAAAATAAAGGTAGTAAGGCAATAGACTAGACCCACCTCTCCTATCGATATTAGAATTTTCCTGGGTTTGGCTAATTATTACAGAAGGTGTGTGACAAAATTTTCATCCATAGCTTCTCATTGACTAAGTCGATTCAGAAAAAGGTTATGTTTCAGTGGTCAGATGACTGTCAGAAGTGCTTCTCAGAACTGAAAACTAGGTTGACTACAAATCCTGTTTTGACTTAGGGTTCAGAAGGTTATATGATCTATTGTGATGCTTCTAGAGTCGGCCTAGGTTTTGTGTTGATGCGGCGGGATAAGGTAATAGCTTATGCTTATAGATAGCTTAAGTTATATAAGAAGAACTACACAACTCATGACCTTGAGCTTGCAGCAGTAGTATTTGCCCTAAATATTTGGAGACATTACTTGTATGGTATTCACGTCAATGCGTTCACAGACCATAAGAGCCTTCAGTATTTGTGCACCCAAATAGAGTTGAGTCTTCGCTAGAGGAGATCGCTTGAATTCCTCAAGGACTATGATATAAATATGCTTTACCATCCTGGTTAGGCCAATGTAGTAGTTTATGCTCTTAGTAGACTATCTATGGGTAGTGTAGTATATATTGAGAAAGAAAGGAAAGAATTACCAAAAGATGTTCACTGTCTTTCTTGCTTTGGATTTACCTCATGAATATATCAGATGATACTGTTATAGTGCAGAATGGGTCAGAATCTTCATTGGTAGCAGAGGTTAAGGAGAAAAAAAAGACAATGATCCTATATTGCTTTAGTTAAAAGGTGTAGTTAATCAACAGAAAGTTGAAGTTTTCTCCCAATGGGGAGAAGGTGTGGTTCTCTACCAAGGTCTTTTATGTGTTCCTAAGGTGGGTTAGTTCAGACAGTAGATCCTTACAGAATCCCATAATTCTAAGTATTCTATTCATTGTAGTGCCACCAAGATGTAGTATGATCTGCGGGAAGTCTTTTGGTGGAATGGAATGAAGAGGTATATAGCAGATTTTGTGGCTAAGTACTCTAATTGTCAATAGGTGAAGGTCGAACGTTAGAAACCATGAGGTATGACACAAGAAATTAACATTCCTACATGGAAGTGGGAAGTGATTAACATAGATTTCATTACAGGTTTACCTTTTACTCTTAAACAACAATACTCAATTTGGGTCATAGTAGATAGAGTTAATAAGTCTGCTTATTTCTTGGTTGTTAAGACTACAGATTTGACAGAGGAGTACACCAAGCTTTACATTAATGAGATAGTTAGGTTGCATGGGATTCCTTTGTCTATCATCTAATATAGAGGTCTTCATCTTACATCTCATTTTGGGAAGTCATTTTAGAAAGGTATTGGTACTCAGGTAAATCTCAGCACAAAATTTCATCCTCAGACGGATGGTCAGGCAGAGAGTACCATTTATACCTTATATGACATGTTGAGAGCTTACGTGATCGATTACTAGTGTAGTAAGGGTGATCACTTACCTCTCATAGAGTTCTCCTACAAGCATAGCTACCATTTAAGTATTCAGATTGCCCCTTATGAGGTATTATATGGGCGTAGGTGCAGATCACCAGTTGGTTGGTTTGATGTAGGTGAAGCAGCCTTCAAAGGGCCAGACTCGGTTCATGATGCTATGGAAAAAGTTCAGCTCATCAGAAATAGACTTAAGATAGCCTAGAGTCGTCAGAAGTGCTAGGCATATATAAGGGGAAGGGACTTGGAGTTCAAAATTGATGATTGCATTTTCTTGAAAGTAACACCTATTAAGGGGGTGATGAGATTTTTAAAGAAAGAAAATCTCGGTCCCAGATATGTAGGTCCTCACCGGATCTTGAAAAGGGTTGGTAAAGTGGCTTACGAGTTAGAGTTGCCAGCAGAACTAGTAGCAGTCCATCTAGTCTTTTACATTTCTTTGTTGAAGAAGAGTGTGGGTGATTTAGTATCAATAGTACCATTAGAAAGTGTGGTTGTGATGGATAGTCTCACTTATGAAGAGGTGCCAGTTGAAATTCTTGATCGTCATGTTCGAAGAGTGAGAAATGAAGAAGTCGCTCCAGTAAAGGTTTTGTGGAGGAGTCGGCCCATAGAGGGAGCTTCATGGGAAGAAGAAGAGGCTATAAAGGCCAAGTATCCTCATCTCTTTCCTTCAGATTCCATTCCACCTTGAGGTAAATATTCCTCTGTAGTCTTTCAGTTACTCTAGCATAGAATGACTCTTAGTACCATGTTCCTTCAGTTGTTCTTCCATTTTTAGAATATTTGCATGTTCTTGGAACTCAGTTCAGTTAGATTTCAATTTTAGTACTTAGTTGTGGGATTCCAGGCCCTTCCCTCCATATTCAGCTAGTTTCGACTTCATTCGAGGATGAATATTTCCAAGGAGGAGATAATGTAAGACCCCAAGTTCTTAAAAAGAAAAAAAATATAGATTTTCAGAAGTTATAGGTGCAACCAATGGAGGCCACCTACGGACCGTAGATTGACCCACAGACCTTAGGTGGGGGCCATGGTTGGCCACTGGCAACTCCTTCCCAAGAACTCAAGAAAGAAATCCAGCTATGTCTTCACCTACGCTAGGACCTATGGATCGTAGGTGGGACCACGGTCCGTGGTCCAGGTTCTTCTGTCAGACCCCAATTCCCAATTCTCTTAAGCTAAATAATGAGATGATAGGACGTTCCCCAGTTCAATCTACAGTCCGTTGGTCAGGCTCGTCATTAGACCCAACATCTTTTTAGTTAGGGTCATTTTGGTCTTTTCCCCTATGCGTTGAACACCTAAACTACGTCGTTTAACCCCAAAACTGTGTACTGTTGGTGATTTTAAGCGTACTACTAAATCAGAACTTACCCTAAGAGATTGATTAACCAAAATTTATCAAACATAGTGGAAACGACGAGAAAAGAGGCGACCCAACCCTTTCAAGAACACATCAAGTGTTCTTTAGTTCCAGCCCCGAAATCAAAATATTTCTCCTTGAAATTCGTCAACATATATGTGGGATTTCACTAGTGACTTCCTTTCACCTAATAGGTCCCTAGAATTTAGTCAGAATCTTGATTCCCTATAAATTGCTTAGACCTAGGGTTTCTAGAACTTTAGATACTTGTTATGATTTAGCTGTTGTAGTGTTCTAAATTATATTATCATGTCTTCGTAACATTGTTGCTTAACTTCTTGCATGAAACTTAGAACCCTATTTGTGTATATTCATTTAGTTCATGAATTACACTAGCTAGGACAGATATATCGATATACATGCCAAAGTCTTTAAATATTTCATTATTATTGCTTAAATGTTGCATTTCAAGTTAGCATTTCAGATTATTGGGTTATCCAGTATATTACAGTTATGTTGTGTTGTACACATTTCCAGTTGGGTGTAAGCTTAACAACGAGTTGGACTAGGGCCAATCAACCTCATAGTCCCAAAACTACGTGCCCTTATAGGTTTACAATTCCCCTATGTGGGCATCAGATTTAGTGATCATGCCAGTCATGCCTCTATACCCCTAGCAAGGTATATTGGGTCCTCTCGATTTGGCATATACATCGGACTCTACGTTTAGCTCATGCGATTTTATGTCGGTTATTAGTAGCTTGCACAGTTATACTCTAGTGCATTTGACTAGGTTACTAGGTATATTTCAATATTCAGTTTCAACATGTTATGTACTTGGTCATTGCATTCAGTTTATTCATATTTTGTACATTTCGGTATCTTCATCATGTTCAGATTATATCATTGCTCAGTATTCTTTGTTTTGTTATATATTTGTTCTATTGTATTCTATCCTGCATGTTGAGTACGTTCCAAGTATTAATGCATGCTAAGCGCTACATCTTTTCATGATGTAAGTTCAGGTCCTCAACATTAAGATCAAGTGTATATGGGTTCCTGATCTGTATTCTGCAACATCAGTGGTGAGTCCTCATAATTCGAGGACAATAGTCATGTTTTCTATTTTGGTCATTCATTTTAGTTTCAGTTTTACTAGAGTTAGCTAGGGGCATGTCCCAGAATCTCTAGTTAGTTAGAGGCTTATTTCAAACATAGTAAGATTTTGCTTTAGTTTTGAGTTATAGTCCAATGTTATTAACTCTCATTCGGTGTTTATATTGAGACCAATATTGGGTATTCCCCACCATTTCAGTTTATCTAATGTTTTAATCTTCCACACAATATCTCTGATTTTAGTAAATTTTTGTATGCTTATGATATGCCAGCTCAAGGTTAGCTTGGGGTGACCCGTGATCCTAGGTCCCGTGTTTTCATTAGGGGTAGCCTTGGGGCGTGAAAAGGGTTTTGAAATTCATGCAAAGAACTAAGCAACGATTTTACAAAAAACATGATAATCTGATTAGAAATACTTTACCAACTAAATCACAAACAATATCTTAAGGTTTTCGATACCCTAGGTCTAAACAAGATATAAGAATCATGAATGTGACTGAATTCTAGGCACCTAATCGTAGAAAGGAATCCACTAGTGAAATCTCACATACCTGGTGATGAATGTCACAGAGAAATATTTCGATTTCACGAGTGAAACTAAAGAAAACTTGTTGTGTTCTAGGAGAGGGTTTTGTCGGTTGCTTCTTCTCTTTTTGCTCTAGTTTTGGTGAATTTTGGAGAATGAATTGATTAGGGAAAGATCTGATTAAGTTACTAGGTTTAAACTAAAAAAAAATACATAATTTAGGGCTTAAAGGAAGTAGTTTAGGTTTCCAACAGAAAGGGGAAACGACCAAAATGACCTTAATTTAAAAGCTTTCGGGCCATCGACGAACCTGACCGACGGACCATAGGTCGACTGACAGTACATCATGTCAGTCATCGATTGACTTTGGAAAGTTGAAAGTTAGGGGTCTAAACCATGGACTTAGACCACAGACCGTGGTCCCACCTTTAGTTCGTAGGTCCTGGTGTGGTACTGGACTTTTTTTTAAAATTCTGGGTGGCCAACTTACGAACCACACCTATGTTACGTGGTCCCACCCATGTGTCGTGGGTGGCCTCCGTTAGTGGCATGTTTTGGTTCTGTAAAGTCTGACTTTTTATACTTTTTGAATCCGGGGTGTTACAAAATCCTTGGAATAACAACATTCGATTCACACGCAAAATTGAAGAACGTCTTGACTTTTCTCATTTTCTCCTCTTCTTGAACTCCTTTCAAAATCCTAGCATAAATTAGGACTTGTGTAAACTGAACCAAATCAGTTTAGAACCCTAATTATTTACTAAAAATGAATTAATTATGATGGGGCAAGGAAAAGACCAAAATACCCCTCATATTTTCGGATAACTATCCTTAAATGGACAACCCGACTTCAAATGGGCATATCACTTTCATACGATCTCATTAATTAGAAAACTTTGTGGTGTTGGAAAGAGAATTCGAAGACCTTTCATTTGATAGCTTATGGACCACCTAACTCATCATGTACGAAAAGTTATGATTGCTTGAAGTTGACCGAAAACTCACAACTTAAGCATAACTTGTAAAAATTCAAACTAGCTTCTTTCCAAATTAGTTCTTTCTATTTTTAGCTCTCTTAAGGGCGGGATGTTACAATATCTCCCCCTTGGGAACATTCGTTCTTGAATTATATTACTCTAAGTAGACAAAGGGAGGTAACATCGAACACCCAGCTCAAACACTCAATATGCAAAATAACACATTATTTCAACTAAAATAAATGCCAAGAAAAGGATTATCACCTTATCAAATATATGTGGGTATCTCTTCTTCATATCCTCCTCAGCTTCCCAATTAGCTTTCTCAACAAACTAATTTCTCCATAAGACCTTGATTAATGTTACCTCCTTGGTTCTAAACTTGCGAACCTGATGATCTAGAATCTTAACGGGAATCTCTTTATAAGATAAGCATTCCTTAATACCAATATTTTCAGTCGGTATGACAAACAAAACATCGCCCATACACTTTTTCAACATTGAAATGTGAAATACCGGATAGCCCGCTGCTAACTCTGATGGTAACTCCAACTCATAAGCTACATTACCAATCCTGTAGGATATATTATATGGATCAATATACCGGGGAATAAGACTCCCCTTATTAGCAAATCTCATGACACCCTTCATGGGTGAAACCTTCAAGTAAACCCAATCGCCTACCTCAAATTCTAAGTCTCGTGTCCTAACATCTTTATAGGATTTCCGACGACTCTACACTGCTTTTAACCCTTCTTGAATAGTCTTCAATTTCTCCATAACTTGATGAACCAAGTCTAGTCCTTTCAATTCAGCTTCACCAACCTCAAACCATCCAATAGGAGATCAACATATTCTCATATAAAGAGCCTCATAAGGAGTCATCTGGATGCTAGAATGATAACTATTGTTGTATGCAAACTCTATGACAGGTAAGTGAGAATCCCAATTACCCTTGAAGTCGATCACACATTATGATATGCCTCGGAAACTAGTAAGTTGAACTAGAGAGTTTTAAAGCCTTTCGTAAAAGTTTTAGAGTGTGGTAGGAGGATTAAAACTCATAAAAATAATTTATGTACTTAGAATGAGGGTTTTAGGGTTAGTGCGTCAAGGTACCACCCCCCAAGAACCACATAAGGGGTCCTTGAGGAAGACCTCAAAACAGCCCATAAAAGTTGTCAGTTGCAGCCACCCACAATTGCCATCTAGTGGTTATGAATGGACCCACGCCCGATGGGTTGGGGTCATGGCTCAAGGCCTGCAAATGCCTACATTTTTCAGCTGCAGACCTCCACCTACGGAGGTGCAGCTCGGGAAGTAGACCCATCCACGGTCCGTGGATGTGTGAGTCTTGAGTTTTGGCAGTTTTTGAGTTTGAGTTTTTAAGTTAGGGGTCTGGGGGTTAATTAATAATTAGTTAGGGTTTAAGGGAGTCGGTTAGTTAGGTAATAAACCACCAATATAATCCTAATATACCCCTAAACTAAATCAATTAAGCTCATTCTTCAAAGCATTCAAATTCTTTCCAAATAATTCTCTCTGTAGAAGTTAAGAGGAAGAAGACGAAAAGGAAGAGGGGCATATTTTCCTCCATTTCTTCAAGCTTCATTAGGACTTTGAATTAAGGTATGCTAGCTTAATCATCTATGGGTTCTTCCACCAATAGAGCCCCTTAGGTTTCCCCCAATTGTGAAGTTAAAATCCCAATTCTAGCTAGGGTTCTTCTTACATTGTGGGTAGTGTTTGGGTATGATTCCAATCTAGTGGATAATACCTAATTATGGTTGTATTAGCATGTATTTATGATAATATGATGAATTCATGTGATTTCTATTCTAACCCTAGTCTATTTGATGAATGTGATATTTTATGGGTTTAAGCCATTAAAGGTAAAATTAAAGGTTCATAGGTGATCTTCTTAAATAAATGTCATGTGTAGTAATTGTTCAAAGTTAGGATCTTATAATTATGAATTGAAATATACTTTATTGAATATGAAGGATCTTGACTTATAAATTTGAAATTGAACCTTTATGATCAATTGTGACTACAATCACCTAATAATGAAGGGTGTGATTAAAATACTTTGAAACCTAGGTATAATGAATATATTAAGAATGAAAGCTTGAGATCAAGGCTTGTGATCATAATTGTTAGGGCTTTACAGTGAAGCTAGTATGATTAATTATTGATGCTAAGGCTCTGAGATTAAAGTCTAAATGAGAATGGAAGCTTGATAGATAGAGTTATGGTGGATGATCTTTACCTACCTAACCTACCTAACCTACCTTACAAATGCTTCAAAGTTTAAAGTGATAGAATCACTTGAACATGGATTGATTGTCAAGGACATCCTTCCATGAAAGATGAGTGTTAAGCAAGGCTTAATAAGTAATTCTTAGGGTGTATGCTTGGCTCCAAGTTGATATTGACAATGAGATGGAGTGTCACATAAGACAGGGTTTGGGGTCCAAGTAGAAAGAAGAACCACACCTAGTTGATGTGAGGACTATCCAAGTTAAAGGGGGAACTCTTATGTAGTAGAGTATGGGTTTTCCCAAAGTTAGGTCTCATGAGATGAGGGACTTCACATAGTTGAGTTAAGGTTTGTAGTAGCAATCTCCATATCCAATGAACTAAGGCATGCTTGAGAAGTATCTCATAGTGTTCAAAAGCATAAATGAACTAAGACTTACTTAATGGAGTACCTCATAGTGTTCAAGAGTATAAATGGACTTAGGCATGCTTAAGGTATTATCTCATAGGGTCCATCTGAATAATGAACTTAGATATACTAAAAGGAGTATCTCATAGTGTTCAACTTAATAAATAACGAATATGTGCTTGAGAGAGTACCTCATAGTGTTCTAAAGTTAAAGAGAGGAACTAGGTTCCAAACAAGAAGTGTTAGTACGAGGACGTAAAAGTTGTACTGAGCATGAATAGTATTACAGGATGTTATGCATGCATTTCTCAAGTATGACTTATGGTTATTAAATATGATCTTGGGAAAGGATTGTGCTATAGTTTCCTTCCTTGCTATAATTGACTAACAGTGAGAGATTCCCTTAATTATGATAGTTAAGCTAATAATGAGGCCAAAGTAGGGTGAGTATGACTAGGATGAAGTCAAGGTTATACTTAGTGTGAAGGGTAGTATGGGATGACTTTCATGCATTGTACAAGTGTGCTTTGAGGTTAATTAGGAGTACAGTGCCCTAATGGTAAAAAAACATGACTTGACCATGCATATAGGGTATGCTTAAGATGACCAAAAAGGGATACTTGGCTGGGATGGTATTATGGGATACTATTCATGATTAGCACATGTACACTTTTAGGTTACTTGGGAATAGTTCTATTATGGTATAGATGACTAAGAGTCAAAGAATGCTTATGTGATGCTTATGTTGGATACTTTGCTTAAGATGACCTAAAAGGGATACTTTGCTTGGATGGTATTATGGGATACTATTCATGCTTTGCACATGTACGCTTTTAGGTTACTTGGGAATAGTTCTATAATGGTATAGATGACTAAGAGTCAAATAATACTTATATGATGCTTCTGTTGGATACTTTGCTTATTATGATTATATTGTCTCTTATGCTTATTATTGATGTTTCATGAAGAATTACAAATGATTTTGGATTATGTCTTATATTGACAAACTTTTGTCTTATAGTCTTATGGTATTATAGCTAACATATTTAGTACATTTTGTACTAATACAAACTTCGCCTACATTCTAATCAAATGTAGGGTTTGGAGACTTCAGTGCTTATCTTGAAGCTAGGTTTCTAAGGAGCAAAGGAGTTGAAAGTCTTGGTGAGTCCTCATAGCTTTGAGGACAAAACCCACCATTTCCTTTATGTCTTTACTTTCATGTTGAGACTTTCATATGGTCTGTGTCCCAAGAGATTTATTTTAAAGTTGTATTAGATTGTTTGAGACAATATATAGAAAGACATCCGCTTGCTTTTATGAAAATGACTTCGATGGTAAAAAGTTTTAAATTTTTCCGTACTTTTCTATCATGAAATGCTATGAGGCTTGTATGAGGTTTTTCGAAGTTGTGTACATCATGTTACGTCTAGAGGGTACCCCTGGGTCATAACACATGACCGCGACATCTCCTCTAAAGTCAGAAGTGTACACTAATCTTGACCATCTGTATGAGGATGAAAATCAGTACTAAGGTTTACTTTTGAACCAAAACCTGTGTGGAAATATTTCCAAAATTATGTAGTGAATTGCGCACCTCTATCTGAAATGATGGATACCGGAACTCCATGAAGTTTGACTATCTCTTGAATACATAACTTAGCGTAATTTTTTTGTTGAATGGGTAGTCTTTACCAGTAAAAAATAAGTTGATTTAGCGATTCGATCTACAATCATCCAAATCGAATGATGCTGCCTGCGAGACCGTGATAAACCTAAAATGAAATCCATATTGATCATCTTCTACTTCTATTCTGTAATATCTATGTTCTGAGCCATACCACCATGCCCCTGCTGCTCTTCCTTGACTTGTTGGCAATTCGGGCACTTAGCAACGAACTCTGCAATACTCTTTTTCATACTATTCCAACAATAAACTTCTCTCAAGTCATGATAAATCTTTGTGGAACCCGGATAGATACAATATCTAGAGTTATAAGATTCCTCCATGATCCTCTCTTGTAGTTCATCCACCCTTGGCACAGACAATCTACCTTTATACGTCAAAACAACATCTCTCCCTTGTTCAGAAGCCATCACTTTTTGGTTCTGAACATTTTCCTTCAATTCAAGCAAAATATGATCTTGGTCTTGTTATTCTTTCACTCAGGACACTAGTGATGATTCAACACCATTCAACATCACTACTCTTCCTTCATTGGAATCTATCAACCGGGTACCCAATCGTGCAAGTCTATCCAAATCTTTTGCTAAATCTTTAATGTCCTCCTCAACATGGGAAGTACTACCCATTGACAACTTGCTCAAGGTTTCAGCAACAACAGTTGCCTTACCTGGGTGATAGAGAATACTTATGTCATAATCCTTGAGTAATTCTAACCGTCTCCTCTTCCTGAGATTGATATCTTTCTAACTAAATACATACTGAAGATTGTGTTGATCTGTTAACACATCCATATGAAATCCATAAAGAGAGTGACACCATAGTTTCAAAGCGAATACTGCATCATCCAACTCTAGATCATGAGTTGGGTAATTCCTCTCGTGAATCTTAACTTGTCTAGATGCATAAGCTATAACTTTGCCATTCTTCATTAATGCACAACCCAGTCCAACTCTGGACGCAACACAATATACAACAAAGCCTTGTGTTCCCTCAGGTAAGGTCGCTACTGGGTCAGTAGCCAACCATTTTTTCAATCCCTAAAAGCTTATCTCACAAGCTTTAGACCATTGAAAGTTAACTGTCTTCTAAGTCCACTTGGTCAACTGGGATGGAATAGATGAGAACTCCTCGAATAAAATGGAATGTCATCAATTGGAGATGTGGGTCTAGGCTAGTTCTATACTTCCTCAATCTTTTGAGTATCAACTCGAATCCCATCAACATAAACAATGTGACCTAAGAATGCCACAGACTATAGACAAAACTCACACTTAGAGAATTTAGCAAACAACTCTCTATCCTTGAGAGTGTGAAGAACTACTTTGAGATGACTAGCATCATCTTTCTCATTCTTCGAATAAAATGGAATGTCAACAATGAATATGATAACAAACATATCTAAATAAGTCTTAAATACTCTGTTCATAAGGTTCATGAAAGCTACATGAGCATTAGTCTAACAAAATAACATGACTAGAAATTCATAATGACCATAGCGGGACCTAACACCTTTCTTAGGAATGTCACTTTCTCTTACTCTCAACTGATAACAGCTAGATCTGAGGTGTATCTTAGAAAAAATAAATATCACCCAGAAGTTGATCGAAGATATCATCAGCTCTTAGAAAAGGATAGTTATTCATGATAGTAACCTTGTTCAAGAAACGCTAATCTATACACATTCTAAGAGAACCATCTTTCGTCCTCACAAATAGGAATAGAGCAACCCAAGGTGAGACACTTAGTCGAATGAAACCTTTCTCAATAAGGTATTTCAAATGCTATTTTAAATCTTTCAACTCCGTTGTAGCCATTCTATATGGCGGAATAGAGATAGGATGAGTATCAGGAAGAATAACCATACCAAAGACTATTTCTCGCTCATGAGGGACACTGGGAAGATCATCTAGAAACTCACTAACAACTGGAACTGACTATAGAGGTAGTGTCTCAACACTAAAGTCATTAATTCGGATTATGTCATAAATGCACCCCTTGGAAACTTACTTTCTGTCCTGAAGGTAAGAAATAAAATAGCCCCTACGCACTACTGAACTACTCGTCCACTCTATAACTGTCTCATTAGGAAACTGGAACTTGACTACTCGAGTCCTAAAATTAACTGAGGCGTAACAAGAATGAAGCCAGTCCATACAAAGAATAACATCAAAATCCACCATTTCTAACTCGAAAAAGCCAACCATGGTGTCCTTGTGATTGACGAAAATGGTACAATCATAATAAACTCTCTCATCTAGAATAGACTCACCAACTGGTGTAGAAACACTTAATGGCTTAAGAAGTTGCTCGGGAAGAATATCAAAATTCATAGCAATATAAGGAGTCACAAAAGATAGACACGCTCCTGGATCTAACAAAGCATATACATCAAAAGTAAAGACATTGATCATATTATTGACAACATATGACGAATTCTCTTTATCTTGGCGATTGGTGATAGCATACAGATGGTTTGATCCTCCGCATGTCCCTAATGTAGCTCCTCTAGGTGCAACTCTGTCTGGTGGAGCTGCTAAAGAAGATTGGGCTCTGTTGCCCCACATTGCCATTACCTTACCGGTTCTTAGTGAACTCTTTCATGAAGTGACCATTCTGACCACACTTGAAGCAACCAGCGGAGCCATCACGACACACTACTGAGTGGGTCCTACCACACTTAGCACACGCGTAGGTCTCATTTACATATTGTGCCACACTACCTTGAGACTATGTAGGTATAGCTATGAAATTCTACAAATTTTTATTCTTGAACTCACCTCTGTTCCTAGCTTACGTGCACTAGCAGATGATGGAGAATGTCCATTTGAATTGTGTTGAAAAGAATATTGATTTTGATGAGTCCACAAATTGGACTCATTTAGGGCTATATTATAATAGAAATTGTGTCCTCAAATGCTTATTTTAACTCGATATTTGATGAAAACATTTAAGTTTCAAGTATTTGAAGTTTGAGGGAAAGCATGTACACTATCGAGCAAGAAGGATGAAAAAAAGCTAAAAGAACAAAGAAATGAAGATCTACTAATAGCCGAACCTATTCGGCGAATCGCCAATAGATCACATATTCACCTTTTGTTCCAGAGTGCTGAGCCTTGAAGGAAAGGAGCAAATCAGTAGTGAAAAGGAGCAATCGATGCATCACCGAGCGACTCCACGAGGTAGTACTACATCGCCCAATGATCCAGGACACAAAGATGTTGAAGGCAACTTATGAAAGGCAACGAAGTTGACCAAAGGGCATATCGGCGAGTGCATCGGCGATCCCGACTAACGTCGCCAAAAGATCCTTCGAAGCACATTTTCTGAAAACTATAAATACTAGCTCAGTGTTTATTCTTAGGAGAGAATTTTACCTTGGTTTACCTAGTTTTTAGATTATTATGTTTTAGATAGAATTTTTGGAGATATTCTCTCTAAGTTTTGGAGAGGGTTTTACAGAACTTGGAGCTTTCCAGGGTTTCATCTTCAAGAAATTGGACTTGGGTCTCTTGCTTTCTTCACTTTTGGATTGTTTTGAGACTTAATCTTGCATACCCATTGATGGAAACTGATATCGGTATATGTCTTTTATCTCTTTTACACGCGTAGCTAAAACCCCAATTCTTGGGGTGTGATCTTGTGAATATGGGTTAGATTAGTTGTTGGGTCTTGCTTGTTGATAGTCTATTTGTTGTTTAAATGTGATTTCATGTAATGGTTGTGGATGAACTTAATGAGGTTGTAGTTGAAAATATAATCTCATATATGTGTTTTTGGCTTGCTCGAGAGAGAAGTCATAAAACTAAGACTACTAAATTAATGGCTAATGCGAGTGGGTTGACATGAAGTTCCGCTGGAGAGAGTGAACCCTAGTCCTATGTCCACACACTCAGCTCGAGAGAGTGAGTGGGTTAAGGTGGAGGTTGTTCTTCATGCGGCAAGTGGGTGTCCGAGAAGAACCCGCTTGAAACGGGGTAAGTTGCTGGAGAGAAAGCTTATTCCCCTTAAACTCTAGCCTAGTAATAATTACTCTACAAGTTATCTATCAAAAGCATGTACCCAATGATTTCGTCTATCTTGTATTTCATTCACATCCCAAGAATCCCCCTTTCATCTATTATATCTCTTTGTTAAATTTTGTGTTTTTACTTACTTGTGACAAAACTCCAATTTGATTCTTGACACTTGCATCACCCTTCTAAATTTGTTATGTTTTCATTCGCCAAAGTCTTTAGCTACAATTAGCTTTAGCACTTTTGCACTTAACCACTAATTTTCACGCCCACTCCCTTGGGACTCGACCCCAACAAACCAAGTACTAAACTTTTGTATGATCGTAAACGCTTGTATCGAAAGTTGTGTCTTGATTACGCAAACATCAGGTTTCCAGTACTCTTCTACTTCCTGTACTCATTTTCTGTCTTAGCCTTCTTGTTTCAAAACTCTTCTCTATCCCTCAACTTATCTTCCTCAACTTGTTGCACATGGATCAAAAGTCTTACTATGTCCATATCACCTATTAGCATAACTTGTTTTCCCTCCTTCTTTAAAAGACGAGACAACCCAACAATAAATAGACTCATCCTGCTCCTCATGTTAGCAACTATCTCTGGGGCATAACGGGAGAGTTGGGTGAACTTAAGGTTATAGTAATGGACACTCATCGATTCTTGCTTAAGAGTAAGGAATTCTCTTACCTTTGCCTCTCTTAGCTCAGAGAGAATGAAATGACCTATGAAGGCTTTCTCGAACAGATCCTAGCTCACGATTAGTACACCATCAACTCTATTTTTCTTCCATTTGTCCAAACATATCCTAGCAACACCCTTAAATTGGTATGAAACTAATTCCACTCCCTGAACATCAACAACATGCATAAACTCGAACACATTCTGCAAATCTTCCACAATGTTTTCCAGATCCTCAGTGACACTTTAGCCGGTGAAATCTGGAGGATTCATCCTTAAGAACTCACGAATCCTTGATGTATCAGCCACATCCTCTCGATTCCTTTTTTGTTGCCTAGCTTGGTTGGTCACAACATGGCTCAACATCAGGATAGCTTCACGGATCTCAACATTTGTGACCTCTCCATGGGGTTGTACTTCTGATGCATTAGGTACCCCTTGATCCTCAACATTCCTTCTAGCAGGACCACCTCTAACAACTCTTCGTGGAGGCATGATCTAAAAGATACACGCAAGCACGAGTCAAAAAGGAACTTTATAGAGATTAACTTTATCTCACAAAAAAAGAGTATCAAAGAAGTGAGATACTTCATGTTGTATCCCGATTGTCTTGTTGTGAAATGTACATTGTTATGGAAATGGCCATCTCCTCATTATTTGTGTGAACATGTCATTTGCATTGGTTTTGAGACATGGTGGTGACAAGTGATATGTGAATTGAGGAAGAATAAGAAATTAAAGTGTATGTATCATTACGAGGGACGTGTCACACGTCATGATGGATATCATGATTCCAGGGACGTGTTGCACGCTGTGATAGATTCTATTATCGAGGTACGTGTTAATGTCACAAATTTTTTTATTATTGAGAGTCGTGTCGCACACTGCAATGAATGCATGGACAGATATGTCCCCCACAGGTTCCGAGCTGAGAAGCAGTGGGTGTGTATTACTAGGTCAGATATGCATCACCATACTGGGCATTGTATTTCATTGCATTGCATATCTTTATCATTTGTGAACTTTTGAGTGTCTTTGAGTTAAACTTCTGATTTATGAAGTTGATTTTGTGTGTCGTAGATCTGTAATTGTTTAAATATTGTAATTCAGTTGTGTGTTATGAAATTGTAAACTAGTAGATTGAACTAGTTTAATGGAGGTTGTAGTTGTGGAGGTTTGGTAGAGGTTGTAGGACTACCCGTATTCTATATTCTTAACTTTTGTTTAAGAGTTCGCTTGTTGAGTACCGTGTGATTTTGTACAATCCCCTTGCCTCTACACTTGTGTAGGTTATGAGCCTTGATCTTCTTGATAGTCTCTCTTATCTTCTTGTCTGAGGCTTTCTATGAAGATTTGTGAGGCACCGAATTGTCATATAAGTATACTTTGCACTCATATTTATGATCTTGTTCTACCTTACAGACAACATTATTTGAGAATTATTTGTATTTCTTCAATATGTTTTAATACAATAGAGTCTTTTACCTATCACAATCAAGTTTTTGGGGTTTAATTAAGTTGACTTTGTTATCCGCGTTGTTAATTTTATTATATTTTTAGTCTTATTTTACTTATGTATTTTATTATTATGTTTTGCGGTTTAGCCTAACTTACCTTGGTGGGATAAGGCGAGTGCTATGCCATCCATTTTTGGCTCGTGACAAATGGTATTAGAGTCATATGTTCGTAGGTCTCACGTGTGTATAATCCAAGTCTAGTAGAGTCTTGAGGATAAGCACAGAGATGTATTTTTCTTATCTTTTAGAGCCTATGGTGACATTTTAGGAAAAAACTTTAGTTCTTGAATATCTATATATCATGCATCTTTTGTCTTTTCTGAATCTTATCCCTTCATTCCATTGCCTCTCACTTATTGTGATGAGTCGTGCCTGGTTCTTCATGTGAGAAGTTGGTGTTTTGTATGTTTTTAATGTTAGATCGGGTACTAATGTGGAAGTGATAGACTTATGGAAATGATGGGTGGTCAGATTTGAAATTTAGAGTAATTTGAATGGGCTGAGTAAGGTTAACAACCCTAGAAGAGAGAATAGTACTTGTGTGGTATAGGCAATATCTGTAGTGGTTCATCATTTTGAAATGGAATGATTAAACGGATGTATAGTTAATCAACATTGTAACTTAGAAAAATATAGTTAGTAAAGTTGTCATAACATGTATGGGTTGCTTAGCGCATAATGAGAATAATGTTGCGCTAATTGAGGTCACAATATACACTATAGTTTCATAGATTATGTGTCTATCAAAGAGGGTCATAATATGACTAACACAAAGGTACCGATGCTTACTTGGTTTGAGTTATGTAGTGTGTTACTCATGCTATCGACCTGATCTCTGAAGAATGCATATCGCTTTGGATGAGAAACCAAACAGATTGGGTAGATACTTAGTGGGCAGAAATATGTGGGCTATTTGAGTACAATTTTCTCGATGGGATTGATGTGTTCTAGTGATACATCTAATGGATTTTCACGTTGTGGTACTAGTGGTATACGGAAATGAATACGTCAACTATCAAGTACAATTACTAACTACTTAAGGAGTTATTAGTTATATCTCATGCTCGTATAATGATAGTCGGTGTTGCATTCACATTTGATAAACCAATTAATTAGTTACTATTGATACTTGGATTACGCATTGTTATTAAGAAAGATTTTAGTGGTGGATCTTTCGTATGTTATTAGTGTGTTTAGTTTGTGAAGTGTATCCCGAGGATTCTAAGTGAGGACTGGTGATTTAATCGTTATCTCTAAAGGAGTTGATCGATTTCGAAATGACAAGCTTATGGGTAAAGGATGTCCTAGAGAGTATACTTGTGTGAAGGTAATTGACAATTCTAGTAAGAGTGCATATAAAATTGGGTTAGTCCTTCTAATTTTGTTGGTATAATTGGTTTTAAAGTTTCATTCCAATGATAAGGTTGACTTCGAGATGATGGAAATTGCTACGGAGCATAACGATATTAAGAGTTTATGATGGATTACGATCAAGATGAAGCCATATGAAAAAGCTTTCTGGTTAAATGGATTTAGTATTGTATTAGTGACTTGCAGGTCTCTAGAGTTTTGGTTTGCCACAAATTAGTGAGTAGCGTGGTGATTCGGAAAGTTGTAGAATTGTTGAGACACCCACTCGGATAGAATTGAAAGGATCTAGAGTTATAAATAGAAAGAATTAGTGGGATATAGTTTAGCCTTTAGAAGAAGGCAAGAAAAAGGATATTTTCTATGATTTCAACGGCCACAGATGTATATTTGGAGAGAATGGAGAATCGGGTGCAAAGATATCTTATTCCATCATTTTCTTCTCTCTGGTTAGAGTAATAGTGTTATGTGTCATTCATATGGGTTAAAAACTGTTGGATAAGATTTGAGAAAGAAGTCTGTAGAAGTTTATCTTGAGTGTGGTGATACGTTCTTCTGTGGTTTTGAATTTGGTAACTAGTACGGTCGGAATTCTAATTTAAGTATTTCATTAAAAGTCTATGTTCGTGGTAGTATATTTTGTCAAGATCTTAATTGGTAATGTAAGTAATGATCGATTGCATCGGATATTGAGCATTTTCAAGGAGTTGGGTTGTTACTTCTGATTGTTGAAGGACCTAAAGAAGGGTTTCACATGAAATTTTTTGTTTGGAGTATGTAGTAAAGGATAAAATTGGTAAGTGAATTAGCGAAAGGAACAAGAGTTATGTATATTTAAGGGTTCAAGGTATTTGAAATTTGTCATACAAATAATCTAAGAAAGGTGAAGAAATATTACATCTCGTATAGATCCCTGGTTCACAGTTCAAGGTAGTAAGGATTTTTTTTTGAAATGTGACTACTATGTGAATTGGATTGACACAGATTTTCCAGGAATTTATCAGTGACCTTTACGAAGATTGAGTTTTGATTCGTGTGACAAACAATGAACGGTGAAAGATGTAATGTTTTTATGTTAGTTTTGATTGTTCCAATTATGGTAGATGACTTATGGGGGCGCTAAGGTATTGACCTACAAATTTTAAATGATAACTATGGATTTTGAAGGTATTGAACTACTCTGTTGATGGGACTGCATAGACTATTATGTTGTGTTACATAGATATTTGATGGTAAAAAGAGTTCATGTGTTCATAGTATTAAAAATTATTGGGGTGACCAAGAGTCTCTCTAAGTTGAAATTTGGTATGTAAAAGATTGCATGGAGTTGACTTTGTGTAATTCAATAACATTATCTCAATGGAAAAGTACTACAAAATTTGGAATTAGTACTATCAACCTTGGGTAGGACCCGTATACATCATGAAATGCTTGCATCGAAAGAGAGGAAGCCATAGTGTTAAATCTTTAGAGGTGACGACATGATTTCTACGAAGACTTTGACACTAGTGAAGGTTTGAGAGAATTGTAAATGGCCAGATTGATTATGATGTTTTTTAGTATCAAGAATGTAAGCTTCAGCGGAGTTCTATGAAGATTATGTGAGGCCTAATAAATCGAGTCTGGGTACGATCTTAAGGAGAACCATACTGGTGAATTGTGGATAGTTAAATATCAAGGAGTTGGAGTTAACAGAATTAAAATGTTTGATATGGACTCTTTAGATGAAGCATTTACTGTTATTCAACCTTGGTTCTGTACATTCTTATGTGACCACTTATTTCATCTTGTCCATGGGTAAAGAATGATTCAGTACCTATGCCCATACATATTTTTACTTCTATGAGTGGATTCACAGTGGTGGATCCGGTGTACCAATCATACTATGTTATCTTGGTTTAGGCAGACTTGGTTATTTCATGTATGACATATTTGTTGTTATCTTAGAGCAGTTGAAGTATTCTAGTGATTCCACATTTACCACTGATGTTTGATGTAATCAAAGACATAACTTCCAAATCAAGTGTCAACGATCATCTATAGTAATATAACCCAACCGAATTGGTTAGGGTCGAGTCCCAACAGTCCAGTTAGTAGTCTAGAACCAAATATAAAAGTAAAATTTAGTTCTAATCAATCACAGCTATAAATATTTATGAATAAAAACATACTAAATCTAAAGGTGACACGAATGTCAATTATCAATGAGGGTTTTGTATTCGACTAAGAGACAAAAACAGTAAAAAAGAAAGATGCGAAAAAGGGAGACTGGATTCTTGGGATGTGATAGGAATACGGGATAAAATAAATAATCAGGTAAATGCTATTAATATAAATCACAAAACATTTGTAACTAGGCTAGACTTTAGTGGGGTAAATTCTCTCTCGAGCACCTTAGCCCGAATCAACTCGGTTTCTCTCGAACACCGAGTTGCAGCATTTAAGCACAACATTTACCTTACACCATTCACTCTCTCGAGCTGAATGTGTGGGAGAAGACCTAGGATTCACTCTCCCGAGCTGAACCCACGACGACCCAATAACCACATCTATCAATTTAGTAGTCTTGGTTTTAAAACCTCTCTCTAGAGCACGCCAAAAATGTGAAGATGAAATCGTACTGGAAACTAAAATTCCATCAAGTATAAATACAACTACTAAACGAAATCACATTTAAACAACAAATAGAGTATCAATGAGCAATACCCAACATCAAATTTAACCCATATTAACATAACCACACCCCAAGAATTGGGGTTTTAGCTAGACATAGAAAAAGGGAAGAAAATGATACCGAATTGAAATAACATCAACTAGGTATGATTTATATTCACTTCAAATTAGTCTATAATGAAAAATCTCCAACACCCACTTCTAATTTCTTAGAGTTGGAAGTTTTCAAATCTTCAAGCTCAAGAACAATGTCTCCCAAAAACTCTGAGAACTCAAAATGAAAAAATTCTACAAAAATGGTTTCTGAATTGTAAAACATGAATTCTAGATTGATACTAAACTAACAATTGAAACAAGTATTTATAGTTTCTAAAAATTTGTGCTGTGAAGGACCACTTGGCGCAGTTAGTCGGGATTGTCGATGCACTCGGCAATCTGCCCTTTGGTCTGGTTCATCACCTTTTAGTTCTTGCCTTCAACATCTTTGCTTTTTGAATCATTGGGCGATACGGTGTTACTTCACGGATCTGTTCGGCGATGCTCCGACTGCTCCCTTTCATTGCCAACTTGTTCTTTTCCTTCAGGGCTCAGTACACTAGAACTTTGGGCGAGGTTAAGGTCATTCGGTGACTCACCTAATGCATTAGGCGATCCCTGAGGCTTTTTTTCTTCTTCTTTTCAGCCACCCTATTCCTTTTAGCCAAGTTGTGTCCATGCTTTGCCTCAAACTCCAAATATCTGAAGCTTAAGGATTTACATCAATTATTGAGACAAAATATTCATTTGAGGGAACTAAATTTATCAAAATAAAGCCCTCATTGAGTCCAAATTCTGGACTCATCAACACCCCCAACTTAAACTTTTGCTTGTCCTCGAGTAAAACTCAAGTTCTGCAGTTCAAAATGGATGTCTCAAATAGTTCTACACAAGAGTCAATCATGAATGCACACACAAGACTCAACTTACTCATGCAAGGATCAATTGTGTACTCAAAGACTCAAGTTGTGACACACCATTATCAAAGAATCTCAAGATCACAATACTTGCTTCAAATGCAAGTTCAAGCTCAACAAAGGAAACCAAATGCCCTCACACAAATAATGATTCCATGTTCACACACAATTGTTTAATCATTTAATGATGTGGAATCGAATGCAACACTCACATTTACAAAGAAGAACACTATGCATACTTTCACTTATAGGTTTCCCCATATTTTCCAATTGACAATTGTTTCAATTCACTCAAGATAAAAAAAGGTCTTTTCAAGGCTTGTAATGTGGATGAGTGCAAAGGTATGGTCATTTCGGCTCAGTGACTTTCATCCTCACGAAATGTAGTGCTCACAACACTTCCTTCTTTTTTCCTCCACAAATTCATTCGTACTCACAAGTCATCCCATTATTCACTTTCAATGCTTTGCTGGAGACCCCATTTCCTTTTGCATTTTCATATCTTATTCCACAATTTCTTTCTTTTTCTTTTTCATTCGTTTCTTCTTTTTTGTCTCTCATTTTTTTGTATGGAGGGGTTCCATTTTTCTTAACACATGGATAGAAGGGAATTTTCTTGCACTTCTTGACTTTCCTTCTCTTTTCACCATACCCCAACTTAGGCTTTTGGCCTATGTTGGCTATTCAATCAACCACAAATCAAGAGGATTTTAGGTAGTAGATTCAGAAAATTCATGTTTTCATCAAGTTTCTTCCAAAGAAGGATAAGGCTCAAGGGGTGTTCAAAAGAGGTTCACACACTCACAAGGTAGGCCACATAAGAGGTATATGTCAAATTGTTTCACACTCTTCAAAATTGCCTAAGAGCATATCAAGAGATAGCCTTACTTAGTCGACTGGAACAACGGGGTAAGTTCTAGGTGTTATCATACATGGTTTACATTAAGCTCATCACACAAGGCATCGACACCAAAGTCAAAAGAGACTCCACACTTTCGCTAGTGTACATTATTCATCACAAGAGACTCAATTTGATAATTGGCTAGTCACAACGAGATGCAAAGAGCTCACATATTTTCTATACAACTTTAATTGGCCTTGTTGTAGCCGCGCATTCATTTATTTTCGATTATGAGCACTATTCAAGTCATCGATATTGATCAAAATTGATTCTCAAATTTGCAAGAGAACAACCACCTTCAACACATACAAGAGGTGGCAAATTTTTTTTGGAAATGTCAAAAATCATTTACAATTAAAAACAAGGAACCACAAGCTCAAATATCCACACAAAAAAGTAGAACACAAATTTAACACAAAGCCCAAATATATAAATAAAACTAATATGCAAAAGTTGGGCCTCATCCCACCATAACAAAAAATCATTTGTCCTCAAATGTAAACAAAAATATCTGAAAATAATATAAAGTAAGACTGAGAGGGAGGTAAAGAGGGGATCCTGGCTAGGCAGTCGCTCCATCTATCTGGGAATCAGTGCTCGGTGTAGTGCTCGAGATCTTGGCATCAGTGCCCAGAGTCATCTCAAAAGAACCAGCTCCACTGGATCCACACATGGCGGTGTCTCTCAAAGATGTCTGGCGTGCAGTCTCATACATGGCATTCTCCAGATCTGCCAGATCATTGTACACCTCATCAACATGTACCTCTATTCGCTCCTCATCGGTCTCCGCCTCTGAGTCATCAGCTGCTGTGTCATCTCTCTGTTCATCTCAAGTGGTAGGTGGAGGGATCTGAGGAGCATCTACATCATCTGCAGCCTCCAGTAATGAAGTGAAGTCGATAGACTTCAGATAGTCAACTTCCTTCCTCAGATCTGCTACTTTGGCTTTTAAAGTCGACAACTCGAATGCCTTCTCCTATCTGCTCTCACAAGTTGTGACTCTCACAGCCAACTCATCAACAAAAGTCTAGATGGGGGTAAGGACAACAAGGATAGCACTTTCGATCATTCTTGGGATGGATCTCTCAAGTCGGGTCGCCCTCACATCAATTGATTCGGCCAAGCATCCCATCTTCAGGATCATGGCCTGACTGATCTTGATAGGTTGGGAGGAGGTGGAGGAGCCCAAAACCTTTGAAGAAGTAGAAGGGGCAAAAGTACCTGGAGGTCGGAGTAGATGAAGATGCCTCTGCAGGTAATGAATCAACATCAACCTCTGGAGAAGTATTTATCGGAGCTGGTCTCCTCTTGTCAGCCTCCTCTCATGTGTACTCAGCCTCAATATGCCGAATGTCAGTGGATGAAGAAGGGGTAACCTCAATATCTATAGCAGCATCCCGGGGTACTTTAGCACGCCGACACAACTCAGTGATCAAAACCGGGAATAGCAAAGAAGTCTGCCTCTGCTTGGCTCCCATGGACATCTCCTGTGAAATAAGAAATCCTAGGTCGATGATCCACCGTGACATGATATATCCAAGGCATTGATATACCATGAGTTTACGGTATTTTTAATACGTTTCACTTAAGAGTTGTGTGTGTCTATGGCCTTGTTGCATTGGTTTTTATGTGTTTTATCATGTTTTGCAGGAATGATGTTTAGGCGCGGATGTAAAGAGACAGCTGAAAGAGATGTAGAAACGAACATTTATGGAGATGATCTATGGACCGTAGGTCCATTGACATTCCGTAGATGGTGATCATACATCCGCAGGCAAGGCATGAAAGGCAAAATCAGGGAAATCTGACAAAGTATGGAACCTCGATGGCCATTAACGGTGCGTAGATTGATCTACAGACCATTCTACTGATCTGTAGAATAATACTGTGAGGGTTCCAATACCTGATTTTTAAAGATTCTAAGTGTGGAGTAATGGAGAGGGATCGACAGACCGTAGATCGATCTATGGTCTGTACTTAGGTTCCGTCGTCTGATTCAGAGAAACTGATTTTAGGAAGCTAAAATATTTTCTAATTCCTGGCTAAGGGAGGGACTCACGGACCGTAGATCCATTGACGGTCTGTGAGTCAGTCTCGTGGAATGAAGACGTGTGCTTAAACAAACTTTCCTTATTTTGTTTCCCTTTTAATTTAGGACTTATTTTCTATAAATAGGGCATGTAAACCTCGTTTTTGGGGGTTAGACTTTATTACTTTTATTCTAGGTCTTGACTTGGGAGATTAACTTGCAACTTTAGCAAATTCTTAATTTCCTAAGTTCATTTTGAAGATTTTGGTGTTGCAATTCAAGTTGAATTTTGGGATTTATTATTCTTCTTACCTAAGTTCATAATTCTTTCATCTAAAACAATGAATTGGGTTCATATGATTATGGGTAACTAAACTCCACAACTAGGGTTGTGGGAACCATGGCGATTAACAAAGTATGAATAATAAATAAGCAATTCTTGAATAGTGTTTTGCATACATTAATAATTCTTTCGTTTAAAAGTTTTTTTAACGGTGTGCAACGTTAGAACTCGCCTTGTTGCTACTTGCCGGACCACGGAGGTAATCAACAAGAAAAGAATTATCAACGTAGATTTAGTATGATACTATCTAATAGTCTAGTGTCGATTGGTGTGAAGTAATAACTAAGCCAAACATCGATGTGATGTCTAATATGAGGTAAAGGTAAGGGTTGGTACACGTAGATGGAGCAAGGTGCGGGGTGAAATTCTCTATATGCCGGACAAAGGATTTGGAGATACGTAGCTTATCAATTTTCATGTTGTACACTAGGAAAAGATTTCTATTACTAGGATTACTTCGTTATGAGCTTGTGGGGAACATGTATACCCTAGTTAATTTTCTCATCTTGATAACAACCAAAATTGACTTTTGTTTACTGATTACTTACTGAATTTTTACAATTTGTCTCACAAATCCTCCACTTTAATTACTTGTTTCTGGTAGTAATTTGACTAACCGAATACAATTGTTGGTTAAAGATAATTCTAGACCATTTTTCCTCGTGGGATTGACACCAACCTACAAGTTGTGTTCTTTACTTGATAACGATCACTTATGCTTCTTTAGGGAGGTGTAATTTTAGCGTATTAAATTTTGGCACCGCCTACGGGGAAATTAGTCTTTTACATTAATCTTAACTACATTATTGAACTTTGGTCAAATATTTCTTTATTTTACTTTTTCTTTTTCTTTTTGTCTCTCTCAGGTTGTGACTACAGTGTATGCCAAGTACACGGAGCCAAGGTGAACCACTTACTCCTTATGTTCCAGAGTTGAACCAAACTTCGCGAAGAATGAATAGTCAAGGAGTTAAAGTTAATCCTATTAGAGGCAATCTAGGTGATGAAGTTTAGTTGTAATCTCCGAGGGTAGTTGGTGGGGACAACCAAGTTCTAGCTGAAAATAAATTGGGAGATGCAGTGAGGGTGCATGGTCCACTAGGCCTACGAATGCATGACAACTATAGGGCCAATGTCAATATTGCTGACTCTGATGGACCATTTGTCCTACCCCCTTTACCTCCGGGGCACACATTTGTAGTGACCAGTATCTTGATGCAGAATCTTACAGCGAGGGGCTTGTTCTCAGGGTTGCCATCGGAGGACCCCATGCTCACACAGCCAAGCTAAGTGTAGTTTGCAAAAGCTGTGTAGGTCAATCAGACTTGGATATGGATGTCATCGGATTGCGAGTGTTCCCTCTGTCACTGATAGGCGATGTTGCTGTATGGTTCACTGGGCTTCCTTATAACTTAATCTATACATGGGACCAACTGAAGGATGTGTTCTTACCAAGATATTATCTAGTTTCCAAGAAGCTCAATCACAAAGATAAGGTCAACAATCTTTTGGCACTACCTGGAGACTCTATGAGTAGCTCTTGGGACATATTCACTGCGTTCATAAGAAGTGTTTCGAATCACCGTATTGATGGTGAGTTGTTGAAGGAATATTTCTATCGAGGTCAGGAGGACAACAATAAAGCAATGCTTGATACTATTGCTGGAGGTTCATATGGTGAGTGCACAAACGCACAGATTGCAGAAAAATTGGAGAAAATCTCTCATAACAATAAAGCATGGAGCACTAGGAGGTCGGATACTGGAAGAAACACATTTGTCGTTCATACTACAAACAACCAATCTGCAGATGAGATTCGTGAGGAGAAGGCTCAGATGAGGACCGAGTTAGGGTTGGTATTGATCGAAACCGAGACTTAAATTTTTGCAAACAAACAACCACTTTCAACACAAGAGGTGGTGACAATTTTTTGAAAGGATCAAAATGTTTTTGAAAACAAAACAACACGAGCCATGAGCTCAAACTTCCACAGAAAAGCAGTATTTGAAACACAAATTAAAGTAGACAACCCAAATCTATATAGAACAAAACATGAATATCAACACAAAAGGTGTGTACCTCACCCCACCACAAAAAAATGTTTGTCCTCAAATGCATATAGGAGTATCCAATAGTTTAAACAAGTAAAAGTAGAGAGAAGTGAAGGGGAATCTTGTTTACACGATTGCTTCATCTGTCAGAGCATTGTTTCCTGCTACATTAGTCTAAAAGACGACAATGGCCCCCGAGTTGTCATTCTGGATTTCATTATGTGCCTTTGTTCTAGCTTCTACCGCGATGTAAGCTTCGACCATTCTATCCATATCATGGCCCGCCAAGAAGGAATTCGCGGCTGTGTGTAATCCGCGTATCCATGAAGGAATGGCGGGATTAATGGGAATTTCCCTACTCACACTTGCTTTCTTACTCCCCCTTCTTTCTTTGGATAGTTCTGCTATCTTTTCGTCTCTTTTGTAATCCCTTGCTCTTACTTGTCGGGGTGGCATGTCTCCTCCTGTAACTTTTGGTCTTCCCATTTCTGCAAAGGCTTTGGGACAAGTTAGAAAGTATTTAGACAGAGAAGGAGTCTGGTGCACATAAAATCACCTTGCCACACTAGTTGGCGATATGCTTACTCACTTAGGTTAGTTACTGAAATTTGTGCATAATGGAACGAAAGGTGCTGGCAAGAAGGGAAATTTAAAAGACCTCTCGGTGAGTTGCGAAAAATATTCAGCGATAGCAGGTTTCTCGCTGATTTTAACAGGTTAAATAACCTAACTTTTCCTTTAATGAAAGGCGACAAGGGCTGTTCGACGAATAGCCGAGTGATTCGGTGAGCTATGCCCGATTCGCCAACTGACTCAACACGCCTATGTTCTACATGATTTCTAGGCTCAACTCCCGCAACCCAGGTCAAAGAAACTGAAGCCCCTATAGCACAAACTCACAATAAAATGCATAATAGAATCACACCCGTGCAAACAATTAGTTCAAATTAGAGCACAATTGATTTGGATTCTACCAATTACGAAAAGATGTTTATCAATGATGTATGAAGTGCCATCAATGCAGAGATTCAGCCAAGACTTGACAATATCAACACTAAGCAAATGAATACAATTTTACTAAATTGAAAACGGGGTTTGAATCACGAACCTTTAGTGCCGAACCAGATGCTAATGAAGTGCTAGGTAGCAATGAGATCCAAATCCGAACACAATTTGACACTTACAATAATTTGGACATGCAAGAAATATAAAACTAAAGTGCAGGTGTGAGTTTGGTAGGATGAAGAAATGAGAGAGAATGAATGAACCATAATAGTTAACCTTATGGCCTGCAGGAACCGTCCAGTTTCTACCCATTCGGTGATGTACATTAGGTACGCTCATTCACTCGGCAAAACGCGAAGTGTCTAGTCTCTTCGCGAAATGTAACAGGACTCGCAGCTCATGTGAGGATCTCAATGGCAGTCTATGTTACAATTGCCAACATGGTTGATGATTCGCCATTTATTTTCTATTGAACGCCAAGTTTCACAGCATCCCAGCTGACATTGCCTTGAATCACACAACGGAAAGAGTTGTGCTCGCCGATATCATCGGCAATCCGCCAACTGGACTTGTTGTTTGCCTCCATACATTATTTCACTTTACTCTCATGCTTCAACCTGTCCATACTACACACAATTATTTTCTCAAAGTAAAATAAAGCAATAAAGGGTTTTGGGTTGCGTTCCAAACAGTTCCTTAGTTAATGTCGTGGCATGACGCCAGTCCACCTTCAACTCTCACCCTTGGGGTTAGCCATAGTGTAACTAGGCAAGCCCCCCTTGTTGTCTCGTATTCAGGTGCGACGAGATGTGACCCATTTTAGTCTCCAACTGCTTGATTGTAACCGAATGGGAAGTAACGGTCTGGCTGAGGGTGGAAACATCCTCTTTCATGCCTTTCAGCAGTTTGTCTGACCCTTCAACTCTGTTAAGGATGCTTGAAAGCATATCCTCATACCTACTACCCTCCGAGTCCTTTTGCTTTTGGCATTCATGGGGAGGCACATATCTGTCTTTCTCCCCATCTTACCAATTAGGATTTTGGTCTCTCCATTCTCAATCCTTCCATCATTCATATCTAGCCCAACCTTGATATCCACATTGTCTTGGTTAATTTGATCGATAACCACCACCTTGGTTGGCCAAGAAGTTTACCTCGTCATTATACAAGGCGTCGAAACTTGCCTCCTAAGGATTTGCACACCCGAACCCACATTATTGATACCACGGGCACTAGCCCCCCATGACATTTTTGGATAGAATATCAAGTTGTGTCATGATCTTCGCCATATTTTGATCTCTGTGATTGTCTTTTTCAACCTGCTCCTTAGATAGCTGAATTGTGACTGGTGAGACTTGATCTTCACGGGTGTTCCATGCCCTGTTGATAGTTGTCATACCATCAAAGAGTTGAGCTACCACTACGTATGGTTGTTGCATTAATCCATCAGGTGAGAGTTGATCAGCTACACTCTTGTTTAGCGAGTCTAGACTCCGGTAGAAGTATTAAAAGGGCATATTGTCAGGAAGACCATGTGTTAGACATTGTTGCACCAGGTTTTTAAATCTAAGCCAGGTTTCATGTAGAGGTTCACCATTCAGATGCTTAATGCTTTGGATGCTATCCAGGATAGTCATCATCTTTGAAGGAGGGAAAAGTCGCACATTGAATGCATTCACCAACTCCACCCACGAAGTGATTGAGTTACGTGGCAAGTCGGCTATTCACTTGCACGCCTCACCCATTAATGAGAAAGGAAATAGCCTCAATCATATTGATTCCTGAGAAATTTTTTTGAATGAGAATGGTTCACACACCTCTATGAAGTTTCGAAGATGCTCGTGTGGGTCCTCATGAGCTAGTTCACGGAAAAGCCCCTTTAGTTGCAGAAGTTGCAACATGGTGCTTGTAAGGTGGAATAATGTGTTTCCCTTTGCTGGTGGCAGACGAATAGCTCCAACACCTCCCATAAGATGTGGATCGTTGAGACTGGGTACTTGGACTTCATGGAGATTTTTGATGTCATCTTGATGGCCCACCTGGCTCCTGTTACTACCGTTGACACTAATGCTTTCTGCAATGTTTCCACAATAACTAAAACATAACTAAAAGTTAAGTTAGTAAACTGCCAATAAGAATAACAGAAAATTTTGATTAACTAAAAACTCTCAAATAACACCACTCCACGGCAGCGGCGCCATTTTGATGCTTATCGTGACCAACGACAATATCCTACGATATGAGTGTCTATAATCATCAATAATATAGTAACCCAATCGAGGGTTGGGGTCGTGTACTAACGGAGTAGTTTTGAGAATTAATAATCAATTAGAATTTCATTCAAGTTAGTCATAGTTAATGAAATTGTAAATGTAAAAGAGGTGAAACAAAAGTGTCAAATATCACAAGGGGGTTTCGTAACCGATACAAAAACAGCAAAAGAAACAAGAAAATCAAGTATGGGGAAAGGTTCTTGGGATGTGACCGAAATACAAGTAGAGATAAATTGTTGGGTACAAGCTTTCTATTGGAGATTTGAAAAATAATACTGACTAGGCTAAGCTATAAATGGAAATAAGTTCCCTCTCGGGTAACTCACCCCATTTCAATTGCGTTCCTCTCGGACAACCATTTGCCGCATGAAGACCAGTCTACGCCTTAC
Organism: Solanum stenotomum; assembly: GCF_019186545.1. NCBI lineage: Eukaryota > Viridiplantae > Streptophyta > Magnoliopsida > Solanales > Solanaceae > Solanum > Solanum stenotomum. The sequence goes on from NC_064287.1 coordinate 24,880,934, forward strand.
CCCACTCACTCGCTCGAGCTGAGTGTTAGTATATGGGACTAGGGCTCACCCTCTCGGGCTGAACCTCATGTCAACCCACTCCTTAGGCCATCAGTCTAGTGGTTTTGGTTTCACGACCTCCCTCTCGGGCAAGCCAAAACACATGGATGGATTTGTATTTAGAACTACAAACACTTTAGATTAAATCACAACCACTAGGTGAAATCACCAATAAAATACATCTAATCTATCAGCAAGCAAGACTCAACAAGAATATCAACCCATATTTGCTAAATCACACCCCAAGAATGGAGTTTTTTGCCTCACATCAAGAAATAATAAATTATACCTAACATGATAATAAAATCAAATTGGTATAAGAAATTAAACCTTGAATTAAGCAAAGGAAAGTGAATAGAAAAGACCCACTTCCAACTTGGGGAAGAAGAACTCCTTTCTTCAACTCTCCACAACACCCTCTCAAAACATGAGAGACAACTATTAGCTAGAGTATATTCTAAAGTGAAAAAGAATAATAATATTTTCCACTCCTCTCCAACATTTTCCAAAATCTAATTCTAAATAGTATTTATAGTTTTCACAAATTGTGCTACGGAGGATTGTTCGGTGACATTAGTCGAGATCGCCGAGGAACTCGGTGATCCGCCTTTTGTTCAGCTCATCGCCTTAAGTGTATTACCTTTATCATCCTTGCATTCTGGATCATTGGGCGGTATAGTACTGCTTCGCAAAACTGGTCGGCGACCCACAAATTGCTCCTTTCCTCGCCTTTTGATCAACTTCCTTCAAGGCTTCGCGTACTGGAACGAAGGGCGGCTCATGTCATTTGGGTGACTCGCCAAGTTAAACTCGGGATCCGCAGGATTCCATTTCTTGTTTTTTTCAACCCTATTTGCTCCGTTTTGCGCCTAAGTGTCCATGCTTCCACTAAAACATCAAATACCTGAAACTTCAGCATTTTAATCAGGTTTTGAGGTAAAAAAAGCATTCAAGGACACTATTTCCATTAAAATTAAGTCCTAAATGAGTCCAATTTGTGGACTCATCATGCATTGATTTTATGGATTCATTTGTTAGTTCACATGGGATGAAGTATATTCTTGTTGCGGTTGATTATGTATCGATGTGGGTGGAAGCAGTTGTGCTCCCCAACAATGAAGGTAAAAGTGTCATCGTATTTTTGAAAGAGAATATCTTCTCCAGATTTGGTACACCGAGGGCAATTATCAGTAATGGAGGTTCCCACTTTTGTGACAAGTTGTTCAAGGCGCTACTTGAGAAATATGGTGTCTGCCACAATGTAGCAACTCCTTACTATCCGCAGACTAGTGGGCAAGTTGAACTGTCCAATAGTGAGATCAAATAGATTTTGGCGAAGACTATGAATGCTAATATAATGGATTGGTCAAGGATTCTTGATGATGCTCTATGGGCCTATCACACTGCATACAAGACTCCCATAGGTATGTCTCCTTAGCAACTTGTATATGGGAAGTCTTGCCATTTACCGGTAGAGATTGAGCATAAGGCTTTATGGGCGATGAAGAAGCTAAATTTGGATTGGGGCGCCGCATCTAATTAAAGAATGAATGACTTGAATATGCTTGATGAGTTTCTCTTGAAAGCTTATGAAAGTTCAGCCTTGTACAAAGAGAATATGAAGAGGTATCATGATCAAAGAATTGAAAAGCGAGAATTTGTTGTGGGTGATCTTGTGCTTCTAATCAACTCTAGGTTGCACTTGTTTTCAGGGAAACTCAAATACAAATGGACTGGAAACGGTTAAGCTTGAGAACAGCGAAGGAACAAGGTTCATGGTAAACGAGCAAAGGATCAAGATTTGTCTAGGAAACGCAGAAAGTGTGCAAGAGGTTGTTGAGGCCTATGTTCTTGATGAAGTCTTAGTAATCAAGAGGCATGTATCGTGCCGCGACGTTAAATCTAGCGCTGCTTGGGAGGCAACCCAAGATGTACAATCTAGCCAATGATAGGTTTTCGTTTCCCATCTAGTAGTTTTCTTTGTTTAGTTGATTTTCTATATTAATTTAGTGTTTTGGTTTTGTATTAGCGTTGGCTAGAATTAGCATAGCATCCGTGTCTAAAAAATTTCCAGAAAATGTAAAAAGAATAGCCTAATGGTTGCTACATGTACAGGCGCTATGAAAAATTTATAGAAAATGGTCTGGTGCAGAGGTCTATGGACCCCATCGACGGTCCGTCAATCCATCCACGGACCGTGAATGGTTTCCGTAGATCCCAGGTAAGTATCCAAATTTTTCTAAGTGTGAAGGTGATCTACAATTTCAATTGACGGACCATAGATACACCTACGAACTGTAAGCGGGGTCTCGTAGGTCCTAACCCTAAGTTGGACTGACCCGACCCGGAATCTCCTATTTAAAAATCCCACCCATTAAATCATTCCCACTTCCCTCCATTTACTCCCAACCCATTTCTAAAATTCCCAAATCCATTTAATTACTCCATAATCACTCCATCACTCCCCAATAAATCTTCCCTTTCTCTTCCCCAAAATCCTAAATTCCCTTTTATCTCCAAAACTCCACTCATTCCCAAAACTCCCCACAAGTTCCGGTGTACGGGATCGGCGCAACTAGGCGATTAGTGTGGTGTTACAAAGCTTAGTGTCATCACGCAATAACCCCACTCTTTTTTGCTAGTAAGGTAATAGACTTTCCCCTCACTTTGAATTTCGGTTCTTAGATTGAATATAGAAAGTCGGGAGACAAGTATTGACCTTGGTTAATTAGTTGTATGTAATTGCACCCTAAAATTTAAGTACTAAAACCCTTGGGATGATAGATTGTGATTGTCTTGCCATGATAGTGTGTTAAACCTATTTAAATTCTAGTCTATATTTAAGTTTCAACTTAGGGTTCCGAATCTTGTAAGAAATAATTATCTAATTGAGTAATTGGAACCCTTCAAATGATGAACTAGAATGATTAAATGATGAAATGCATAGTTAGACTTGGATAATGTTGAAAATGGTAACATATGTGGCCTTGAAAATAAAGAATGTATGAAACCTGGCACAGATCACGACCATGAGACCCCGTCTACGGACCGTAGTAAAATCTCCGGACCGTATATCAGGTTTGTGGTTGGATGCACCTGAAAATTTCAGTAAGTGTGAAACCACGGAGGTGGACTATGGTCCGTATATCAATCCACGGACCATTTTGTACATCCGTGGTTTCCATCTGTGACCAATATTGTTGGTCCTCTGATCCATGGAAGGGTTCCACGGACCGTAGATTAGTCTACGGACTGTAGGTCACCATCGTAGATGACCATTGTAGCAACTATCTGAAATTTTTTTGGGTCTTTGTTGTTGTTCGTTTTTAGTCCTAAATTATTTCGAGTGTGTTTTTAGTTAGTTTTGGTACTAATTTCACATTCACATGTACAATGGCGCCTAAGAAGCAAGTTACCTAGTCCAAAAGGGGCAAATCAAAATTCGTACAGCCTACTTTTAGGCTAATTAATGAATACACGGACACAGAACAGGATCCTGCATATGACCCACTGACCACGAGGACATCCCCTACTACACCTCGAGCTACCTGGAATGTGTCTTGGCAGGTGGTCACCGATGTAGTCACCGATCAGGTCACTAGCTGGTTTTGCTCTCGGTTTTGAGGCTGCTTTTACGTCTGACTCAGAGTCTGCCTCTTATTCCGGCTCTAAGCCTTCCTATGCTTCCAGCTCCGGTTCTGGATCAGCCACAGGCTCAGGGTCGCATGACAAAGATGCCTCATCTAATGAGGCCACTAGCTCGGAGGCAGTGCAAGCACCATGGACTGATAACCCTACTCCAGTGGAAGGCGAGCCAAATAAATGGTGTGTTGAGGTCCAATGGCAGATTTATCGGGATGCCAAGATGAAAAATGACAAAGAGAAGGTGGCTCGACTTATTACTGAGGAAAGCAGAGTCCTCACTGGGAGTTTGCATACCATAACAGAGATACGCTGGTTGTTCAACCTACACAAGTGCGATTGGTTGGCCCAAGCACCTGGGACATACAACGAGGAGATTGTGCTGGAGTTTTATGCTTCCTATGCTACCACTTTTCGAAAGTTGATTTCCAAGAGCCAAGCCCACAGAACAGGATCCTCTCATTTCCACCATGGTCTGAAGGTGTCCGGTAGACATTTCACGGGCTACTATCAGCCAATTTCTCTATGGTCCTATCACCGGTCACTTTTGGACACTAAACACAGTAGAGTTTGATTACCGATGGGACATTGTGCGGGGAGGCACTTTCCAGAGAAATTTTGAGCAGCGGGAGGCTGCTACACTATGGTTGTCTAAACACATTGCTGCAGATGGAGAATGTGCGGAGTGGGTCACCACACCACGGTTGGTTATCCAAAAGGCCACGTTAAATTTTGTGGTCAAATTCTTCTGGTTAATGGTGCGCAAAAGGGTGTTGCCTACAAAAGTTGACAACCAACTCACATGGGACAGAGCCATCATGGTTGCATCATTAGTGACAGGAGTAGAGATTGACTTTGCCCGCATACTGCAGGTAGAGATTCATGACAGGGCGTTCAAGACCTCCATTACTTTCCCCTTTCCATGTTTGATTTTTCAATTGTGTAGGGACTCTGGAGTGCCTATCTGGCATTGTGATAGGTTGATCCACCCTACTAGGACTTTGGATATAGGCCTCATTCGAGATGGGGAAAATGGTAGTGACCCCATTATACTAGACCACACCAATACTGTCCCAGCCTTATCTTCTTAGGCAGCTAGTAGGCTCCTAGCTCATCCAGGTCCATACCACCGTTAGGATCTGCCATTTTCCCGATGGCTGGAGTACAGAAATTAGAGGCTCAGATGGCCACGCTGTTGCACCACATCTAGCCTTGCATGCAAAATTTGATACCCGAGTCCGAGGCCAGAATGGAGCAAATGATGGAAAGCATGATTGACCGAAAGGTCCAGGCCGTTAATAAGCACCTCGATGCCTTTGAATTGAGAGTCCTCGAGTGACCGGTTCCGACCACAGATCTATCCTCTTTTTGGACCGAGTTGGCCAGTCTCCGGGCCGATGTTGATACCATTCTTGCAACCACTGCACTTAAGCCTCAGGCTGCACCTAGTGCATTGGTTGATAATAAGGTGTTAGATGCTTTATTATATGGGACCGCCGAGAAGGAGCCCGAGCCTACACGTGCCAAAGGTAAGAGGCACTATTCTAGCCGCACTGAGGAGGAAAAATAGACAGTGTCGGCAGGAAAAGGAGGCATAGAAGGGTTAGATCTTGGATGAAGACTTGCGCCAACAGAGGGTGCATGAGAGTGTTGCGGGGGCATCGAGTTCTACCCCAGTTGTAGATGTCCCGCTTATTATGAGGGACGATGTGAGCACCACTGATGGTGCGGTTCGAGTGACCAAGAGCACTACTGAAGGTGTTATGATGGATGTTGTGGGCACCACTGAGGGTGACCCAATTATTGTTCCAGCGGGCTTCAGGAAATCGAACCCACCCATTTGTTGATGAGTCTTCGGCGCTATGCGCCATAGGTTTGCTTCACCCAATCCATTATCATTTACTGTTTTTGTATGGATTGGGGGACAATCGCATCTATTTTTTTGGGAGGGGTAAATGGATTGTGAGTGGTAGGGTGACCTCTAAGTAACCCAACTCATAAATCCTCTCTTGGGGTTTTCTTGCCTGTGTTCTTTTTCCCAAAGAGAGTGTTTAATTTCTGTTGAACCGATATGTGTTAGAATCGTATATGTGGAAGCATGAAAAAGAATAAAGCATGATGGATTATGAAAAATGATACCCGTCCAAATTTTGTGATGTGTGCTAGAATTAGTAGGCTAAGATAAGTTGAATGTGTTGGCTCTGAGTATGACTTGATAATGAATCAACTTAATGGCATGACTTAATCTAAAAATTGAACTGGGTAATTTGATAATCTGATAATGAAACTATGTGCCAAGAGTGTGTAAGAATAGTTGATTGTTCAAATAGTTTTTATGCCAATCTTGATCTTGACTGGTTAGTCTTGTAAAAACAATCTACTCTAGAGGCTAGGAAGTAATCATAGGCCCTTGTTTTGATAAGCCCACAAATTGCCTAAAAGAAGAGTCCAACCAAATGAAATAAATGCTCCCTTTGATCCAAATGCTTTGAGACTAAATTAGACCATTTCTTTCTAAACCCCCAACTCACCTTCCCATAATCTACTATGTTGGCCCCAGTCCCTCCTTGGACGTGTGCACCTTGACTTGGGCCAAAAGCCTAAATTGAGGGTGGCTAATGTAAAAGGTAACTCCAATCTTGGCCCTGATCCAACATCGGGTATTGTGCACCTCAACCAATGGAAAATCTATATGTTGAGGGTGGCTATGAAAGAGGAAAGCGAAAGAAAAATGGATATGAAAAGAGTTTGATGACTGAAAAAGAGAAAAAGAAAATAGAGGAAAGGATGTGACTTGTTGAAAGCTAAAAGAAAAGAAAAAAATTCAAGAGAAAGATGAAAGTGAAAAATAAAGAGCTAAAAGAAATAAATTCACATCCATGATTGAAGAAAATCAAGGGAAAGAAGGTAAAATGGTAGGATCTCAAAAATAGGGCAGAAAGAGGTTGAAAGCCTAGTGTAATGTCAATGAGGGCAGAAAGTCACTAAGAAGACCCAAATGTACCACACCTGACCCTGAGACTATGTACAACCTAAGAAAGTCTTATAGTGATCCTAGAATCTAGTTTGGAGAGTCTAAGTAGTGAAAATAAGGGCAAGCCTATGGTATTGAGCACTAACTGTACTTAAATTTACTTCTGAGTGTGAGTGTTGAGTAAATCCTTGTACTCAAATTCATATTAATTATGTGAAAAAAGGATTTCGTTTGAGGTAAGGGCACTAGTTACATTGTTGGAAGGTTGGTACCTTGGTGATAGTAAAACAGTGTATGTTGTGTGTTTGTTGGTCGATCTTTGTCATGTTTTGACCCGCACAAGTTAGCTTGTTGAGCCTGAGAGAAGAGATTTGCACTCAAGAAGAAAGTCGGGGTAGAAAGCCATGTGATTGCTTGTGCTTGACATGCTTGCTTCTATACAAGTGTCGTTTAGAGTCTTAGTGCGTCACTTAAGGACAAACAACGAATTTAAGTTGAAGCTGTTGATATACTGTGAGTTTACGGTATTTTTAATACATTTCACTTAAGAGTTGTGTGTGTCTAGGACCTTTTTGCATTGGTTTTTATGTGTTTTTATCATGTTTTGCAGGAACGATGTTTAGGTGCGGAAGTAAAGAGACAGCTGAAATAAATGCAGAAACGGGCATCTACGGAGGTGATCTACTGACTGTAGGTCCATTGATCCTCCGTAAATGGTGATCGTAGATTAGCAGGCAAGGCAAATCTATGAAATCTAACCAAGTGTGGAACCACAGTGGACATTGACGGTCCGTAGATTGATCTACGGACCTTACTGTTGATCCGTAGAATGATACTGCGAGGGTTCCACTACCTCATTTTTGAAGATTCTATATGTGGAGCTACAGAGAGGGATTGACGGACCATAGATCGATCTACATTCCGTACTGAGGTTCAGTCGTTCGCTTTAGAGAAGCTGATTTTTGGAAGATGAAATATTTTCTTAAGTCCTGGCTGACGGAAGGGACTCACGGACCGTAGATCCATTGTCGGTCCGTTAGTCAGTCTCGTGGAATGAAGACGCGTGCCTGAACAAACTTTCCTAATTTTGTTTCCCTTTTAATTTAGGACTTGTTTTCTATAAATAAGGAAGGTAAACCTCATTTTTCGGGGTTGGACTTTATTACTTTTTTTCTAGTTCTTAACTTGGGAGACTAACTTGAAACTTTAGCAAATTCTTAATTTCCTAAGTTCGTTTTGAAGATTTGGTGTTGCAATTCAAGTTGAATTTCTGGGGTTTATTATTCTTCTTACATAAGTTCATAATTCTTTCATCTAAAACAATGAATTGTGTTCATATGATTATGGATAACTAAACTCCACAACTAGAGTTGTGGGAACCATGGGTGATTAACAAAGTATGAATAGTAAATAAGTAATTCTTGAATAGTGTTTTGCATGCATTGATAATTCTTTCGTTTAAAAGTCCTTTTAAGGGTGCGCAACGTTAGAACTCGCATTTTTTCTACTTGCCGGATCAATGAGGTAATCAACAAGAAAAGAATTATCAACATAGATTTAGTGTGATACTATCTAATAGTCTAGTGTCGATTGGTGCGAAATAATTACTAAGACAAACATCGATGTGATGTCTAATATGTGGTAAAGGTAAGGGTTAATAAATTATACACAAGTAGCTGGACCAAGGTGCGGGGTAAAATTTTCTAGATGCTGGACCAAGGATTTAGAGATACCTAGCTTATCACTTTGCATGTAGTATACTAGGAAAGAATTGCTATTACTAGGATTACTGCATTATGAGCTTGTGGGGAACACGTATACCCTAGTTAATTTTCTCATCTTACTAACAACCAAAATTGACTTTTGTTTACTGATTACTTACTGAATTTTTAAAATTTGTCTCCCAAATCCCCCCATTTAATTACTTGTTTCTGGAAGTAATTTGACTTAACGAATATAATTGTTGGTTAAAGTTAAGTCTTGACCATTTTCCTCGTGGGATCGACCTCAACCTCAAAGTTAGGTTCTTTACTTGATAATGATCACTTATGCTTCTTTAGGGAGGTGTAATTTGAGGGTATCAGGCATGCTGCCTTATCATGGCGCATAATAGACTCGTTCTAGGATGACATTATACTACTACTGATGAAGTCAAACCAGAAATGAGCAGCAATGCTCAAGTCCCTCTTCTCTATGGAAACTCCTACCGCTATCCTCCTCGGGTTGGTATCAGAAATCAAAGGTGCCAGCCACCCTTTCAGATCATCCAATGATTGAACTACAGTCAATCCATCATACAAGTGTGTAGAGTGCAGGTCACTACCTACTACAACATTACTGTACTCACTGCTGCACCCGACCTCCTTGCCTCACCATGACCTTCTTAACCGGTCTGAACTAACTGGCCTTCTTCTTACTCTGGGGAACCAAATCACCATAAGTTGTGTAAAGCTCATGGCCCCAAGAGGAAATATATGTGCCTCGAGTCCTAGTGAACTGCTCGAACCTGTGGAATTGGAGGGTCTCAAGCACATTTGAGTATTTACCCTCTAGACCCTAAGTAGATAATAACTTCTCCTCGAGGATTGTTCGTAAACCATCTCCTTTAAACCTGTTGAGGAGTCTAGGTAAACGAATGACTGGTGGTAAGGGAGTGAGAGGTGTTTCGGAGTTGGCATCGATTCTACTAGTGTGGATGCGTGAGGAACTCTGGTAGACATGGGTTGAGATCTAGCTCGTTGCTCATCTCTTCGGGAAATTAAAGGCTACTCGTCTTGAGGCTCAGAAAAATCAACCCGGGTGTCAACAACCACTCTCTAAGATATGTTTTTCTTTCTTTCGCCTTTGTCTCCCGGTGGGAGTTCTTGCCTTCTCATCTATGTAGGATTTGATTCCCCTTCGTTTATAGTAATTCCCCGTGCTTTTTTTCTAGGGTGGCTATCTAGATTTGTTCGCACCATGTCTGCAAAGCATCAAAGAAAAATTAGTAAATATTCATATCAAAGCACAAAAAATTTACTGCAGACAGACTCGCAGATCAAGTCGGCGAGTCGCCGAATCTCTTTGGCAAGTTAAATCGGGCTCCCCGAGGGGATTTACTCAAAATTCTCACCAAATTGGAAATGCGAGGTCCGTTTCGGTGAACCACCGATAGCTTTCGGCGATCAAGGGATAGCCTGCCGAAAGTTCCAGTGCAGAAGGATTCAACGGTGCAGATAAAGGCCGAAAAAGAAGCCTTTCAGTGAGTCGCCAGTGCTTTTGGTGACATCGGGCTTCTCGCCAAAAGTTACAGAATCAATCATCAAATAAAGCATGAAATTAAAGGAGAGATGGGGAAATTAGGAGAACCGCCGAGTGGTTCAGCGATCTCGACCCAGCTCGCCAAATGGCCCAACATGCCTATTTTTAACCCAACCTCTCAAATTCAACCTCGGAACACCCGAAAACAAAATCAAAGCATGCATTAGTTAAATTAAGTTCAGACCCATAGCAATCATTGCCCCGAGATATTAAGATTTTTCCCGCTATTGCCAAATTTGGCCATTTGAAGATTTTTTGGCCCTTAATAATGGTGTCACCCACTCCATCACTGTGCAATTTACGCCATTTAACCCAAATACATTCTGCTTAGACTTCACTCAACAAATCTAACCAACTTGCAAGCATACCCCCACAAAATTTAACTCATTTTAAGGCACAAATTTATGGGCATTCGACGATCAAAACAATACTGGCAAGATTATCAAATGAAAATCGGCATTTAAACATTCTAATCTTATCATAGAGGCCCAACACACATCACTAATATAAGATCATTGCAAAAAGTACAAATTCAATGAAATAAACTCAGGGTTTGGAAAACTAACCTTTTATGCCGGTTAAATTACTTTCTAATGCTAGGCGGCAATGTAATCCAAAGTTCGAGCACCAATAAACAACCAAAATACTTATGCAGTGCAAAAATACTGAAAATACTAACTAGGTGTGAGTTTGTGATGTTTGAAAGCCAGGGAAAATGGAGATTTTGAAATTTTGAAACCGTTGGTCTCTAATAAACCATCTAGTTCTTTGTCCATTCGGCGACGCTAGTCGTGCTCGCTCGCTGACCTACTCGGTTATCCATCGAGTGTTCACTTACCTCACCGATTTTACAAGCCCTCCAGTTAATGTGAGGTCCAAACGACAGTCTACGTCGGGTTCGGCGACCTGGTTGGCAACTCGCCAATACTTACCTGGGTTTGCCGAGTTTTTCAGACTCCATTTTGAGCATGTATTGAGTCAAACGGCAGTTTAGATCGGGCGTGCCGACCTATTCGGTGATTAACCGACTGGACCTTGTAGCTCGCCAACCTGCAATTTTCTAACACTTACCACAATTTAACCTACAAAATCAACACACCATTATTTCTAAAACAAAAATATAGAAACAAAGGGTTTTGGGTTTCCTCCCAAACAATGCCTTAGTTAACGTCATAGCACGATGCAAGTCACCATTCATACCTCATTCTCGGGGTTAGACGTAGTCTCACTAGGTAACCCCTCTTTATGCTGTGAGTAGAGACATGACAACACTTGGCCTATTTGGGCGTCTCGTAGCTGGATGATAATGGAATGGGAGGTCGTCATTTGATTCAGCATTCGACATTCTCTTTTGTCTCATTCAACACTCTATCTTGTTCCTCAATTTTATGTAGAATGAGTGAGAGGACCTCTCCATTTTGTCCACCCTCGTGCTGCTTCATCTTTTTACACTTGCCAGAGGGAAGGTAGTTGCTCTTCTTCTTAAACCTTTCTTCCAACTTCACTACCTTCTTGGACAGATCATCCAGCTAAATAAAAAATGCAGCCCGTTCTTGGTCCTTTTCATCTTCCTTGTTACCTTTAACCATGCCACAAAGGAGTTGGTCTACCATTTCATAGGGTTGTTGTTTCAAACAACCTGTACAGAGTTGATCAACAATATTTCTATTTTCGGGACCAAGCCCTCGATAGAGGCATTCCAATAGCAATTTATTAGGCATCCAATGAGCTGGGCACTACTGTAGTAATGCCTTAAGCCTAGGCCACACCTCATGGATAGTTTCACCACCCGCTTGTTTGAAAATTAGAAGGTTGTCCCTAGGATTCAATAATTTGAAAAGGGAGTGATCCGTTTGATACCCAAAATTACCATTCACGCTCATCTTTCTTGTTGCAATACACAAACAGGTAAAACACAACTAAAAATTAAGTAAGTAAACAGTGATCAACAAGAATGAAAATACTACTTAACTACAAATTCTCAACTATCCCAACTCCCCGCCAGCGGCCATTTTGATGTTTGACGTAATAAAAGACACAACTTTCAAATCAAGTGCCAACGATCGCGTGTCGTAATATAACCTAACCGAATGGGTTGAGGTTGAGTTCCAAGGGAGCGGTTAGTAGTGGAGAATCAAATAGTAAAATAAAATTTTGTTCTAATCTATCATAGCTACAAATATTTACAAAAATTTACAAATAAAAACATACTAAATCTAAACGTGACACGAATGTTAATTATCAATGGGGGTATTGTATTCGACTAAGAGACAAAAATAGAAAAAAATAAAGATGTGAAATAGGGAGACGGGATTCTTGGGATGTGATAGGCGTACGAGATAAAATAAACAATCGGGTAAATGCTATTGATAGTAAATCACTCAACATTTGTAACTAGGCTAGACTTTAATGGGGGTAAATTTATCAATATTGGTACTCCTCCAATGATTATTTCCTTTTCTGTAGTTTCTTCGGTATACATTAATGCTTTTGGTAATTCGGGGCATGATTACTCAATAGTTATTATTTCATCTTCCGTTACTAATTCTCTTGTAACATAGTTTTCTCTCGTCCTGTATCTATTAATATTAAATATTTTCGTTGTTCCATTATTCCCGTTATGTAGTAATGATGTGGTTTTATTTCTTCTTCCATTGATTTTTGTAGAGTTTTATCTATTCTTCTTGAGGTACTCATTTTTTGTGAGATTTGTGGTATTTCACAGTTTATGTTTATTCTTTTTGATATACGTAATCTTTCTTTTACCATTTCTAAATCTTCTTCTATGTCAATTCCATTATAACTATAGTCATTCTTGTCTATGTCTGTGACTATTCTTTCAAAAGGATCTTCTATTTTTATTTTATTTATTTTATTTTGTTGGCTTTAGAAAGCTTTTCAAAATTTATAACTCAAATCATAGGGTTCATATGAAATTATGGACATGAATGACTAAACTCGGGAATCTCAATAGCAATAAGAAACTTATTACTCAGAACTGAAGAGTCAAGGACTCAAGAACTAGAAACTCATAACTCAACGATAGTTCTTCTCTTAAAAATATTCAATTCATAGGTTTCATGCTGAAATATAGACATGAACAAATCAACTCAAGAATTTTAATACATAACATATAACAATTAAATAATTAGGAATAGAATTTAAAAAAGAAACACGAACTCAAGAGCTTATATCAACTTATCTCAACAATAACCAAATCTAGGGGTAGAATCCAAGTTTACTCTTTTACTGATTTTAAAGTAGATGTAAGGCATGAGGAAGAACTAGTCAAACACTATGATATTCTTAAATACCTGGAAGAACAAGGTTCTTGAAGAATCTTTAAGAAGAACATGATTAGAAACCTTGAAACCCTAGGTTGAAGGAGAAAAATCAAGATAACCTTTCTTGAGATTTCTTGAATTAGTTTGAAACTCTATGTCCAAGAAATATGATTTTCATTAGTTATTCATAATTGTATGGAGTAATTTTAGTTGGAAAGAATGAAATTCTTGGAGAAATACTTACATTGAAGAAGAATCTTGAAAAAGACTAATTTTTCATTATGATTTATTCTTAGAGTTTGAGAGAGAAGAGAATGATGTTTTAATAGAAGAAAATCTGATTGTTTTGGTTCTTGAATTAGTCAAGAAATTATTTTAGGGTTTTCATATATGTAAAAAGACAAAAATGACCCTTTTTAATGTTTTTCGTCGGCTAATTGTTACAACACTGTATCAGGTTACTAAAATGGTCATAACTTTTTCCTTAAACAATGGATGGATGTCAAATTGGTTGTGTTGGAAAGAGGATTCAAATACTTATAATTTTATAGTTTATGGTCCACGTAACTCTTTATATTCTAAGAGATATGGTTGTTTGAAGTTTACCCAAAGAGAATCTTACATCAAAACTTTATCGGCAAGGAAACTTACTACTCAAATTTGTTCTAGGAGATTCTAGTGACCTTAATTGATATTCAAAATCATTCCCACACTAAAGAATTTACCTTTACATATATGAGAAGTTTAAGAATCACCTAGAATCTTATTCACAAATGAAGAATGGTTCGGATCGTAACATAGAAATTTTTGGGGTGTTACAGTACTCAACTCTTAATTCTACATTTGTGTAGGTTATGAGTCGGGCTCTTCATGATTCTCTCTCTTATCTTCTTGTTTGAGGCTTCCTATGGATATTTGTGAGGCAATTTATTGTCATCTCAGTATACCTTTTTAGTGTTATTTATGAAGATGCTCTACCTTAGAGACAACATCTTCTAAGACTTGCTTATTTCTCTCAAACATATTACAATACATTAGGGTCTTATAAACATGATAACCAGGTTTTGGGGGATTTATTTAAATTGACTTTGTTATCTCATGACTCCATAAATTGGACTTATTTAGGGCTTTATTTTGATAGAAATAGTGTCCTCAAATATTTATTTTGTCTCAATATCTAATGAAAACTCTTATGTTTCAGGTATTTGAAGTTTTAGTGGAAGCATGGACACTTAGGCGCAAAGGAACGAAGAGGCTGAAAAAACTGAAGAAACTAAAGCCTGAGCATCGCTAATCACATTTGGCAATTCGCCGAAGGGACACACTCTACCCTTTTGTTCCAGTATGCGAAGCCCTGAAGGAGAAGGATCAAAAAGGCGATGAAAGGATTAATCGGCATTTCGCCAAATAATTCTGCGAATTAGTACTATCTCGCCCAATGACACAGAGCACAACCATGCTGAAGGCTAGTGCAAGACGGCGACGAACTACACCAAAGAGTGAATCGCCGAGTTAATCGGTGATTCCGACTAACCTCATCGAAAGATCCACCAGCACTATTTTCTGGAGTCTATAAATACTAAACTTGTTATTAAATTTTAAGAGTCGAACATTTATTTTAAATTTTAGAATAGAATAGTACTTCCTAGGATATTTTCTTTCAAGTTTGGAGAGGGTTTATGGGAGACTTGAAGAAAGAAGGATTTCATCTTCCCCCAGTTGGAAGTGGGTCTTCTCCATTCTTCTTCCTTTGCTTAAATCAAGGTTTAATTCCTTATACCCATTTTATTTGAGTATCATTTTAGGTGTATTTTATTATTTCTTATTGTGTGGCTAAAACCCCCCATTATTGGGGTATGATTTAGCAAATATGTGTCGATATTATTGTTGGGTCTTGCTTGTTGATAGGATAGGTGTATTTTAATGGTGATTTCACCTAGTGGTTGTGGTTTAATATAATGGGTTTGTAGTTGCAAACACAAAACCACCCATGTGTTTTTAGTTTGCCCGAGTGGGAGGTCGCGAAACCAAGACCACTAGACTGATGGCCAAATGAGTCAGTCTACATGAGGTTCAGCCCGAGAGGGTGAGCCCTAGTCCCATATCTTAACACTCAGCTCGAGAGAGTGAGTGGGGTAAGGCGTAGGCTGGCCTTCATGCGGCAAATAAGTGTCCGAGAGAAACACATTTGAAATGGGGTAAATTGACCGAAAGGGAACTTATTACCATTTAAAGCTTAGCCTAGTCACTATCATCTTGCAAATTGCCTATCGAAAGCATGTACCTAACGATTTTATCTCAACTTGTATTGCGGTCACACCCTAAGAACTTGTCCCCATACTTTATCTTCTTAATATTTTTGTCGTTTTTACACTTGTGACAAAACCCCCATTTGTTATTTGACACTTTTGGGTCACCCCTTTTAATTTACAATATTTTAATCATTAATGTATTTAGCTACAACTAGTTTGAATTTAAATTTATTTTTCTACTAATTCTAAAAACCACTCCCTTGGGACACAACCCAAATCTTTAGTTGGGTTACTATATTATCGATGATCGTAGATACTCGTACTGTCGGTTAGTATTGTTGGGCACGATAAGCATCAAAATTGCGCCAATGCTGGGGAGTGGTGGTTTTTGAGAATTTTTAGCTTAATAGAGTTTATGTTCTTATTAGTGCTAGTTTACTAATTTAATTTTTTGTTTTGTTCTGTTGATTGTGTAAACATTTCAATAAGCATGAGTGTAGACGGTAGTAACGGGAGTCAAGTGGGCCATCAGGACGACATTGGCAACCTCAATGATGTCTAAGAGCCCAACATCAATGATCCACATCTTATGGGAGGTGTTGGAGCCATCTGTCTACCTCCAGCAGAGGTAAATACGGTGTTCCGCATAATAAGCACCATGTTCCAACTTTTGCAACTAAAGGGACTCTTCAATGGATTAGCTCATGAGGACCCACATGAGCATCTTCAAAACTTTGTAGATGTGTGTGGATCTTTCTCGTTCCAGAACATCTCTCAGGAATCAATTCGATTAAGACTATTCCCTTTCTCATTGATGGGCGAAGCGTGAAAGTGGCTAATAAGTTGCCACGTAACTCAATCACTTTGTGGGAGGAGTTGGTCACCGCATTTAATGTGTAATTTTTCCCTCCCTCAAAAATGATGACTATTCGGGATAGCATCCAAAGCTTTAAGCGTCTGAATGGAGAGCCTCTACACGAAATTTGGCTCCGGTTTAAGAAATTGGTGCTACAATGCCCAACCCATGGGCAACGTGATAATGTGCTCCTCCAATACTTTTACCTAAGTCTAGACTTGGTGAACAAATGTGTAGTTGACCAGCGCTCGCCCCGAGGATTAATGCAGCAACCATATACAGTAGCAGCTCAACCTCTCGATGGTATGACAACCATCAACAAGGCGTGGTACACCCATGAAGACCAGGTCTCACTGGTCATATTTTAGCTATCCAAGGAGAAGGTTGAGAAAGATAATGAGAGAGACCAAAGCATGGCCAAGATCATGACACAACTTAACATTTTATCCAAAAATGTCATTGGGACTGGTACCCGTGGTGTCAATGCTGTGGGAGTCGGGGATGTGAATCCTGATGAGATGAAATTTGAAGCCATGAATGACGAGAAAGTAAATTTTCTAGCTAACCAAGGCAGGAGCTATCGTTCAAACTACCCAAGGATGGGTTAGAGACGACGGCTGGAAGGATTGAGATCGTGAATGGAGGGACCGTAATCCAAATTGGAATGATTGGAGAAGGATATATATGTACCTCCCTACGAGTGTTAGAAGCCCAAGGATTCGGAAGGTGGTAGGTCTGAGGATATGCTCTAGAGTATCCTAAACAAATTTGAAGGGTCAGACAAAATGGTGAAATGCATGAAAGAAGACGTGTCTACCTTCAGCCAGACCATTACCTCCCATTCAGTTTCAATCAAGCAGTTGGAGACCCAAATGGGTCATATCTCATCTCACCTAAATTCGAGACAACAAAGGGGCTTGCCTAGTGACACTATGGCTAACCCCAAGAGTGAGGTATGATGGTAGACTTGCATCGAGTCACGAAGTTAACTAAGACATTGTTTGGGTGGCAACCCAAAACCCTTTAAGTATTTCCTAATTACTAGTAGAATAATAATGCGTTGTTTGTACAAGTTAAACTAAGGGAGGTGATTGAAGGAGTATATGGAGGCAAGCAACATGTCCAGTTGGCGGATCGCAGACAATATCGGCGAACACGATTCTTTCCGCCGTCCGACTCAAGGCACTGTCAGCTTGGATCCTGTAAAACTCGGTGGTCTGAAAAAAATTAGTGGCGCATCGGCGACCATGTTGGTGACCTCGATGAAAACCATAGATTGGAATCCTCACACGAGTTGCAGAGCCTATTATAGTTGGCGAAGAAACTAGACACTTGGCGGTTCGCCAAGTGAATGGGTGAACTTGACTAACATCGTCGAATGAGTAGTAACTGGATGGTTTTTACAAGCCACAAGTTTATTTCATTCACTTTCTCTCTCTACTTCGTCCAATCAAACTCACACCCACACTCTAGCCTTTTATTTCATGCATTTTTAGAGTATTTTAAGTGTTGGATTGATCTCAGATTTTTATCGCGTTGCCGCCTAGCACGTCAGTACTATTTAAATCAGCACCAAAGGTTTGTAGTGGAACCCCTCAGTTATTTTATTAAAATTTGTACTCATTTACATAATGATTGATAGTATAAAACCACTTTTGAGTCTCTAAGTTAGTGGGATTGCCTATATTATCGATTATGATTTTGTATTTTCTTCATGATTTGAGGGACTCCCACGTAGCTATGCTTGGAGTTTAATTGTTGCGTGGTGGGAATAGAAGTTTCTATGGATCTTCGTTGAAATTGAGTTATATAAGGTTAAGTTGCATTATCTGGGGTTGCGGGGTGAAAATTGAAATGCTGGGTTGAAAATAGACATGTGAGCTGATAGGCAACATGAACAAAATCTGCCGAACTGCTCGACGGTTCGCCTAACGTCCCTATTTCACCTTTTACTGACTACTTTATGTAATGAATGATCTGTGACTTTTGGCGGTTAGTTTAATTCGCAAAATGCACTCGGCGACTTGCCGAAAAATCCCTTGTTCACCCTTTGTGTGCGCCCTTGTATCATTTGAACATCATATTCAACGATTAGCCTAAAAGGATAGGCACTTCGCCAACTAGCTTGGCTAACCAATTCCACACTCAGAAACACCCTTTTTGCTCCTGTTTGAATTATTAACGAACTTATCCTCGAAGTCTTTGCAGAAATGGCTAGCCCAAAAGTTGCAGGGAGAAATGATCCACCCATGCACATAAGAGAACGAGAGTTTAAAAACGATGAAAAGAAAGCAGCGCTAGCCATACAAAGGAAATATACCAAGGAAGCCAGGGCAAAGAGACGAATTCCCATCGACCCTAATGTGCCTCCATGGGCTCAAAGTTTAGTTAATGCAATAAGGGTCTTCGGAGCAGCTCATGATATAGATCAGATTATTGCAACTAATCTTGCTGTAGAGGCCAGGGCAGAGGCAAACAATGAGGACCAAAACAACAATACTATTGGGGACCATTGTTTCACTTCAAGGAGATGCTTCGGGTACTGATACCCAGACAGATGAAGTGACCCATTAGCCAGGATCCCCTCTTTACCTCCCTCTCTAACCTTTGCTATCTTCAGAATCTTTGTTAATTTTATTTGCATTTGAGAACAAATGGTTTTATTTGTGGTGGGCTGAGGCCCACCTTTTGTGTGCTATTCGTGTTCGTGGTTTGTATATATTTGGGTTGTTCTGCTTTAAAATTGCATTTTATCTATTTTATGTGGATATTTGACCTTGTGGCTCCGATTATTTTTATTTGCAAAATGATTTGGATCCTTCAGAAATTTTTTGAAATTTTTGCACATTTTTGCCACCCCTCGTGAGTTGATGTGGTTGTTCTTTTGAAAAAATTTTGAGTCCCGATTTTGATTAATACCGAGGAGTTGAATAGTGCTCTAAAAAATGAACATGAATGTACGGCTACGATGAGGCCAAATGAAGTTGCATAGACAATGTGAAAACTCTTTGCATCTCACTGTGATTAGCCATTTATCAAATTGATTTTCTTGTAATGACCGTTGCACACTAGCGAAAGTGTGTGGTCTTGTTTGACTTAAGTGTCGATGCCTTATGTGATTAGCTTGCCTTGAACCTTGCATGAATAAACCTAGAATTTGCCCTGTTAGTCTGATTGATTTAGAAAGATGTGCTCCTGAAATCATCTTAGGCAAATTTAAAGAGTGCGAGCCAAATTTGACATATACCTCTTTTGTGGCCTACCCGTGAGAGTGTGAAACTCTTTTGAACACCCTTTGAACCTTACCTCTCTTTGGAAGAACCTTGATGAATACTAGACCTTACTTGACCCACTACCTATAATCCTCTTTCTTTGTGGTTTAGCGAATAGCCAACTTAGGCCAAAAGACTAAGTTGGGCGTGTGGTAAAAAGGAAAAGGAGAAGTCAACAAGTGCAATAAAAGTCCCCTTTACCCCCATGGTGTTGCAGAATAATGGAAATCCCTAAAAAACAAAAAACAAAATTTAAAAACTAAAAATATGTGAAGTGAAATTTTGGATTTGCCTGTTCTTAGTCGTCATGGAAAAGAAATACAGAAATAAGAAAGAGATTATTCCCTTAGAGCTTGTCCAATACCACCGGTACCAGAAATGCATCTCCTTCGCCCACGCAAGAGACTTCTATGCCAGCCGAGAATAACGGCTCTGTTATGAAAGAAAGCGGCAGACAGACTAATTTGGGTGGAAAGGCAGAAGCGTCGGCTAGTCAGTCACGGACTACTTGACTTCCTTATGATGATTCAATGTTAATGACCCTAGTCAGAATTGTGCCTGCCATCCAATTCGTGACATGGATGATCCACCGAATCCATTGTTGACTTCACCACAATCGATTAGGTGAAACGGTTCTGCAAAGTGCCACGTTCCGGCGCATATATGGGATCAAGTGTCACATCCGGAACACAAACTTGGATCGGATACCACGTACATGTACACTAACAGTTTGGGTATGGGTTCCGTGAGAGGACCAATGCCTTGCCATTTTGTATAACTTTGAGATTGTGAAATCATACGTTTTTTCATAAGTGATAATTGATATTGTACATGTTCGGTGTATGCATGTTTATTATGTTGGAATGACTTGTATATGTTTCACCTATTTGGATAGCCGTGTGATTCTATCACTATACTGTGGTTGTGTACTGATACTGCACTTGCTCTTTCTTTGTTGAGTACAAGGCATCTTGAGGCAGCTACTAAAATACCTCATCTAGCAATCAGTGATCTAATCGAATTAAAGGGTGAGCCAATTCTTCCAGGCTGCCATGAATTCTCTTTTTGCTCAGTCCATCTTATTCTAACTTAGACAAGTACTTTAGTTATTCTCTTGTTTAATTGGGTTGTACCCATTTCCTTTAGAGTTATGATCCTTGTTAGAGTTTTGGTACATTGACTTCAGATTCTAGGCACTATTTCCGCATTTGGTTGTTAGACTTTTGTTGGAGTTTATGGGAACTCCCTATTTTCCTTTTCTTAGACATTTAAACCTACTTCTGTATCTTTAAATGCCTTAGATTTTGGTTGAGCTGTTTAGTTTGGGTTGTAGTAATGGTTCTCCCACCGGAAAGTTAGTGTTGGTGTCAATCACGATGGTCTTGGTCGTGACAAAGTTGGTATCATAGCCGTAAGTTTGTTGATCTCGATGTACCAAAATGAGTCTAGTAGAGTCTTGAGGAACACTACAGAGACCTCTGTACTTTTCTTCGACAGGCTATAGGACTTTAGGAAATTCCTCTATTTCCTTTTGTCTCTTTCCGTGCTATTACTTGTTTCCAATTGGTATCTGGTGATCCGAATTGGTATCTAATCTCCTTCACTCTTCTATCAGCAGATGGTTAACACTAGGTTTAACGGTGTCAGGCCTGTAGCTCCCGTCAATGCGCCAACTGACGAATCCGCATCAAGAGGTTGCGGTCGAGGGAAGGGTAGAGAAAGAGCAAGTGGCAGAGGCCGAGGAAGGGTAGAACATACTAGGGATGGAGCTCTGGTTGAGAATGTTCCTAGAAATGAGAATCCTCATACACATCAGCAAGAGATTGAGGAGAATGTAGAGGTTGAAGATGAGGAAAATGTTGGACAAAAACAAGAGGTGCAGGCTGAGACTACAGGAACTACAACAATTTAGTCCTAAGGCCACACCAATTCTATACCACGCTTTAGAAGTGTTGCCAAAAGTAAATGTGAGAATGCTTTCAAGGCGTGGCCTTTGAACAATGCTTTTGGCCACGAAAACATTGACAACACTTATAAATTGTACTCTTTAATAGTATAGACTACACTCAATAAGTGTTGCAAAATCATAATACATCTGGCAACACCTTATTATACATATGGCTACACTTTTAGAGTGTTTTTATACTTCTAAATACAACACCTTAAAAGTGTGCCCTTAAATTCTCATAAATATTTCATTAAATATTAATATTCGCTCCATGTATCTACATTTCCCCCAATTTCTTAAAGGCAAAAATTAGTAGTGACAACCTAATATTTTTCATAAATCTGAGAGCATGATAGAAAGGATTTTTTTTGCACAAAAGCGTCCAAAGGTTTCCTTAGAAGGAATCACTACAATGTTCTCCATTTCTTCTATACCTGTCTGGAATAAAGTTATGTTTTTTACTTCCTGGTAAGTTTTAGGGTAGATATTTCTTCACCTCCTTACAATGTTTGAATTGTTAAATCTACTATAGATAACTCTTTGCTATGAAGTGGCCAAATATAGGGTAACATAACTCTTTGACCAAGATATATAGGTCCCGATGGACGATAGTACTTGTTGATGTTCTCTAATGAGTTGATGAGGTGGTGTGAACCGAGAAATTTCAAGTCTTTGGGTCCTATGAACAACACCTCAACAAGTATATATCCTCTATGCGGTTGAAGCATAAGCCAATAGGAATTGTTCATTAAGTTTGATTTGATGCTTCGTTAGATTTTTTACCCTTTTACATTTTTATTTGAAGTTTTTTTTGTTGGGTATTTGTGTATTTAATTCATTTTTCTATTTTTTTTATTTGTGGTTATAAATCCCAATACATGAATCGCGTGTCTACTTCATTACATTTTCTAGAAAATGAGTATGTGTTTTTACAGTCAAGCAGTTCTGTATTGTATGAATATATCTATATTAACTTCTGAGTTTTGTCATCCGATATTGACTTGTAAGTGCTTTGAGATTGTTCTACAATATTCAATCTGCATTCTTATTTCTGGATGGACAGAGTCAAGAATGGAAAACAAAGGATGTCCAGATAGTATGGACTTTTATTGAATAATGCAATTCACACAAAGAAGCTTTTGGTTTACGTTAATTAAGGGAATTTTTTTTTATAGTTATTTTCTTAGTTGTAAAAATTGATAATCTTTAAAAATAGTTATTAGCAGACCCAACATTAGATTTGAAGGTTCGGAAGAACACTATTGAATCAAACCTTATTCATTAAAATTTGTGTGACATGGGTGCCAATTTCAAATTGGTTGGTTTTAAAAGTGCATATTTGAATTTTGTTTTTCACATTGTATCATTTCGTTGGTGTAGCCAAAGACAATTAGTATTCATTCTCAATACCGAAGAGATATATCAAGCTTTAACACTCTCCATTGAAGATGTTAATAGTTGGTAAGATTGTTTCAAGACTCATAAACTAAAAATGTTAATTATAGTAAAGTTTATATTAAAAGGATACTCTCGGGATACCCTATACTTTGTGCAAACCCTTATTTCGAAGAATATGAAATTGCTCGTTAAATCACCTTTATTGAGCGTACTATATCCATTAGGTTATCTGATATATTATTTTCTTAAACATTGGAAAATTGAATAGTCAGCTTGTTAACTTGCATTAACACATTATTTTGGAAGTCGGATGACTATCACGGTATTACAATAGCGAATGTAATAAAAGAGGTTCTTTTAGTCAAGTCTGAAGACTGATAGTTCTACCTCTTGGATACTATAGAGATGTGGTTTTTTAGAATATGGTTTCTTTATTATATCTGAAATAGTTTTAAGGAACATTAATTTATTTTATTTTGTGATTTCTTGCTAGATTTATGGGTGACACATCAAGTTGTTGTATAAACAGTTAACTTCGATTATTTCTTAATACATCGTAGATTTCTAACTTGCTTTTATTCTTTCATTTTAATGAACACTTTTTCCATCTTTTTTTCTTTAATGTGTTTTATTGTAACCGAATGCGTGTATGATCAGTGTTATGAGTGTTTTCTTGTTATTATTGCATTTCCCCAATTTGGTATTTTTTAATCTGAACTAGCTTTCTGGTATTGAATATTGTATTTACTAGGATATGTTGGTGTTAATTTGGTTTACTAATTATATGATAATTTTTTATTTAAGAATATATCTACTTTTACTTATGTGCCCTTACCAAGTCCTTTTGTTGCTCCCAACACTTCCTCAAATAATATTTTCTCCGTTGCTAATAATATCTTCCACCTCTTTTAGGAGAAAAATAAATGTTGTAATAAGAAAGACACAATCCAAAAATTTTAGGTGCAGCATAAAGAGTTCCGCTTCAACAAAGATGGGTAAACTATCATGAAACTGTAGCTGAACTTTTGACTAAAATTAACAACTAACTTTGTTAGGTAAGTTGAAGAATATGTGAAAAAAGGTATTAGTTGTGTGGTTGAAAGAATGTAATTTGACCGTGGCTATTTCTCTCCTTACTTTTTTCTGATAGTGAGAAGGTTTTATTGAATATGACCAATGTAAGGTGAGTGTCTTCTTTTTAATTTAGTTTGTAAAGCTTAAGATATTATTATGTCTCTTTGAATGCAAAATGCACCTATTGCTGATGTTAGGTACTTTGCAATGCAGTTATGACTAGTTGATGAGAAGATAATAAATGCAAGAGATCGAATTAATGTCCTCGAAAATGTTATTGGATATGGTTACCTAATTGTAATTATTGGCAATGAATTGCTCAAGAAGCTATGGAAACACTTGTTGTCAATAAGATTAGAGGTGCCTTTTAGGTTGCTGCAATTAAAACTAGCTCTTGGTTTTGGTGAGCGAAAAAGCTAGAATCTTGATGACGAAACAACTCTTACTCGAGGTATCTCTTACTCTTTCAAAAGATAACTAATTTATGTGTCAAAAATCAATTATAAATTTGTAATTGAGTTAGCTCATTAATCATATCTCCATATGAATAATCTATTTACATACACATTGAACTATCAAGATTACTAATGTACTAATCAAATCGATCATCAGATTTTGAACAAAAAGCTAGCTTTATTTGTTTGTTTTCCCCTTGTAAATCGCATTCTACAGAATGTCCTAGAGACATGTTTTTATATTTTCGTTACCGTATTTCAACAAATATTAAGTAAATTGCACCCTTCTGTATGTATGAAGAGAGTGAATTGCTGCTTATTTCTTTCAGATCTTCAAAGGCTCAGGCAACTATGCATGGACTAGTGCTCCGACTTATCCAAGGTAACAGGGCAACTTTATTGCTTATCATTAACCAAGAGAGTTTTGAATCCTTGTTATTGCTTGTTTTTTTATTTTTTTAATTGAATGGTGTTGTGTGAACAAAAATAGTTGAAAGTAAATAAAAGGGTTTGAGCAAAGTGATTATCTTGATTAATTTTAGTTTGAGTTTCGCTTTTCTTTCCATTTTTGCTCTACATGTACATGTACATGTACTTGTGACAGTAAATAATTAACTGGACTGTTTTCTAGGAGGGGATGTCAATTTTTTATTTCAGTTCTTGGTTGTAGTTGTTTAACTATTTTCAAAAAAAAAATTTGTTCTTGGTTAGTGTCGCAAAACTATATTGCGATTAGACTAATTATATCACCTTAGTTGAAATTATTTCTCCAAAGGATGAAATGCATGAAATTAGAGCAGAAATACGACGTTTATTTGGTCAATTAGTGCAAAACAATCCTTCACTAAATATTCAAGGTATTCCAGGTAGGCTGGATCTAACCTTACTTTACCTGTTGATGAAACTAGTTCACGAGCTGAAGAAGGTCAAAATCATCCACACTATTTCGACTCAACTCATTCCTTGGTTCCTTAAAAGGTATTTTATGTTTGACATTCGCAAAAAACTCAACATTTATATTCTAGTGAGACTTGCCATTAAGTCTCTCCATCATTTCAAGCTAAGAGTCATTTAGAATGATAAAAATATCTTGATATTTCGTGGGATCTGCTATTTTTTTAGACCTGCTACTTCTGCTCAATATTTAATATAGGGTGCTTGATGTATCATATATACTTTCTTTGTTAGACATATTTCGTTCTTGTTGTGCCTTCATTATTCTAGGTTACATTAGCATTAGAATTCTGAAATGTTGTTGGCCCTTTAAGAGTCTAGAACAGGTGAGGCATTTGCCTCCACTTTGTCTAGTTATTCTTCATTCAACTCATCCCTTGTTTTGTTTGTTGATGTATCAAATTGTGAAGATGGTTTTCCTTAGTATTCAATATGATCTATCTCCTTATGTATTTGTTCAGTTTCTTCAGTATCCTTCGAAAAGAGTATCTGCCACACTATCTAACTACTATATGTTTATCAGTCAGTGATCAATAAGTTGATATAATCTTTATTGTACACTCCTTTGTGTCTCAATTTATGTAGCACCTTTCGAATTATGAATTATGGTTCTTTTTGAGTAAGTAGTTTTTGAAAATATGTTAATTTACGTGGTGTATATGTGAACAATATAAACATAGTTTATTTCCAGGATATTTTCTAAATAATAAATTATGTCTCTTTTACACAATATATGTGAAAAGTATCAACTTAGTTTATCTCCACGACATTTACTAAGCATCAGTAGATTTAACTATTTTGTCAAGATTGGTGTGCTATGAATCTTTTTCTACCCATTGTCTTCTTTTTAAAAAAATTTAGTATTAGTAGTAGTAAACAAGATAGGAGCCTTAAAGTATTGTACTTCTGGGAACAAAAAAGTTTGTGAAGATTGTCTTTAAATATCAAGCTATTTTGTCGATTTCTTTTAGATTATATGGCCAGATGTAATAAATGGAAAATCAAAAGAAATGCCTTCTTATTTATTGTCATTTTGCAAAAAAGATTTGTCTTTCTCTTCCACCTTGGCATACCAAATATCCATACCAGAATAGTCTTTTGTGATGGGTATAAAGGACATAGAAAGATTAAATGTTGCAATTTTTAATCAAACTCGAACTTTTCTATTAGATAAGTTGGTTTGGTTAAGCTAGCTCGTTTGAGAGTAGAGCAATATTTTTCTTTTATCGAAACAAAATGCTAGCTTTATTAGTATTAAATACAATCTTAGCTTTGAGATGTCATATTTTTTGTACTATGTTCTTTTTCATGTGTTGTGTAAGTATTGGTTTGTAAGAAGTGATGTTTATAATAAGGAATCAGAAGATGAAAACAATGAACATGGTTTCTTTCTAATGTTTGATTTGTTGAACATGGTTTGTTTTTTATTTTTAATTTTATTTTGAACTTGTAGGAAAATGTCGGCGAGCAAATTTGAATGGTGGCCACAAGTCAATTCGATTGATTGAGGGGGATGATGAAGAGTTTTTGAACTATAGTAAAAGATTGAATAATTTATATTTGGTTTTGTGAAATTTGTTGCTAGTACATATCTTTAAAGTATTTTTTTATAAGTATGTGTAGTATGATTATGTGATAAGTGAATCTATCCAAACCAAAATTATTATTTTTTAATTAGAAATTCTATCTATAAAAATTCTAGACAATGTTGCTACACTTTACAAGTGTGGCTACAGGGATGCCAATTGTGTGGCTTATTGATTATAAAATGTAGTATGTACATATGAAAAGGCTACACTTTATAAGTGTTGTTGTTGAAGAGGTATAAAAAGCTACACTTTTAAAGTGTGGATAATAACAAAGCAAAGGCCACGCTAGAAAGTGTATTTTTATAAGATAAAAGTTTTGCCAATGAAATGCTACAAAGCCTGGCCTTTGTAACTCATTGGCCACAGTTTTTAAGCGTAGCTGCTACGGAAACACTTGAAATGTGTAGCCTAAGGTCAAAGGTTACTCTTTTTTAGGCCACCCCTGAAAAAGCGTTGCCTAAAGTCAAAAAGTGTTGCCTTTTATCAAAGGCCACACTTTTTGCTAGTTTAGGCCACACTTTACAAGTGTGGCTGAAAGCCTAAAATGTTGTAGTGAGGTATTCCTCCCTTAGACCCAGTGTTAGCTCAACATATTTTGTCGTTCATGAAAAAATTGGTTGGTCCTAGAGTTCTTCCCTCTATTCAAGCAACTCAAGCTCTTGTCAATCGCACTATTGCTATCACAGTCCCTAATGTGGGAGGAACTGTAGGTAATGATCCTTTCTGCTGTCCTTTGTTAGGTCCTGTTATGAATAGTAATGAGCATAAGATGTTGACTTAGTTCTTGAAATTGAAACGGCTGATGTTCCATGGTTCTAAGAGTGAGGACGCCAATGAGTTCATTCGAGATTGCTATGAGAGGCATCATAAGTTGGGAATTGTCTATCACCATGGAGTAGAGTTTGTGACCTTCCAACTTCAGGGCGAGTCTAAACTGTGGTGGAAAGCTTATGTGGAATATAGATCTTCAACTCTACCTCCACTCACATGGACCCAGTTTCATGCTATGTTCTTGGAGAAATATGTGCCTCGGACTTTGATAGATCGTAAGAAGGATGAGTTCATGTCTTTGGAGCAAGGTGGTATGTTTGTGGCTGCTTATGAGGCTAAGTTCCATGTTTTGTCGATATATGCTACGCAATTGGTGACTACTGAGGAAGAGAGGATCCTCATATTTATTAAGGGACTAAATTCTGAGTTGCAGGTATTGTCTGTTCATATGACCTCTGCAGGAAAAAGCTTGAATAAGGTAAAAAAAATTGTGAAGAAAGTGGAGGGGGTGAACCGAGACGGTCAGGCTAAGGTATTGGCTAAGAAAGCCACAAGAATTCAGGTAACCTTCAGTGTTCTTACTCTAGAGGTTCAGGGAGGCCGACACCTGCAGCCCAACCCATTCAGTCTGATATGCCTGCTTCCACAGGTAATTAATTTTGAACTCCACCTCAGAATTTGATTTAAGATAGCCAGGGAGCCGCACCTTTGGTGGGCAGTAGACCATCTTTTGATCGCACTTGTTATAACTGTGGAGAACCATGTCATATGAGGAAATATTGTCCCCACCAACGCATAATGGCTTTCGTTCAGCAACAGACTAGAGTATTGGTACCCACGGGAAATGGTAATAATGGTCGAGGGCGTCCACAAGGTGGACGAGGAGGAAATTAGTGAGGTCGCAGAGGTAGGGAAAAAGGTAATGCAAGTAGAGGTACCGTGCAGCCAGGCAGAGAAGTCGCCCGTAATGATGACATGGCTCACTGTTATGCCTTTTCGGGGCTTAACCGAGGCTGAGGCGTCTGACGCAATGATTATTGGTACTATTCTTGTCTGTGACCGGATGGCTAATGTGGTATTTGATCCGGGTTCTATTTATTCTTATGTGTCAGTGCAATTTTCCTCGGAGTTTAACATGATTTGTGATATACATGATGCCCCCATCCATGTATCTACCACCGCTGGAGAGTATGTCATAGAAACCCATGTCTATCGTGCATGTCCTATCTTTTTTATGGGTATTCAGACTTGGGCTGATTTGGTGATTTTGGATATAACTGACTTTGACATAACCTTAGACATGACTTGGTTATCCTCATATAATGTTGTGTTAAATTGTAATACGAAATCAATGACTCTAGAGATCCCTGGTAAGGAAAAATTAGAGTGGGAAAGGGTGTACAAGCCAAAGCTAGCTAAGATCATATCCTCCATTCGGGCTAAGAAACTGGTAGGGCAGGGTTGTTTGGATTATTTTCCAGATATTCGGGATGTTGAGGTTGACTCTCCCTCTATTGAGTCTATCGATGTGGTGTCGGAATTTAGAGAAATGTTTCCAACTGATTTTCCTGGTATGCCTCCAGATAAAGATATAGATTTTTGCCTTGATTTGGAACCTAGTACCCACCGCATTTCCATCCCTCCTTATCGAATGACCCCAATAGAATTAAGACAGCTTAAGGCTCAAATCCAAGAACTTCCTGATAAATGTTTTATTCGTCCTAGTGCTTCACCATGGGGTGCTCCTATTTAGTTTGTTAAGAAAAAGGATGGTAGTATGAGGATATGCATAGATTATCACTAATTCAATAGGGTCACCATTCAAAATAAGTATCCATTGCCTCAGAGAGATGATCTGTTTGACCAATTGCAGGGTACATCTATTTTCTATTAGATTGATTTAAGGTCTGGTTACTATCAATTAAAGATAAGGCCTCAGGATGTGCCTAAGACAGCGTTTAGGACTCGCTATGGACACTATGACTTTCTAGTTATGTCGTTTAGATTGACCAATGCGCCGACAACTTTCATGAGTTCAATGAACGGGGTGTCCAAATCCTTTCTTGATTCGTTTGTAATAGTGTTTATTGATGACATTTTGGTCTATTCGAAAAGTGAGGAAGAGTATGCCGATCATCTTCGTATTGTTCTAGGTGTTCATGGGAAACAAAAAATGTATGCAAAATATTCTAAGTGTCAGTTTTGGTTTACTTCGGTTGCCTTCTTAGGGCTTGTAGTTTCAAAGGAAAGGGTAGTGGTGGATCCCCAAAATATTGAAGCGGTTAGAATTGAGTTCGGCCAAGCTCTGTGACTGAAGTTATGAGTTTTGTAGGGCTCGTTAGCTTCTATCGTCGATTTGGTAAGAACTTTGCTTCTATTGCCACACACTTGACAAATTTGACCAAAAAAGAGATACCATTTGAATGGACTAAAAAATGTTAGGAGAGCTTTCAAAAGCTCAGGACTCTTTTGACCACTGCACCTATTTTAGCACTATCGGTGGAAGGTAAATTTTTTATTGTTTATTGTGATGCTTCACATTCAGGGTTGGGTACAGTGTTGATGCAGGAAATAAATTTCATAGCTTATGCATTGCGGCAGTTGAAGGTGCATGAGAGGAATTATACAATGCATGGTTTGTAGTTGGCAACAGTAGTGTTTGCTCTTAAGATTTGGCGGCATTATCTTAGGGTGTTAAGTGTGAGGTATTTACTAATCATTGTCGCCTATAACATGTATTTACTTAAAAGGGTCTGAATTTGAGATAGTGAAGGTGGATGGAGCTACTCAAGGATTATAATGTGGCCACCCAATATCATTCAGGAAAGGCTAATGTGGTGGCAGACGCGTTACGTCGAAAGGCGGTGAGTATGGGTAGTCTAGCTTGCTTAAGTGCATCCAAGCGACCTTTGGCTAAGGAAATTCAAACTTTGGAATCTAAGTTCATGCAGTCGAGCATCTCAAAGAATGGTGGGGTGTTAGCTAGGATTGAAGTAAGGGCCACATTCATTGAGGAGATCTAGGCCAAACAGTTTGAGGATGAAAATTTGAATGAGCTTAGAAAGAAGAATGTGATTGGAAATGCACAAGAGACCACTCTTCATATGGGAGGTGTGCTAAGTTTTAAAGGAAGAATTTTGTTCCTAGAGTGGGCGACTTGATTCAAAATTTATTGACAGAATCCCATTGTTCGCAGTATTCCATTCATTCGGGTGTGACCAAGATGTACCGAGACTTGACGCGAATGTATTGGTGGCCTTGCATGAAGAAATATACAGCAGAGTTTGTTGATGTAACATCTCGCTAATTGAAAGAACTAGAAAGAAGTTAAAAATTGGAAATAGTCATTTTTGGAAAGAATACAAAAATCTGGAAAATTTGTTAAGTATGTTAAGTTGAGTTTTTGGTCAACTTTAAAAGATCATAACTCCTAGCCCTGGATGAGTTACGTGTGTTTCGAGATATCGTAGAAAATATCTTGGAATATTATGTCCAACCACGCCGAGTTTGCGTGATTCCGCGTTTGAATGAGTAAAATATTCCCATTTGAAGTTGGGTTGCTCAAATAAGGAAAGTTTAATCCGGATTTTAGAAGGGCATTATGGTATTTTAACCTCCCAATTAATTAATATCTCTTTTAGTAATTAAGTTGCTGTATATAATGATTGGGTTCAGTTTACACTTTTGAAAAACAAGTTAGGGTTTTGAGAGAAGAGAAAAGAAAAGGAGAAAGACAAGGAGAAGCAAGGAAATCACCAAGTTCTTGTTGAATTTCTTGTGGATTTCATCAAGGGGTGATCCCTACGAGGTATGTGTGTTCACATAGTGTTGGGTTGGTTCACCCATGCGCCAAATATGTTTATTTCACTATGATTTTCGTCCTAAAGATTGAGACTTTGACGTTCTTGAGTGTGTTTGTGAATTGCTTTCGTTCTTGAATTTGGAATGAGATTGAGGAGTTCTTGAGAGTTTAAGGTTGATTGTAGAGTTATGTTTGATTAGATTCTTGTGTACATATGCTTGGTATATGAATCTAAAGAAGAATTGAGAAAAAAAATAGAATTTAGGAGATTTAGGGTTAGAAAACAAAGAAGGAACAAGTTGGGCAAATCTGGGTACTAGTTCCACAAATACGGACCTGTTGCTCAGAATTTTAAAAATGATGTCCGCGTCGCGGAGTGGTCATGCATTGTTCTGCCTCAAAATTTATTTTGCGACCAAATATTTTAATGCAACTCCGCGTCGCAGACTTTCTTCTAGATAGTGATTTCTTCATCTTTTCTCATGTTTATCTATCTAAAAACACTCCTAAACATCATGAGATCTTTCCCATCACAAATCTCAATACTTGAGTCCATAATTCAGTTCAAGGATCAGTTACGAGTCAAGTCAAAAGAAGTTCATAGAGTCTTCCAAAATTCTTTTACAAATGATTTAACTTTGTTTTAAGACTTGAGTTTTGAGTATAGTAAAGAGTAAAGTTGTAGTTCATTTCTTCAAAAGTATATGGGGACTATGTATTTGCAATGAGTTTAAAATGCTTTCACATTTAAACTAGTAAGGAAACTTTGATTTCCAAAGAGCATTTGAGCTAGTTTTCAGTAAGATTAAATGCTTTCACAATTAAGCAAGAGGGGAAACTTTGAATTCCAAGGAAGCCTTTGAGCTAAGTTTCTGAGCAATTATCTCAAATTATAGAAAAAAGTATGTTTTTAAACATAAGAGCTAGTATCATATTTTGGGAGTAGTATTGAGCACCGTTATAGGGGGAGAGTTCAGAAACCTCTCAGCCCTCATAAACCATGTAGCCATCATGGCTATAAAAGGGTCATACTTTTCAGATGATTCCTTTAGTGTTTTTTAGCATAGACTAGTGGATCCACTTAGTAGTTCAGGTTCTATATCCTCAGCATGGTATTGGACGACCCTGGCAGCGTGAGTCAAAATGTTGTATCATCACAATAACTCTTAAGTGATGGTTGTTGGTTAGACAAACTCCCATAGAAGTAATTTTATTCTTATATACATAGTTTAATTGTATTTTTACATACATTTCGAAGTTATAATGTATCATTGCATACACACAAGATTGACATCACGTCTTAAACAACTTTTCTTTATATTGCACTTGTTTTAAATGGTTTTATATTGAAATGAGTTTGGTAAGTTGAGTTGAGATGAGCCAGGTAAGTTCTTTCAGTTCCTTTCAAGCTTATGTCTTATTTTAGAATTTCCCTCGCATACTCATACATTCAATGTACTGATGCCATTTGGCCTGCATCTTTTACTTATGCAGATAAAGATAACCAGGATTAGCATCCAGTGCATCGTAGATTCTAGTTGAGCTACAGAGTTTGTTGGTGAGCCTCCATGCTTCCGGAGGATCCCTTTTATGGCTTTTTAGTAGTTTTAGTTCATTAGGATTTTGTGGGTCTTGTCCCGACATCAATCTTAGTTGTTTAGAGGCTTCATAGACAGCCAGATGTTAGTTCTTGAGTTTTCTATTTCCATTTTAAATGGTTAAGACTTGAGTTGCCACTATTGGCCAGTTAATGTTATCTTGATACATTCTAAGTGTTTATTGAGCAGTTCAGTTTTCTTATAAAGGTATTTTTCTTCATGAGTTAAGTCTTTTGTTGAGTAAGTAAGCCAGGCCAAATGTTCTCTTGAGGCCAACAATGGTTCTCGAGTGTCAGTTCCGCCCAGGGTGTAGGCACAGGGTATGACAAACTTGGTATCACAGCTTAGAGTTCAAGAGTCCTAGGGAGTCTATAATTAGGAGGCTACAACATTTACAAATTTTCTCACTTCTTTCATACGCATTTCGTGCGATAGGGTTCATCTCTATACAAATTCTTTCTAACTCGTGCTTGCGCGTAACCGATTGTGAGTTGGGCTTTGTTTGAGGAGGCCTTCTTGTGGCATTTCTTTCCCCGAGAACTAAGGGAAGAAAAGGTACGAGAGCTTTTCAATCTTAAGCAGGATTCTTAGAGCATTCAGGAGTATAGTCAAGGGTTCACACAACTTTCCTGGTATGCTCGAGGAGCATAATAAGTTTATTTGTTGCTGGGTTGTCTTTCCTGTCAAGTAAGGAAGGTAAGGTAGCTATGCTGATATGGGATATGGACATAGCTAGACAAATGGTCCATGTGCAACAAGTTGAGAAGGACAAGCTGAGGGATATATAAGAGTTTAAGAATAAGAGAGCTAAGACAGGGAATGAGTCCGGGTAGCAAAAGAATAATACCAACCGGTCATCTTTCTAATAGAAACCGAAAGGACATGGTCCATTATCTGCTAGTGCACCTGCACCAAAGAACAAAAGTGAGTACAATAGTTAGAATATCATAGCCAAACTTGCCTATTCTCAGGGTAGTATGGCACAAGGGGGTAGTAAGCCTCCTGCATGTGCTAAGTGTTGTAGGAATCAACCAGAGACATGTCGTGATGGCTCCACTGGTTGCTTCAAGTGTTGCCAGAATGGTCATTTCAAGCGAGAGTGTCCAAAGAACAAGCAGGGTAATGGTAATGGGGGCAATAGAGCCCAGTCCTCTTCAGTTGCTCCACCAGATAGAGCTGCACCTAGAGGAGCTACTTCTGGTACTAGCAAAGGAACAAGCCGCTTATATGCTATCAATTATCGCCAAGAGCAAGAGGATTCGCGAGATGTTCTCACTAGTATGATCCAAGTCTTTAACTTTAATGTTTACGCTTTGCTATATCTGGGACTGAGTTTATCCTTTATAACTCCGTATGTTGCGATGAACTTTAATGTTCTTCCTGAGCAACTTAGTCAGACCTTCAATGTTTCTACACCTATTGGTGAGTCTAATCTAGCAGAGAGAGTCTATCGTGATTGTCCCATTTTCGTCAATCACAAGAGTACCATGGCTGATTTAGTTGAGTTAGACATGGTAGATTTTGATGTAATTCTTGGTATGGACTGACTTCATGCTTGTTATGCCCTAGTTGATTGTAGAACTAGACTTGTCAAGTTTCAGTTTCCAAATCAGCCACAATTAGAGTGGAAAAGAAGTTTAGTAGGGCCTAATGGTAGTTTTATTTCGTACCTTAAGGCGAGGAAGTTAGTTTCCAACGGGTGTGTCTATCACTTTGTCCAAGTTAATGACTCTACTGTTGAGATACCTTCTATTCAGTGAGTTTCAGTAGTAAAAGAGTTTCCAAAAGTCTTTCCAAATGATCATCCCGAGTCCCTCCTAAGAGAGAAATAGACTTCGATATAGACATTCTACCAGATACTCCTCCTATATCTATTCCGCCATATAGAATGGCGCCATCAAAGTTAAAAAAGTTGAAGGAGCAGTTGAAAGATTTCCTTGATAAGGTTTTTATTCGACCAAGTATCTCACCTTGTGGTGCTCAGGTTTTGGTTGTGAGAAATAAGGATGGTTCCCTTAAGATGTGTATAGATTACCGCCGGTTGAACAAGGTTACCTTCAAGAATAAGTATCCTCTTTCCATAATTAATGATCTCTTCGATCAGTTTCAGGGTGCCACCTGCTTCTCTAAGATAGACCTCAAGTCTAGCTACCATCAGTTAAGAGTAATGGAATCTGACATTCGAAAGATAGCTTTGATGACTCGTTATGGTCATTATGAGTTTTTGGTCATGTCCTTTAGTTTGACCAATGCGCCTGCAACATTCATGGACCTTATGAACCGAGTATTCAAACCATATTTAGATATGTTTGTTATCATCTTCATTGATTACATACTAATCTATTCGAGGAATAAAGAAAATGATGCTAGCCATCTCAGAATAGTTCTCCAGACTCTAAAAGATAGAGAGTTGTAGCTAAGTTCTCGAAATGTGAGTTTTGGCTTGAGTTTGTGGCATTTTTACGCCACATTGTGTCTGGAGAGGCAATTAAAGTTGATACTCAAAAAATAGAGGCAGTACATAATTGGCCTAGACCCACATCTCCAATTATATTAGGAGTTTCTTGGGTTTGGTTGGCTATTATAGAAGGTTCGTAGAGGAGTTCTCATATATTTCATCCCCTTTGACCAAGTTGACTCAGAAGACAGTTAAGTTTCTATTGTCTGAAGCTTGTGAGAAAAGCTTTCAGGAATTGAAAAAGAGGTTGACTATTGCCCCAATTTTAACCTTACCAGAAGGTACGCAAGGCTTTATTGTCTATTGTGATGCATCTAGAGTTGTTTTGGGTTGTGTTTTAATGCAGAATGGCAAAGTTATAGTTGATACCTCCAGACAGTTGAAAGTTCATGAA
This sequence comes from Solanum stenotomum, assembly GCF_019186545.1. Taxonomy (NCBI): domain Eukaryota; kingdom Viridiplantae; phylum Streptophyta; class Magnoliopsida; order Solanales; family Solanaceae; genus Solanum; species Solanum stenotomum. Next base: position 24,916,994 of record NC_064287.1, read on the forward strand.
AGGAACTACCCAACACATGAATTAGAGTTGACTGTCGTAGTATTTGCTTTGAAAATATGACGCCATTATCTTTATGGTGTTCATGTGGATGTGTTCACCGATCACAAGAGTCTTCAGTATGTGTTTACTCAGAAAAAGCTTAATATCATATAAAGGAAGTGGTTAGAATTACTCAATGATTATGACATAAGTATTCTTTATCACCCAGGTAAAGATAATGTTGTTGCTAATGCCTTGAGCAAGTTGTCTATGGGTAGTACGGCCCATTTTGAGGAAGGTAAGAAAGAACTAGCAAAGGATGTGCATACACTTGCAAGCTTGGGAGTTCACCTAATGGACTCCACAAAAGGAGGAGTTGTGGTAATGAATGGGGCTGAATCATCATTACTGTCAGAAGTAAAAGAGAAGCAAGACCAAGACCCTATTTTGCTTGAATTGAAGGCAAATGTTCATAAGCAAAAAGTATTGGCTTTTGAACAAGGGGGGATGGTGTATTGAGGTATCAAGGTAGATTGTCCGTACCAAGGGTGGATGAACTCTAAGAAAGGATCATGAAGGAAGCTCATAGCTCCAAATATTCAATTCATCTGGGTTCCACAAAGATGTATTGTGACTTGAGAGAAGATTATTGGTATAGTAGTATGAAGAAGGGCATTGCAGAATTTGTTGCTAAGTGTCCAAATTGCCAACAATTTAAAGTAGAGCACCAAAGGCCCGGTGGTATGGCTCAGAATATAGAACTTCCAAAATGGAAGTGGGAGATGATAAATATGGATTTCATCACAGGTTTACCAAGGTCTCGCAGGCAGCATGATTCTATTTGAGTGATTGTCGATAGAATGATAAAATCAGCCTACTTTTTTACCATAAAAACTACCAATTCAGCAGAGGACTATGCCAATTTGTATCTTTAAGAAGTGGTTAGACTTCATGGAGTTCCTGTCTCCATTAATTCAGACAGAGTTGCGCAATTTACTACACAATTTTGGAAGTCATTCCAAAAAGGCTTGGGTTCAAAGGTGAACTTAAGTACCACCTTTCATCCTTAGACAGATGGAAAGCAGAGCGTACTATTCAAACCTTAAAGGACATGTTAAGGACTTGTGTGATTGATTTAAAAGGTAATTGGGATGATCACCTTCCTCTTATTGAATTTGCTTATAACAACAGTTACCACTCTAACATCCAAATGGCTCCTTATGAAGCTATTTATGGGAGAAGATGCAGATCTCCTATTGGATGGTTTGAAATTGGTGAAGGTGGGTTGATAGGACCAGATTTAGTTCATCAAGCTATAAAGAAGGTGAAAGTGATTCAAAAGAGGTTGAAAATGGCACAAAGTCATCAGAAATCCTACACTGATGTTAGGAGAAGGGAGTTAGAGTTTGAAGTAGATGATTGGGTATACTTGAAAGTTTGACCGATGAAAGGTGTTACGAGATTTGGTAACAAGGGGAAACTTAGTCCCCGGTATATTGGCCCTTACAGAATATCCAAGAGGATTGACAACGTAGCTTATGAGTTAGAGCTACCACAAGAGTTAGCAGCAGTTTATCCGGAATTCCATGTCTGCATATTTAAGAAATGCATGGGAGATCCTTCATTGATCATACCAACTAAACATATTGGAGTCAAGGATCACTTATTTTATGAAGAGATTCCGGTCCAGATTCTAGATCGCCTAGTGTGCAAGTTGAGGACTAAGGAAGTAGCATCAGTCAAAGTCCTTCGGAGGAACCAATTTGTTGAGCAAGCTACTTGGGAAGTTGAGGAGGATATGAAGAAGAGATATCCACATCTCTTTGAGTTCAAAGAAGTTCCAAATTTAGGTACTAATCCTTTTCTTGGCATTTTATATTTATAAGTTAGCATGTTGTAATTGCGTTGCTTGTTGGGTGTTTGAGCTGAATGTTACATGCTACACCCTTAGCCTAGTAAGAGTAATCTCATTCGAAGATGAATGTTCCCAACGGGGAGATATTGTAACATCTCGCTAATTGAAAGAACTAGAAAGAAGTTAAAAATTGGAAATAGTCATTTTTGGAAAGAATATAAAAATCTGGAAACTTTGTTATGTATGTTAAGTTGAGTTTTTGGTCAACTTCAAATGACCATAACTTCTAGCTCAGGATTAGTTAGGTATGTTTGTAGATATCGTAGGAAAGATCTAGGAAAAATCTTTCCAACGCCGCCAAGTTTGTGCAATTCTGAATTCGTATGAGTGAGATATGCCCATTTGAAGTTGAGAAGTTCAAATAAGGAATGTCTAATCCGAATTTTAGAAGGGAATTATGTTCCTTTCACCACCCAACTAATTAATTTCATTTTTGGTAATTAAGCTGGGGTCTAAACTGATTGGTTTCAGTTTACATTTTCTGAAAAACAAGTTAAGGTTTTGAGAGAAGAGAAAGGAAAAGGAGAAAGAGAAGGAGAAGTAAGGAAATCGTCAAGTTCTTGATGAATTGCTTGAGGATTTTGTCAAGAGGTAATCTCTACGAGGTATGTGAGTTCACATAGCATTGGGTTCGTTATCCCACGCGCCAAACATATTTATTTCAGTATTATTTTCGTCCTAAAAGATTGGGACTTTGATGTTCTTGAGTTATGTTCTTGGATTCCTTTCGTTCTTTAATTTGGGATGAGATTAAGGAGTTCTTGAGAGTTTAAGGTCGATTTTAGAGTTGTGTTTGATTATAATGTTGTGTACATATTCTAGGTATCTGCATCTAAAGAAAAACTGAGAAAAAGAATAGAGTTTTGGCGAATTGGGGTTAGAAAACGAAGAAGAAACAAGTCGGGCAAATCTGGGTACATGGTCCGAGTCACGGACCTGTTCCTCAGGATTTGAAAAATGTTCTCCACGTCGCGGAGTGGTCACGGACCGCTCTAACTCAAATTTTATTTCGCAACCAAATATTTAAATGCATCTGCGCGTCGCGGACTTGCTTCCAAACAGTGATTTCTTGATCTTTTCTCATGTTTAACTATCTAAAAACACTCCTGAACATCATGAGAACTTTCCTATCACTAATCTCAATCCTTGAGTCCATAATTCAATTCAAGGATCAGTTAAGAGTCAAGTCAAGAGAAATTGATAGAGTCTTCCAAAAGTCCTTTACAAATGATTAAACTTTGTTTTAAGACTTGAGTTTTGAGTTGAGTAAAGATTAAAGTTGAAGTTCATTTCTTCCAAAGTATATGGGGACTATGTATTCCCAAAGAGTATAAAATTTTTTCATATTTAAACAAGTAAGGAAACTTTGATTTCTGAAGAGCCTTTGAGCTAGTTTGAAGTAAAGAGTAAACTCTTTCACAATTAAACAAGAAGGGAAACTTTGATTTCCAACGTAGCCTTTGAGATATGTTTTTTGAAAAATTATCTCAAATCAAAGAAAAAAGTATGTTTTTAAACAAAAGAGCTAGTATCATATTTTGGGAGTAGTATTGAGCACCGATATGGCGGAGAGTTCAGACAACTCACAGCCCCCATAAACCATGTAGCCATCAAGGGTAGAAAAGGGCCATACTTTTCAGATGATTCATTTAGTGCTTTTTAGCATAGATTAGTAGATCCACTTAGTAGTTTAGGTTCTATACCCTCGGCAAGATACAGGACGGCCTTGGCAGCATGAGACAAAACGTTGTATCATCACAATAGATTTTAAGTGATGGTTGTCGGTTATAGAAAAGTCCACATAAGTAATTGTATTCTTATATACACAGTTTAATTGTATTTTTACATACATTTCAGAGTTATATTGTATCTTTGCATACACACAAGATTGACATCATGTTTTAAACAACTTTTCTTTAGATTGCACTTGTTTTAAACTGCTTTATATTGAAATGAGTTTAGTAAGTTGAGTTGAGTTGAGCCAAGTAAGTTCTTTCAGTTCCTTTCCAGCTTATGCATTATTTTAGAATTCGCCTCGCAAACTTCCTATCGATTATCTCTATGTCCAACTTGATAGGTCGCAACTTGACTAAACATCCGGATAGCTTCACAAAATTTAGCATGGGTGACCTCTCTTTGGGATTGCACTTCTAGTGCATTAGGTACCCTTGTTCCTCGACATTTCTCCTAGTAGGACAACCTCTGACTGCTCTTTGTGGAGGCATGACTATCTGAAAACTCGCGCAAGCACGAATTAGAGGGAAACTTTTTAGAGATCAACTCTAACGTATGAAATGAGTGTGAAATAAGTGCAAAATATTTCCTAAATGTTACAGCCTCCTAATTATAGATGTGGCGCACTTCACACCAATAAATAGGACTCTACAGACACGGCTTCATAGAATCCCTAGGACTCTTGAACTCTAATACCAACTTTGTCACGCACCGAGCCTATATCCTGGACTTGGCGGGCACTCGAGAACCATTGTTAGCCCCAAGTGAACCCTTGGCCTAGCCTACTTAACTCAGCAAAAGACTATAAGCATTAAGAAAGAGATTAACATGCTAAACAATTCAACTGTCTCTAAACGGAACACATAATGTTTTTAAAATATACATTTAAACTTAGCCAAGATGGCAACTCAATCTGAACATTAGTCAATAACAAAATGATGACGAACGAACTAACATCTGACTAACTATCTATGAAACCTCTAAAACAAAGAGGGATGTTGGGACAGGATCCCTGATCATCCTAACATCTGAAAGACTAGAAGCAAATAAACGGGATCCTCTGGAATGCAAAGAGGCTCACCAACAGACTCTGAACTGCTCACTGGATCAACAATGCGCTGGATGTCGATCCTAGTTAGATATGTCTGCATCATAATATAATGCAGGCCAACTGGCATCAGTACATTGAATGTACGAGTATGCGAGTTGGAATGCTAAACATAACACAGGCTTNAATGCGCTGGATGTCGATCCTAGTTAGATATGTCTACATCATAATACAATGCAGGCCAACTGGCATCAGTACATTGAATGTACGAGTATGTGAGTTGGAATGCTAAACATAACACAGGCTTGAAAAGATTTGGAATAAACACCTACCTGGGCTCTTCTCAACTCATGAATAAACTTAACTCAGAATAAAGCAATGAAACACATACAATATATGAAAATCTTTATAAAATAGTAAAAGCAACTTAGTTCATTAAAGAAAATGCAATAACAAACCCAACTGTACTCATATACAAAGTGATATAGTTTAGGTGGGAATTTCTCTAATCGACAACCATCACTATGAGCCTAAGTGGTGATACAACGTCTTTACCATCACGCTACCAGACTATCGTATACTTTGCCGTCATATAGAACTACTTAACTTAGTGGATCCACTAGCTTAAATTATGTGAACATCTACAAATCATGACCCATTAATACCCATGATGGCTACATGGTTTATGGAGACTTGAGTTAATATGAACTCGCATCCCCATATCGGTGCTAAATACTACTCCCAAAAATATACTTAGCACATATGTTTTAAAACAACTTCTTTCTTTGGTTTGAGATAATTACTCAAAAATTAGCTTAGAAGCTATCTTGGAATCGATGTTCCCTTTTCTTTCTCAAAATGTGAAAACATTTATAAACTCTTTGGGAATACTTATGTCACGCCCAAAATCCCATTAAGGTAAACTGGCACCAATTTTCGTGAAGGCTCGGGAGGACCAACCTGTAATCATGCTCTATCTATGTACATTTAAAGGTGCTGCCATAGTGGATAACATGTTTTCATGAAAGTAGACAGCATTAACAAGCCAAAAGAAAGTGCACATGACTTGGCCGTTGGGACCATGATTTCTAAGATACGAGGCAGAACCACACTTCACTATGCATAGTCTACAAAACCTCTAAATGATGAAACATTATGGGGTTAAGGGACAGGCCCCACCTTACACTCATCTACTATACAATACCAAAATACATGCTATAGACTCGGAAAGCCCCGAATCAACGTGGAGCTCACCAATAGCCGCTGGATGTCATGTTCTCCAACTGGGGAGATCTACTAGCTTCTATACATGCAGCATGAATTGCAGATCCCCCGAGAGAGAATGTACTGAGTATGTAAGGCATAAAGTACTGTATATGAATTAAGAACTCAAATGAAATCATATACCAATGTAAGGATATAAGACAACCTTTCTCATATTATGGAATCAGGTACTTTACATTCTTTTCTTTACTTCATCATTCTTTACTTTACACTCCTTACATAACATATAATACAAATGACCAGCTGATCAGTGGTAGACATATAAACCGGGATCGACCCATGCTAGGTTTTCCGTTAACCCGTAGGATACCACCCGTAATATAGGGATCGACCCATGCTAGGTGATTCTTCCACCCCTGGGATACCACCCATCAATAAGCAGATTCATTTAATATCGTTCCATTAACATTTGAGATGATTCTTTTGGTGGTCATAGCATTTTGAGTGGTGGGACTATGTAGTCAACAAGTGACGTGTAATAATCATATAATGCAGGAATAACAACGTAGAGTGTAGTTACAGAATTAATGAAATGCATAGGAGCTTAAATAATATATGGACCTTATTTAGTTAAAAGGAGAAGTCATGCAGGGTATTCAATGTATATGTATAGATTTGACAATGAACATGTATTGGAACATGCAGACATGTTAAAGAGTGAGAACAAGGTCATAAGTCGTGTTGGAGCTGGTAGGCTGCCTCTATGTGTTGAGGGCGAGTCTAGATTTCATGTCAATTAGTAGGAAATCGAAAAGCCTTACATACCTTGATGTACCACCTAGTAGTTACCTTGAAGTACCTTCCTTTCTTTTCAAATACCTTTCTACAATAGAGTAGGTAATAAACTAGTATTAGTAGTTACTAAACATGCTTAGGCAGTCCAATCTCACTCAACAATAATGCTCGGGCAGCAAACTCGTAATTACCAAACTAAGGGTGTTCTTTCAATCCCCGCCTTTATTTATTGCATTTGTACACTACACAGCTATAATTCAATATCAACAATTTACACCCTTTCCAGACATCAACCAAGTTGTCCCCAATATGTTTACACTTCAACCTGTCCCAGAATAGTCCTAACAATCCAACATACAATAGAGGACGTGTAACCATAGTTTCCCATCATCATCCCATGAGTTCTTATCAATTGTATACTTAAAATATCATACTTAGACTCGTGTTTAGGGAATACAAAGATTGGGCAATCAGTTTACCTTAATTCTTATTTTCTTTTAACTTTAACTCTTCAATAACTTGAGCTTCCCTTGCAAGGGCTTGGGTTTATCGAAGAACCCTAGGAAACTTGTGGCTGCTGCTATGCTTTGAAAGAGAGAGGAGAAGCTTAGAGAGAAATCTGAATTTTTTACCTATTCTTAAAAGTGAGGAAATGACCAGCAACTTGGGGATTATAAAGGTCTTATCTTTCCCCACCACTTAAGTTTTAATATCAGACACTAATTTGTCAAAGTGGTCCAAGTAGGTGATGCATCTGCTTGGAATTATATATACACAAAATGGGCCCTTTATGTACTCATCGTGGGCTGCAATCATTCCCCTTTCTAAAATCAAATTCAACCATTTCTAGTTCAATTAGGTCAGCCAATGTATCACGACCACAAACAGTTACTATGCAGTTATGATAGACCCTTCTTGCTATAATAGACTCACTGGTTGGTATAGAAACTTCAAATGGTTTATTGAATAATTTTGATGTTCTTTTAATCTTCCCAGCAACTAGTGGATTGATATACGATAGTATGGAACCAGGATCAATTAACGCATATACATTATGTGAAATGATGAACAATGTACCTGTTACTACGTCAGGTGAAGCCTCCAAGTTCTGTCAACTCCCTAAAGCATAAATGCGATGTTGGACTCCGCTAGAACTAGCTGCTCCTCTAACACCTCTACCATGACCTGTAAGAACCTATTGACCTCTAACTAAATGAGGCACCGATGATGAAGATGCAACAGTTGATCCAGTAGGTTGTGCTATATCACCCATATGCCTTTTAGGGCAATCTCTAATTAGGTGCCCTGGTATACCACACCAATAACAGGCATCTATTCCAATACTACATATACATAAATGACTCCTCCCACATTGTTTACAAGGCTGTCTAGGAGGCATTTATTGGCTTGTACTGCCCTGCCCTACCATGGAATCTCGATGTCCGTAAACCTTGGCTCTCACTCTTTTGCCTAAACTGATTGCCTCTCGGCCATTGAAATTGGGGTTGAGCGCTAGCTGTAGAGTAGGGAAATGACGGCCTAGCTTCTCTATTAGAAAACTGAGGCTTAAACTCACCTTGGGGTGGTGTAAACTGCCCGTTAAACCTAGCCCTCTTAGACTGACCCCTTTTCTGTCTCTTGTGCCCTTCTTCTCTACTTTTGATCCTCCAATCTATCCACATATCGATGAACTCTATCCTCCATAGTAGCAACTACATTGGGAGCATACCTGGACAATGAATTAAATTGGAGACTGTACTCTATCACGCTCATACCCCCTTGGTGAGGATTTAAGAATTGATATGCGCGGGCCTCTCGAATCTCCAATGGCAAATAATGATCAAGAAATGCCTTTTTAAATTCTTTCCAAGTAGTTGGAGGTGCATCTGTACTCTTAGATTTCTTCCAAGTTTCATACCATAATATAGCCACACCCTTTAATCTATATGTTGCTAGCTCAACAACTTCTTTACCACTAACGTGCATAACATTTAAAGTTCGTTGGATTTCATCAATAAAGTCTTGCGGATCTTCATTAGGATCTGACCCGGTGAATGATGGAGGGTCCAAATTAAGGAAATCATGTATCCACGTGCTAGTTGCCCTATTTGCACCACCAATACCCGCAACTGGACCTTCTTGCCTTTGACCTTGGCTAGCAACTATACGAGTCAATAATTGAACCGCATTTCTCAAATCTTGCTCGGTAGCATTAACAATGGGTTCTTGAGGTGCAGCTTCCCTCCTTAAATCTTCTGGAGATGGAGCGGTCGGGGAAGTCTGTGATAGAGACTTATCTTGAGCCTCACTTTGAATAGCTTGATTAGGTGGTGGTTGGCTGGTCCTTTCTTGGGTAGCCACATCTACTCACTTACCTATACTTTTACTCACTGTAACCGGCATCTTTGCTATAATAAAGCAATTCAGAAGTTAGATACGATTCTCCTTCAACATTGGTTCTATCGCACGATCTAAGAAATGAAAGAAAAGAAACAATTCCTACATGTCTCATAGCTTCCTGTTTATAAATGTGGTGCACAACACATCCATAAGCAAGACTCTACACAGACATGGCTTTGTAGACTCCCTAGGATGACCTGCTCTGATACTACTTTTGTCACACCCAAAATCCCATTAAGGCGAACCGGAACCCGTTGCCGAGAAGGCTCGGGAGGACTAACCTGTAATCATGCTCTATCTATGAACATTTAAAGGTGCTGCCATAGTGGATAACATGTTTTCATGAAAGTAGACAGTATTAACAAGCCAAAAGGAAGTGCACATGACTTGGTTGTCGGGACTATGATGTCTAAAACACGAAGTACAACCATACTTCACTATACATTGTCTACAAAGCCTCAAAATGACGAAACAGTATGGGGTTAAGGTCGGGACAGGCCCCACGTTACACTCACCTACAATACATTACCAAAATACATGATATAGACTTGAAAAGGCCCGAATCAACCTACAGCTCACCAATAGCCGCTGGATGTCATGTTCTCCTACTGAGGAGATCTACTAGCTCCTGTACATGCAACATGAATTGCAGGTCCCCCGAGAGAGAATGTACTGAGTATGTAAGGCATAAACTATTGTATATGAATTAAGAACTTAAATGAAATCATATACCAATGTATGGATATAAGACAACCTTTCTCATATTATGGAATCAGGTACTTTACATTCTTTTCTTTACTTTATCATTCTTTACTTTACACTCTCTACATAACATATAATACAAATGACCAGCTGATCAGTGGTAGACATATAAACCGGGATCGACCCATGCTAGGTTTTCCTTTAACCCCTGGGATACCACCCGTAATATTGAGATCGACCCATGCTAGGTGATTCTTCCACCCCTGGGATACCACCAATCAATAAGCAGATTCATTAAATATCGTTCCATTAACATTTGAGATGATTCTTTTGGTGGTCATAGCATTTTGAGTGGTGGGACTATGCAGTCAACAAGTGATGTGTAATAATCATATAATGAAGGAATAACAACGTAGAGAGTATTTACACAATTAATGAAATGCATAAGAGCTTAAATAATATATGGACCTTATTTAGTTAAAAGGAGAAGTCATGCAGGGTATTCAATGTATATGTATAGATTTGACAATGAACATGTATTGGAACATGCAGACATGTTAAAGAGTGAGAATAAGGTCATAAGTCGTGTTGGAGCTGGTAGGCTGCCTCTACGTGTTGAGGGCGAGTCTAGATTTCATATCAATTAGTAGGAAATCGAAAAGCCTTACATACCTTGATGTACCACCTTGTAGTTACCTTGAAGTACCTTCCTTTCTTTTCAAATACTTATCTAAAATAGAGTAGGTGATAAACTAGTATTAGTAGTTACTAAACATGCTTAGGCAGTCCAATCTTACTCAACAATAATGCTCGGGCAGCAAACTCGTAATTACCAAACTAAGGGTGTTCTTTCAATCCCCGCCTTCTTTTATTGCATTTGTACACTACACAGTTATATTTCAATATCAACAAATTACACCCTTTCCAGACATCAACCAAGCTATCCCCAATATGTTTACACATCAACTTGTCCCAAAATAGTCCTAACAATCCAACATACAATAGAGGATGTAAAACCATAGTTTCCCATCATCATCCCACGAGTTCTTATCAACAGTATACTTAAAATATCATACTTAGACTCGTATTTAAGGAAGACAAAGATAAGGCAGTCACTTTACCTTATTTCTTATAACTCGTTTTCTTTTAACTTTAATTCTTCAATAACTTGAGCTTCCCTTGCAAGGGCTTGGGTTTATCCAAGAACTCTAGGAAACTTGTGGCTGCTGCTATGCTTTGAAAGAGAGAAGAGAAGCTTAGAGAGAAATCTGATTTTTTTATCTATACGTAAAAGTGAGGAAATAGCCAGCAACTTGGGGATTATAAAGGTCTTATTTTTCCCCACATCTTAAGTTTTAATATCAGCCACTAATTTGTCAAAGTGGTCGAAGTAGGTGATGTATCTGCTTGGAATTATATATACACAAAATGGGCCCTTTATGTACTCATCTTGGGCTGCATTCTTTCCCCTTTCTAATATTAAGCCATGGGCCAGAATTACACCCTTAATTTGGGCCTTAATCTTAATTGGGCTCCAGTAATTGGACTTGGACAGATTGGTGTGAGGCCTTATCTCCATTCCCTTTTCCTTTTTATTTAATTTGGGACTCAAGTGAGCCCACTAATTCATGAACTAATATTTTACATCTACCTAGCCCATTTGAGCTAAGCAAGTAGGTGATACCTGCTAGCTTTATAATGTCCAACAAGCACCTCAATTCTTTTATTCGTTTTCCAAGCGTAATATCCTTAGTTTAACTCAAAAATTATATACACTTGATCACCTTAACTTTTAGACTTACATAAAGCCCTTCGATCTAGAATTTAAATATTTCTAAAATTTAACATTCACTCGATCTTGCAATATTCCAATGTATGGGAGTTACCTTTATAGCTTCTTTATTGTCACCATTCATCTGGGAAATCAAGTTCATTACTTATACTACCAAGCTAAATCAAGTTCCATATGTGTAGAACTTCTACACGTAAAATACAATGTGTTACAACTTAGTTCCCTTATAGCTTTTTTGAGAAATGAACTAAACTCTTTACTTTTTGCTTAACTTGAAATTTGGGTCTTAAAACAAGGTTAGAACATTTTTTAAAGACTTTTGAAAACTTTATAAACTTTGCTTTGACTTGCTTCTTAACTTCTAGACTTGACTCTTAATTTCTCTTGACTTTGATCTTAACTTTCCTTGAATTGGATTATGCATTCAAGGTTCATGATCTCATGTTTATGAATGATTTCATGATGTTTGGATGTACCTTAGAGTGTTTGAATCAACTAGAAAACATAGGTACATTGCTAAGGAACAAGTACGAAAAGGTGGTGAACGAATGGGGAGAACTGGCGTCATTGGCGCTCTGAGAGGCGCGGGGCGCCACCCGTCAACATTTACGGACTGGTCTGGGGCGCGCTGGCTTGCACGGCCCTCAAGGGTGAAAATTCAGAGACACTTTTGGGGGGCGCTGGCTGGTGCGACGCCCCACCCCTATTCCCAGGTGCTTGATGACTTTTCTTCTCCGTTTGTCAACTCTAAACCCTCCCAATCAACTTAGTTCTTTCCCCAAACACTTGGAGTCGATTATATCCTAAATATATACCAGATTCAAATCAAAATTACACCCAGAAACATGAATCAAATCGCAATAAACTCCAACAACACAACCCACAATAAATTCAACGAAACTTTCAACAATGTTCATCAAGAACTCAATTTCTAAACTTTCAAAGACTTAAATTCGCTGAATTGAATCATGGTTGGCGTGTGGGTGAACTAACCCAACGCTATGTGATCTCACATACCTTGTATGGATCACCCCCGATGAAATCCACAAGCAATTCACGATGATCTTGACGGGTCTTGAACGTTCTTATCATTTCTCTTCTTTTCTCCTCTTCTTATCTTCTCTCAAAACCCTAACTTTTTTGGTAAGAGTGTAAACTGAACTAATTCAGCTTAGAAGCCTAATTAATTATCAAAAAAGAATTAAAATAAATGGGTAAGGAAAAGACCAAACTACTCTTTTTAAAATTCGGATTGAACTTTCCTTATTCCAACAGCCCAACTTCCAAAGGGCCTAACTCACTCATACGAGCTTGAAATCTTGCAAACTCAGCGACGTTGAAATTTACAACCATATCTGGAAATACCTCTAAATCATCTTGAGCTAGAAGTTATGGTCGTTTGAAGTTGACCAAAAACTCACTTTTCCTAACTTAAACAATTTTCCAGATTTGTTATTACTTCCAAAAATGATTATTTCAAGTTCTTAGCTTCTTCCTAGCTATTTCAAGTTGTGAGATGTTAATTTGGTAAAATAGAATTAATAATACTAGATTAAAGTTTTTTAGTAAATAATTATAATTGAAAGAACATAGGATAAGTGATTTTAAATGATTAATACAAATTTTCATAGAGTTACTTGTTTTTGAGATCAAAAGACCAAATATCATTGAAACATTTCAAAATACATTCAAAGATTAAATATGGGGAGAGAGTGACATATCTTTAGTAGTATTATTTTTTACTTCACTCAATTTTATAAACCAATTTAACAAAAACATAGAAATAAAATATCAATATAAAAAAGGTCACCAATAGCCTTTCTTCTCGAGGTTATGACCATAAATGATGGACACCATTTAACTACAATTTTTCTCCTAAATATTCATACTTGAAATGTAGTATGTGCATGAAATTAATAACGATTATCATAAGTATTTTAATATTTTATCTTTATTAGTACTATATATGTTATGAAATATTATTAAGCAATCAATATTTGACTAAGGCTATGATAGAGACGTAATTTTACAAAAAAAAAAAGAGTAGATTTCTATAGTGAATATCAACCGACTTATAGGTAGAATGTTATTGACACAAAAAATATAAAATCTAAAATTAGTTCTAAAGAAAATTAGGATGTTACAGTGAAATGTTATTATAATGAATGATGGTTAATAAAGGTTTGACAATATGTCAAATATTTAACTTGACAAATTATTTGATATATATATATATATATATATATATATATATATATATATATATGTAGCATAGTTTAATATTAATAAACAAACAACATCACCTCTGGTGAAAATAATTTAATTTCTTTAAGTTTCTATCTTATCTTTACGGAATTGTAGTCTTCTCTATTTTTCCGCCGCATACAAATCATTTAGTTGTGGTCTAATGAAAGTATCTAGTATATTATATAAGTTGTATCGTGATATTTATAAAACATTGAACTTTTTCAATAAAAGAATTCATAAATGAATAAAATTTAAAGTATTATTTATAGAATCTTTAGTTTGATTTAAGATCATTTTATGATCGATCACTATTTTCTTATCTATTGTTATATAACTAGTAAGGAGTGTATCTTGTAACATAACATCTTCTTAGATTAAAATGAACACAAAATAATAGGAAATGCATACTAAAAATCTCACACTCAATATAAATATAAAAAATGGAATAATTCATAGCCAATGAAGAAGGAAGACGAAAATAGTAAATGATTGAAATTTGTTGTCACCAACACTTTACTTTCTCTGTTCATTTTTACTTACATATATATATTAAAAATATAAATATTATGATGCATATATTTTTTATATTATAAGTAAATGTGAAAAATTTATTTTTAAAATAGTGGACTTAACATCAAAACTAATGACTTAATGGAGTACGTTGATGCTTGCTGCTTCAGCAAAATTAAGAAGAAACTCCTTCGTTTAAGAGTAAATGAATTAAGAATAGAAAAAAAATAAGAAACATCTTACCTCCGTCATGTGCCTTTTTTCATATTATTGTTTCTCCCACAACTTGATTTATTAACTTTATTATAAAAAAATAATCTGCAATGTGTGTATTAGTTACTATACACTCTTTATGTGAACACTAATTATTAAAATTCTCTTGAAAGAAAACAAAAAATAAATTAATTAAAGAAAAATAAATGAAAATCTCCAGGCACTCTACATAGAACTTTTCTGTGTGAAGCAAAGTTCACAATTGAATGTTCATTTCTGTGTTCTCTTATTATTCTTCTTTAATTGAAAGTCAGTACCTAAATTTCAATGCTAAGAACTTAGGCGAAACATATCAATGGATTGGGGGATGAATCATTTAAGAAAATTTTAAATGATCTTAAATTGTCATAAAAAAGAGACCCCCAAGAATTTTTAAGGAGTGAATAGTTGTGATTTATGATCAAAAAATCATGAAGGCTGAAATTGTTGTGCCTCTTCATAGGAAATTTTTTTTTTTAATAATTAAATTATGTAGGTTAATTAAACGGTATTAATATTCTAAAATGATATAAATACCACTGAAGTATGTATGTGATGAAAATCATAAGAGCAATATACAAGTGTAATTTGATAAATGTGTAACACCCTATATTCTACGTGAACTAGTTCTATTTATATGACGCTTAAAATTGCATGTGGTATAGTTATGGACTAGGTTTCCTATGCGACTAGTGACGATAGAATAGGTTTAAAGTTGTAATACCCCGTGCCTTCCAATACATATACGACTAAGTGAACTCAAAAACAATTCGAACTCGGGAAATGTGGTATTCGATGTAAAAGTCAAAGTGGTCAAGTGTTTATTAGTGCTACGGTCTTGTAAAGAAACTAATATTAGGAAAATGGTGTAAAAATAAGTGAGGCGCTTTCTTGACTAAACTATGATAGTAGATGACAAGTAGGTGATGCACCTACTTAGAATTAGTGGACTGAATTTTAAGTTAAAAGGGGAAAGTAGGTGATGCACCTACTTATAATTAGTGGACTGAATTTTAATTAAAAGGGGCAAGTAGGTGATGCATCTACTTAGAATAAGTGGACTGCATTTTAAGTGAAAAGGAAAAGGAGGTGATGCACCTACTTAAAAACTTGTGGCAGAACTTGAGGAGGTGATGCACATGCTTGCTTAAAGTAAAGGACCACATTATTTCTTAAGTTTACTAAGTGAAAACGTCCAGAAGGTACCTGTAAAGCACTCAAGCTCATGACATCTCCTTCATCACTTATTCTCCAAAAAATTACACCCAAGGAAAGCCATAGAAGCTCCAAGAGTTCTGGTCTACAACTTCACCATTAAAATCTGAAGGAAACAGGTGTTGTTAAAGTACAAGTTGGTAAAACATCTCCCATCTTAAGGAATTCAAGTTATAATCTGATTTAACATCAAGGTGGAGAGGACAACCTAAACCTTGAAGAATCCAAGTCTTAGCAAGTAAGGTTTCTGTCCAGCAAGGTAAGCTATGGAAATTTTCATCCCTCTCTTGTTCTTGCATTGTTTGTGAAAGTTTGTATGTGTTAATAAACTTAGGAGTGTTGCCTCTAAATGGTGTGAGCTTGGTAAATGTTCAGGAAGGATGTGCTTGTTGGGACAGCCATGGAGTGAAGTCCCCTTAAATTTTGATTGTGAGCTCGTTTTGAGCATCTTAAATGTAATGTTAGTGGGAACTAATGGGATGTTGGTGGGAAGCCGTGATTCATATTGCTACTTCCACATTGTGATGCATAAGGACTGTTTTGTGTATCGTAAAATAAGGGGGTGTGGTTGGATATGTGCAGAGAAGTCATGGGAACTGGTTAGAGGATAGAACATTGAAAGTGTAGTGATACACCACTTAATTGACTGTTGCATGAGCTTACTTTATGCCATCCCTTTGTATACTATTTTTCAAACGTTATGAAAATCGAGGAGCTTCGGAGGACCTTATAAGAAGGTTGTATACTATATGAAAAAATTAGAGAAGAATGGGTGGAAGAACACCCTTGATGGGTCAATTATAGATTTACTGCCAATTACTATTTAAGTTTGATCAAGTAGCCCAAACTTGTTGATCAACTACTAATGCTAGTTTTATTATTTACTCCATTGTAGATACATAATCTGAAAGGAAGAAGGTTAACTCATTGTAATATCAAGTGTTGTGCAACAAGGTATGTAAGGCTATTCGATTTTCTATTTCTTTGGCATGAATCCAACACTTGTATTACAAAGTAAGCTTTCTAAGTGCCCTTGGTAGTGACTGATCCATAATTGCAGTTCCTACTGGTTAGAGCTTCAAAGCGAGTACTCCTAATATGACTTTATCAGTAAATGTACGTGCTTACTCTACCAAGTATTTGCATGCAAGGTTTAAACTTATTTCATCCTGAAAGTACCCATGGAACGTATTCCCCTTATATAAATCAAAATGATCCTAGATTACACACGGTACATATGTT
The DNA here is from genome assembly GCF_019186545.1 of Solanum stenotomum. Classification (NCBI taxonomy): domain Eukaryota; kingdom Viridiplantae; phylum Streptophyta; class Magnoliopsida; order Solanales; family Solanaceae; genus Solanum; species Solanum stenotomum. The sequence continues at coordinate 24,934,049 of NC_064287.1, forward strand.
TATATGTTGGATATACAATCTTCCAATATCTTGCCAATTTTCTTCAATTGTCTATTCCATCATATTTGTCATCTTTTCACATGTTCATATGTTTCCTTTATTGGTTATTACTCCCATTGTGTTAGACTATAATGTTACCTCACAAGATCTCTACTTGCTCTATTGTACATTTATATGTACTTACTTGGAATATGTATCCGTCCTTAAGTTGAATCTGTCCACATTCTCCCTTGGTTCCACGTTCATGTATATCTTGTATTTGATATTAGTTAGTGAGTATTTGGCTATAATATAGAGTTCACATCTTTTCGCTGAATGTTAAATGTCTTCACTTGATATGTGCTTCAATTTGAGATGTCAAAATGCTTACTAAGTCATAGAAGCTCCTAAGTATTATGTTGGTGTCAGATTTGCTTCCCATGTCATTGTTATTATCGTAAGTCCATATTTGTATGTCTTATACTACTGGTCCTTAGTTCCAAATATCAACAACGATTATGACCACCAAAATACCAATCTCAAAAGAGTTATGATCATCAAAAGAACAATATCTAAAGAGTTATGAACATTAAAACAACAATCTCAAAGATTAAAGAATTTAAGTGAAGCAATCTATATAATTGTGGGTGGCAGCCCAGGGGAAAATGTCTAGCATGGGTCGATCCCAATTGGTATAGAAGGGTGGCAACTTAGGGGCGAAAGCCTAGCACGGGCCGATCCCAATTGGTATAGAAGGGTGGCAGCTCAGCGGCAGAAGCCTAGCATAGGTCGATTCCAATTTGTAGAATTATGAGGACAGCATCCCAGGGGTTAAAATTCCTAGCATGGGTCATCCTCTTCTACCACTGATCACCTGGTCATTTGTATCATATGCCTTATCAAGATTTTAATGTACAGTAAAGTAAAGAAAAGAATGTAACATACACGATTCCACAAGTATAAGCAAAGGTGATCTTTAATCCTTATCCATTGGTATTTGGTTTCACTTGAGATTTCATTTTACATATGGTTGTATTATGCCTTACATATTTAGTACATTCTTTCGTACTGACGTCCCTTATAGGGACATTGCATTTCACGTTGCAGGTACAGGTACTCAACTAATAGATCTCCCCAATAGAATCACATGATATTCAGCGGTTGTTGGTGAGCTCCAGGTTGATTAGGGGCTTTGCCGAGTCTTTACTATGCGTATTTTCCTAGCTGTACAGTCATGGATTCCAATAGAGGCTTTGTAGACATTGTAAAGCTATCATCTGTATTCATAGTTTCACTTGTCACATGTATCGGTTCAACTAGTCGACATGTATTGTATACGAAACTTCTCATTAGTAAATCTATTTGCATAGTAGTTTACTTCATCACCGGTCACTTGTAAAGCATGTGTTCATATGGTACTTGTCTGCCTCACCTAGGGTTGGGGTGTGACATAATGATCTCCTACAATTTGTCCACGAACTCTTTCTTATGTTTTACCTCCAATTTCTTTCGAATTTCTAACCTAATCAACTGTTGTAAATAACATTTGATATTTTTTAAGAAGAAGAGTAGAAAACTTTTTTAAAAAATCGTAGTTTAAAGTGAGAAGAAACCCTTCTATTTATAGCTAATAAATAGTAGTATGAATAGGTGCTAATTGTACCATATCAATAAAGTCACAACCCTTTGGAAAAGTCACTACTCACCGTAAAAGTCACAACCATTTGATAATGTCACAACTCATCATAAAAAGCACAACCCTTTGAAACAATCATGACTCTTTCAAAACATCTCAACCTTTGGAAAGTCACAACTCATCGGAAATGTCACAAGCCTTTAATGTCAAAAGGTGTCGACTTTTCATATAATACCATTAATTAAATCAAATAAATTGAGTATTTTTAATAGGGGGAATTATAGTAATTCAATATTTAAATTTTTGAGTTCATGCTTTTAAGGTAGTATAGATATAGATTTATGTGATACATATAAAATTTAGAAAGTCAATCAAATTTTAATATGATTTTAATATTTTAAGATGTTATCTATTATGATTTATACAAAAAAATTTATAATTAAATAATATATGTTACTCTCTATGTCTCAATTTATGTGTCACTGAACTGATATAATTTTTAAATTTTTGTATGTTTTAAATTTTTAAATTTGTTAATTATTATGATTTATATTACTTTTATGTCATTTTCAAATAATATATGTTACTTTTATGTCCCAATTTGTGCTTCCGTGATAGAATTTCGAGAGTTAGTCAAAAAATTTATGTTTTTTAAATATTTAAAGTTTATAATAATTGTAATTTATGATACCTTTTATATGATTTTCAAATAATATGTGCTACTTCCTCTTTTCCAATTTATGTGTTACTAATAGAATTTCGAATGTCAGTAAATATTTTTATATCTTCCAAATATTTTCAATTACTAATTTTTGTAAAATATAATATTTTTTACGGAATTTTGAAATATATAATAAATTTTAAAAATAAAAATAAATAATTCTAGCCTTAATTATTAAAAAAAAATCACCTAAATGAAGCTCCACCAAATGCGTTAAAGTAGCTGCCAAATGTGGCCCCTTTCTAGATTCTGTAACCACAAGGGTTTTAGTAACATTGTACATTTCATTATAATAGAACATATTTGTTGTTTAAGTTATGCAGCAATCGTGTTTTATTTTATTTTATTGAAATGACCAAACTGTCCTTCCATGCCAAAGCAGGCATGTTGACCTGCCACCTGCTTTGGCATGGAAACTCCCTACATCTCCAACGCTACACTCTATTATACTCTCCAAATATAAAGATCTCTGTTTTTTCAGACAACCAATTTTAACTCAATTCTCTATTTTACTGTCTAAAAACATATCTTCTTCTCTCTCATCAATATTATATTATTATTTCTATTTATATTTCATAATATAAATATGTTCTTTCTGTTTTCAAAATCATCACCCGATATAATTTTCATGTAATATAATGTTTTTTCAAATTTTTATTTAATATAGAATTATATTTTATTCGAAATTTTAAAGAATTGAACAACTACGAATAATTAAAAAAATAAATGAACAACAAACACTGCAATCACAAGCACAACCATTCTCTGATCATACAGTAATTTTTTTCCGAATATTGTTAAATCTAAAAAATGACCTACACATTTACTAAATTATTGTTATGATTTTTAAAATTATTATATTATGTATTGTATTGTTATCTTTTATTTAAATGATTATGTTATGTATTGTATTTTTAAATTAAAATTTTCATCTTATCATTTAAATTTTGTGCATTCTTTATACTGAAAATTAATAATGATATCAAATTATCACTTAAAGTGAAGAAAATCAATTTTTTTAAATTTAAAATATTGTTAATTCGGAATGAAGTAGTATACATTTAATAATTTTTTTAAAAAAATATCGTATTACATTTAAAAAGAATTACAAATATTGAAAATTTAATTAATAGTCTTATATGAAAAATAATATTTTAATTACAAAATAATAGAACTAATATTAAAATAGAGCTGGGTTGGAGATGGTCTTATAAGATAGTCAAATTATTGTAACTTATAATATTTTGTGACATAATTCTTAAATAAATAATAAATTTTAAAAATACAAATAAATAACTCTAACCTTAATTATTAAAATCACCTAAATGAAGTTCCACCAAAGGCGTTAAAGTAACTGCCAATTGTAACCATAAGGGATTAGTGACATTGTACCTTTTCATAATAGCGGAACATATTTGTTGTTTAATATATGCACTAATTGTGTTTTATTTTTTTATTTTTTTTTAAATGACCAAACAATCTTTCCATGCCAAAGAAGCATGTTGACCTTCTGCTTGCTGTGTCATGGTAACTCCCTCTTATAAGATGGTTAATTATGAGACTATGTTTTGGTGCACCTTTTTTGTTATCATCACTAAAAATATACGTTTTTATGGTGACCTAGAGGGCTGCCACTAAAACTATTACTGTAACGACTGTGGGTTAAAACTTCTTATTTCATAAAAGACTTTTTCAGTAGATTTTAAATAAGAATTTTGAACTATTTATTTAACTATGGCTATTTAGTGGATGGATATTTATAATTAATTAATTTAGTTGTTCGTTAAGGGGTCAAATCCATAATTTATTTAAGGGGAACTTTCGTAAATATCCACTATAATAAACTTAATTATGCTTCGTAGCTATAGTTTGCATATTTACGGATTGTAGCTACAGTTTAAACAGTCTCGTTTCTATAATTCACGGATTTGTATAATACGAAGGTTTGTATAATTCGCGAATACATTCGTGTAATTAAGTTATTTTTGTATAAACTGAAAATAATGAATTTATACAATTAAAAACATTAGAAGTGTAAATAGTTATTCAAATTTTGAATTATTCTACCATCTGATCCCACTCACCCATGTTCCAGGAAGCATTAGGAGCCTAAACTAGTCCAAAACATGAATTCATTATGATTATCGAAATAACAAAAGCTATCAAAAATTACATATAAGTTGACAAACCATTGGTGCCATTTCCAGTCGAGCTGCTAGCTCAGCTGGCGTCCAGTATTCCTTACCAAGATTGTTAAGTTCCTCCCACCGAGCTAGAGCAGCAAGGCATCACATAAGAAGATACAGATCGTCATCATCAAAATAAAAAGCATAAAATACAAATAAAATTCACTTTTTCAACATGACCATATGCATAACACAACCGAATTCCATGTGTCAACTAGCATTTATTTAAGCCACCAAGCAATTTAAGAACAACTGACGAAACAAATTTCACCAAAAGCATGCATTCTATTACCACTTGGAACCAAGAATTTGGAGAAGGCTTGATAGAGCCATGGTAAATGACAAATGGCATGAAATCATGCCTCTATATACCGTTTCACATCTACCATCAATTGACTCAGAACATTGCCCTTTACTTCTTGAAATGGCTGAGAGACAACATGGATCCATCTAAGACTTTTAAGTTTTTACATTGTTGAGTGGAGAATAAATATTTATTGAGCACTGTTGAGGATTGCTGGAACAGAGAAATCACTGGCAGTCCTATGTGGATTTTTCACATGAAATTGAAAAGGATGACTTATACACTTAGCAAGTTGTCCAGAACTGAGAATGGTGATATTTATGCCAATGTGAAGGAGCACGACAAAAAATTTAGACAAGCATAGGAAGTGCTTATCAATAACTAAGCTCCAATTGATCATGTAACAGCCTGTATTACGAATATGCTTGTTCTATTCTTGTGATACTTGACATAGCCTTATAGTACAGGTGAGGGATCATGTTTGTTATATGATTAGTGTTAGTTTAAACTATCTCGGAAGGTGATGTGATGCCTTTCACGTTTCAGCATGTGTACTGCAAGTTATAACTCCAACGGAAGTATTTAAACTCAAGACGGTAAGGTGGTAATTGAGCTTAAAGTTGAAAGTGTAGTGCTAAGTTAAAGAAAAAGAGATTCATATTTAGAGAATGGAATAAAATAAGTGAGTTGCTTGCTTGACTTAACTAAGCTAGTAGGTGACAAGTAGGTGCATCACCTACTTTGACTAATTGACCAGTCCATAGTACCAAGTAGGTGCATCACCTACTTGAGCTATATGGATCTAGTTAAAAAGGCCAAGGTTTATGGATCAGATTTTGGCCTATGCTAATGGACTCACTTGAGGCCCAAACTAAGTTAAATAAAATGAAAATGAAATTAAAGACCAACAACCAAATCTGCCAAGGCCCAATATATTTAAGCCCAAGTGAAAGAAAGTAGGTGCATCACCTAGTTTGACCTTTAGAGCTGCTTGATGTACATAAGCAGGTGCATCACCAACTTGACCAATTAGTGGCTAAAAATGGACAAAAAAAAGGGAGGTTCTAGAGGATATTCTTGAAGGTGAAGAAAGCTCAATATAAGATATATTGGCTGCTATTCTCACTCATTTCTAATACACAATATTAAGAATTAACTCCATCTCTCTCTCTCTATTCTCTTAAGGATTAAAACAACACTCCTAAAGTTCCTTCTAGGGTTCTTAAAGAAACCCTCATATCTGCAAACCAAAGTAAGAGAAACACTTATGGATTTAGCTTAATTCTCCCATGGAAGACTAGAAAACATGATATTCATGCTCAATTATATGTAGAAGGTAGAAGTTCCCATAAGCTACTGCTCACTTTCCTTAATTATTAATATACTTTTCTCTTTTTCTTTGGTTGAAGTGTGAAGGGAAGTTGAAGTTTTAAAGGAATTCAAGTTATAACGAGAAGTTGCAGAAATTGAGGTAAGGTGACTGCTCCATTTTCTTCCTCCTTAAGTATGAGTTTGAGTGAGGAATTATGGGTGTGCTGTCATAAAAAAACTCAAGGGGTGGTGAGTTCAATAATTGGTTGTATGATAAAGAATATTTGAGGTGGTTTTATGTGTATTGTTGTCGGTGTAGCATGAGTAATCTTGAAAAGGGATATATAATGTATGTATTGGGCAAAGAAGGAGGGTGTCGTGATACAGATTATTTTAAAGGCTGTATGGCCTTATTATCCGTCAATTTTAGCTACTGTTTTACGGGGCTCACGGTGTGATAGCTACTAGTTTTAGTTTATCGTTTACTTATATTGTAGATCAAAACCTAAAAGGGGAGATTGAAACGTGATAGTTGTATTGGTCAGAGGATAAGGTATGTAAGGCTATTCGATTCAATATTCTTGGGCATGAAATCTGATACTTGCGATTAATATCAATCAGTGAATTTCCTAAGTTCTAATCCTAGTAAAGGAAACATAGTGGCAGCGTATGATATCCAAATAGCTAAAAGTATTTCTTCATCTCCTTAGTGTATAGAATTACTTCATTATATGTTCAGTACTTTATACTTGTGTAAATATCCTCATATGTGCTGATATAGAAATGGTATTTGCAAAAGCAAGTTTGGTGAATCCTTGTCTTAGTTAGTTGAAGACAATTGTGTCATTTAAGCTCACAAGTAATGCATTGATGTTACATAGCCCCTTATGTCATTGTTACTGTCTTGAAGTATTTTTTGCATGTCTTCTACTATTGGTCCGTATATCCAAATCTCAAAAATGATTATGACCACCAAAACAACAATCTCAAAGATTAAAGAATCTAAATGAAGCAATCTGTATAATTATGGATGTCAGCCAAGGGGCAAATGCCTAGCATGGGTCGATCCCAATTGGTATATAAGGATGGCAGCTCAGGGGCAAAAGCCTAGCATGGGCCGATCCCAATTAGTATAGAAAGGTGGCAGCTCAGGGGTGAAATCCTAGCATGGTCCCATCTCAATTTCTGTATTTATGAGGACCGCATCCCAGGGGTTAAAATGCCTAGCATGGGTCATCCTCTTCTACCATTGATCAGCTGGTCATTCGTATCAAATTCTTTGTAAAGATCATAACACACAAAAAGGTAAAGACAAGAATGTAACATACATGATCCCACAAGAGTTAACAAATGTGGTCTTCTTTTCTGATTTATGCACACATATATTGATACTTGGTTTCATTCGAACACTTATTTTATATATGTTATTGCCTTACATATTCAATATATTTTTTCGTACTGAAGTCCCTCGCAGGGGATGCTGCATTTCATGCTGCAGGTACAGGTACTCCAGCTAGAAGACCTCAGCAGTAGGAGCACACGACACGCAGCTAATTTTGGTGAGCTCCAGGTTGATTTGGAGCTTTACTAAGTCCTTGGAATATTTATTTTGGTATTGTATTGTAGTTAAGGGTAAGGCGGGGTCTATCCCGACCTAATCTAAGGTTTTCTATCTTTTAGAGGCTTTGTAAACTTATGTATATGGTTCAGTTGTGTCTTAACAAGTTGTGGCCTCAACGGCCAAGTCTTGTATATAAGTTTTGGATCTACTTATGTTGGTTTATATCATTGCATCCTATGTGAGGTTGTCATAAGATTGTCATAGTTATATGCATAGTAAGAACATGTTACATGTTGGTTCTCTCGGGCCTTTAGGGCATCAGGTGCCTGTCCGTCTTAATGGGATTTAAGGCATGACAAAAGTGGTATCAAAGCAGGTCATCCTAGGAAGTCTACAAAGCCGTGTCTGTGTAGAGTCTTGCTTATGGATGTGTTGTGCACTACATTTATAAACAGTAGGCTACGGGAAATGTAGGAGTTAATTTCTTAGATCTTGCGATAAAACCAGTGTTGTAGGTGAATCATATCTAATTTTAAAATTGTTTTATTATAGCAAAGATGTCGGTTACGAGAAGGAGTAAAAGTACTGGTAAGCGAGTAGATGTGGTTGCCCAAGAAGGGGCCAGCCAACCACCATCTAGTCAAGGTGTTCAAGGTGAGGCTCAAGATGAGTCTCTATCACAGACTTCCCCAACCCCTCTATCTCTAGAAGATCTAAGGAGGAAGCTGCACCTCAAGAACCCCCTATTAATGCTACCAAACAAGATTTGAGGAATGTAGTCCAATTATTGAATCGTATAGTTGCTGGCCATGGCCAAAGGCAAGAAAGTCTAGTTGCAAGTACTAGTGGTGTAGATAGAGCAGCTGGCACGCGGATACGTGATTTCCTTAATTTGGACCCTTCATCATTCACCAGGTCAAATCCTAATGAAGATCCACAAGACTTTATAGATCAGATCCAACACACGTTCGATTTTATGCGTGTAATTGGTAAAGAAGCGCTTGAGCAAGCAGCATATAGATTAAAGGTTGTGGCTATATTGTGGCATGATGCTTGGAAGCAATCTAGGGGAACAGATGCACCTTCAGTTAAATAGAGAGAGTTCAAAAAGATATTCCTAGACCATTACCTGCCATTGGAAGTTCGAGAGGCCGTGCAGATCAGTTCTTAAATCTCCACCAAGGAAGTATGAGTGTGAGAGAGTACAGTCTCAAATTTAATTCCTTGTCCAGGTATGCTCCTAATGTAGTAGCTACTATGGAGGATAGAGTTCATCGATATGTGGATAGATTAGACTCATATCTGGTTAAAGATTGTACCATTTCTTCGTTGAATAAAGATATGGACATAGCAAGGATGCAAGCTTCTACTCAAAAGTTGGAGGATCAAAGGCAAAGAAGAAGGACACAAGAGTCAGAAACAGGGCATTCTAAGAGGGCTAGATCCATGGGGCAGTTTACACCATCCCAAGTTTAGTTTAGGCCTGGTTCTTTGACAGACCGCCTAGGCCATCATCTTCCTACTCTACAGCTTGTGCCCCACCTCGATTTCAAAAGTCTAGGGGTAATCAGTTTGGGCAAAGAGGTGAAAGCCAATGTTCACGAATAGCGGGGTACCAAGAGCAGGGAAGTATGAGCCAATCAAGACCTCCTCGGCAGTCTTGTAAACAATGTGGAAGAAATTATTTAGATGCATGTCCGTTTGGGACAAATGTTTGTTTTTGGTGTGGTACACCAGGTCATATGATGAGAAATTGCCCTAATGGGGGTGTGGGTGGTGTGGCACAACCTACTAGATCAGTTCTTGCATCCTCATCATCAGCATCTTCTTTAGGTAGGGGACAGATGCCTACTGATCGTGGTAGAGGAGCTAGGGGAGCAGCTAATTCTAGTGGAGTTCAGAATCGCACATATGCTCTAGGGGATCGACAAAATTTGGAAGCCTCACCGGATATGGTTACAGGTATATTGTCCATCTTTTCACATAATGTATTTTCAATAATTGATCCGGGGTCTACATTATCATATGTTACTCCATTGATTGCTGGAAAGTTCAAGAGAACACCAAAATTATTAGGGAAGTCATTTGAAGTATCTGCACCGATTGGTAAGTCTATTATAGCTAGAAGGGTTTATCGTAATTGCATTGTAACTATTTGTGATCGTGATACATTGGCTGATCTTGTTGAGCTAGAAATGGTAGATTTTGATGTTATAATGGGTATGGATTGGTTAGCTTCTTGTTATGCCATGGTAGATTGCCAAACTAAGATAGTTCATTTCCAGTTTCAAAAAGAGGCAGTCCTAGAATGGAAAGGTAATATTGGGGCGCTAAGAGGTAAATGTATTTCTTATCTTAAGGAAAAGAAGATGATGTCCAAAGGATACATATGTCATCTGGTCAGAGTGAAAAATATAGATGCAAAGCCACCAACTCTTCAATCCATTCCGGTGGTAAATGAATTTCCCGATGTATTTCCTGACGATCTTCCGAGTTTGCCCCCAGAACGAGAAGTAGGGTTTGGTATTGATGTGATTCTAGATACTCAACCTATCTCTACCCCTCCATATAGAATGTCCCCAGCAGAATTACGGGAATTGAAGGAGCAATTAAAAGACTTATTAGAAAAAGGATTCACAAAACCTTGAATGTCCCCATGGGGGGCACCAATTTTGTTTGTACGTAAGAAAGATGGCTCGTTAAGAATGTGTATTGACTATCGGCAGTTGAATAAGGTAACGATTAAGAACAAATATCTCCTCCCTAGAATTGATTATTTGTTTGATCTGTTACAAGGTGCTAAGTGTTTTTCAAATATCGACTTGAGGTTAGGTTATCACTAAGTAAGGGTCAAAGACAAAGATATTCCCAAGATAGCTTTCTGGACAGGGTATGGTCATTTTGAGTTTTTAGTCATGTAATTCGGGCTAACAAATGCACCAACAACTTTTATGGATTTAATGAATAGGGTGTTCAAGCCATATCTAGATGTGTTCGTGATAGTATTCATAGATGACATTTTGGAGTATTTAAGATCGGAAGATGACCATGCTAATCACTTGCGGTAGGTTTTACAAATTCTTCGTGATCATAAGTTTTATGCGAAGTTCTCTAAATGTGAGTTTTGGTTGAAATTTGTGGCATTCTTAGGTCATATTGTTTCTGACGAAGGAATAAAGGTTGATACTCAAAAGATAGAAGCCGTGAAAAATTGACCAAGCCCTATAATGCCTATAGATATTCATAGTTTTCTTGGATTGGCAGGTTATTACAAAAGGTTTGTTGAAGGATTCTCTTCCATTGTTGTACCATTAACAAAGCTAACATATAAAAAACCCAAGTTTCAATGGAGCGATGCATGTGAAAGAAGCTTCCAAGAGCTGAAGAATAAATTAACTTCTACACCTGTATTTGTACTTCCAGAAGGAACAGAAGGGTATGCAATGTATTGTGATGCTTCGGGAGTGGGCCTAGGATGTGTATCGATGCAGCATGGTAAAGTAATTGCTTATGGCTCAAGGCAGTTGCGGCCACATGAGAAAAATTATCCAACTCATCATCTAGAGCTAGCAGCAGTGGTATTTGCTTTGAAGATATGGCGCCACTACTTGTATAGAGTTCATGTTGATATATACACTGATCACAACAATTTGCAATATATCTTTAAGCAAAAGGACTTAAATCTAAGGCAGCGAAGATGGCTGGAACTATTAAAAGATTATGACATTGATATCTTGTATCATCCCAGGAAAGTAAATGTAGTAGCTGATGTGTTAAGTCGTAAAATAATGGCAAGCACTTATGGGCTGTCTGTGGAAAGACATGGAATTACTAAAGATCTATGCCAGCTAGCTAGGTTGGGGGTTCGCCTTCTTGAATCTCTAGACGAAGGGGTTATTGTACAAAATGCGGCAGAATCCTCATTAGTAATAGAAGTAAAAGAGGAGTAGTACACTAATCCTTTTCTATTACAGCTCAAGGAGAATGTACAACAGGGTATGACAAAGGCAATTGAGCTTACGCAAGAGGGAGTACTTCGATGTCTAAACAGATTATGTGTACCTAATGTAGATTCATTAAGAAAGAGGATTATGATGGAAGCACATCATTCAAGATATACTGTCCATCCAGGGTCAACTAAAATGTATCATTACTTGAAAGAAATGTATTGGCGGGGGGACATGAAGAAGAACATTGCAGAATTCGTGGCTTAATGTCCAAATTGTCAACAAGTAAACGTGGAGCACCAAAATTCCGGAGGTTATATGCAGCATATAAAACTTCCAATTTGGAAGTGGGACATGATCAACATGGATTTTTTCACTGGTTTGCCTCGCTCATTTCTAAAGTTTGATTCCATATGGGTAATAGTTGATAGACTCACCAAATCAGCACACTTCTTGCCAGTGAAGACTACTTATACAGTTGAGGAGTATGCAAGGTTGTATATTAAAGAGATAGTTCATCTACATGGACTGCCATTCTCTATTATATCAGATAGGGGAGCTCAATTCACTGCAAATTTTTGGAAGTCATTTCAGAAGAGTTTGAGAACACAAGTGAATTTAACTACAGTCTTTCACCCTCAAACAGACGGTCAGGCAGAGCGTACAATTCAAACACTTGATTAGGCTTGAACTTGTTTGGGCTAGATAACCATGCTAACATTTGAGGATGAATGTTTTAAGGAGGGAAGGATGTAACAACCCGTATTACACATATGCTTGTTCTATTCTTGTGATACTTGACATAGCCTTATAGTATAGGTGAGGGACCATGATTCTTATATGATTAGTGTTGGTTTAAACTACCTCGACAGGTGATGTGATGCCTTGCACATTTCAGCATGTGTACTTAAAGTTATAACCCCAAGGAAAGTATTTAAACTCGAGACGGTAAGGTGGTAATTGAGCTTAAAGTTAAAAGTTACGTGCTAAGTTAAAGAAAAAGAGATTAGTATTTAGAAAATGGAATAAAATAAGTGAGTTGGTAGCTTGACTTAACTAAGCTAGTAGGTGCATCACCTACTTTTACTAATTGACCAGTCCACATGACCAAGAAGGTGCATCACCTACTTGAGCTATATGGATCTAGTTAAAAAGGCCAAGGTTTATAGATCAGATTTGGGCCTAATCTAATGGAATCACTTGAGGCCCAAACTAAGTTAATAAAATGAAAATGAAATTAAAGCCCAGCAGACAAATCTGCCAAGGCCCAATATATTCAAGCCCAAGTGAAAGCAAGTAGGTACATCACCTAGTTTGACCTTTTGAGCTGATTGATGTACATAAGCAGGTGCATCACCTACTTGACCAATTAGTGGCTGAAAATGGACCTAAAAAGGGAGGTTCTAGAGGATATTCTTAAAGCTGAAGAAAGCTCAACATAAAATATATTGGCTGCTATTCTCACTTATTTTTAATACACAATATTGAGAATTAACTCCAGCTCTCTCTCTCTTTTCTGTTAAGGATTAAAATAGAAGCCTTAAAGTTTCTTCTAGGGTTCTTAAAGAAACCCTCATATCTGAAAACCAAGGTAAGAGAAACACTTATGGAATTCGCTCAATTCTCCCATGGAAGACTAGAAAACCTGTTATTCATGCTCCATTATAAGTAGAAGGTAGAAGTTCCCACAAGCTACTGCTCACTTTCCTTAATTATTAAGATACTTTTCTCTTCTTCTTTGGTTTAAGTGTGAAGGGAAGTTGAAGTTTTAGAGGAATTAATGTTATAGAAGAAATTGGAGAAATTGATGTAAGGCGACTGCTCCGTTTTCTTCCTCCTTATGTATGAGTTTGAGTGTGGAATTATGTGTGGGCTGTCATGAAAGAACTCAAGGGGGTGGCGAGTTCAATAATTAGTTGTATGATAAAGAATATTTGAGGTGGTTTTATGTGTATTGTTGTCGGTGGAGCTTGGGTAATCTTGGAAAAAGATATATAATGTATGTATTTGGAAGAGAAGGAGGGTGTGGTGATACTCATTATTTTAAGGGCTGTATGAGATCATTATCCGTCAATTTTAGCAAATGTTTTACGGAGCTCACGGTGTGATAGCTACTAATTTTAGTTTATCGTGACTTATATTGTAGATTAAAACCTAAAAGGGGAGGTTGAATCATGATAGTTGTATTGGTCAGAGGATAAGGTATGTAAGGTAATTCGATTCAATATTCTTCGGCATGAAATCTAATACTTGCGATTAATATCAATAAGTAAATTTCCTAAGTTCTATTCCTAGTAAAGGAAACATAGTGGCAACGTACGATCTCCAAATAGCTAACAATATTCCACCCTCTCCTTAGTGTATAAAATTACTTCATTATATATTCAGTACTCTATACTTGTGTAATCATCCTCCTATGTGCTGATATAGAAATGGTATTTGCAAAAGCAAGTTTGGTGAATCCTCTTCTTAGTCTATTGAAGACAATTGTGTCATTTAAGCTCACAAGTAGTGCATTGATGTTACATAGCTTCCTTATGTCATTGTTACTATCTTCAAGTATTATTTGCATGTCTTCTATTACTGGTCCGTAATTCCAAATCTCAAAAATAATTATGACCACCAAAACAACAATCTCAAAGATTAAAGAATCTAAGTGAAGCAATTTGTATAATTATAGGTGTTAGCCCAGGGGCAAATGCCTAGCATGGGTCGATCCCAATTGGTATATAAGGGTGGCAGCTCAGGGGCAAAAGCCTAGAATGGGCCGATCCCAATTGGTATAGAAGGGTGGCAGCTCAGGGGTGAAAGTTTAGCATGGTTCGATCCCAATTTGTGTAATTATGAGGACCGCATCCCAAGGGTTAAAATGCTTAGCATGGGTCATCCTCTTCTACTACTGATCAGCTGGTCATTCGTATCACATGCTATATACAGATGATAACATACAAAAAGGTAAAGACAAGAATGTAACATACATGATCCCACAAGAGTTAACAAAGGTGGTCTTATGTTCTGATTTATGCACACGTATATTGATACTTGGTTTCATTCGAACTCTTAATTTATATATGTTATTTCCTTACATATTAGGTACGTTTATTCGTACTGACATCCCTCGTGGGGGATGCTGCATTTCATGTTGTAGGCGCATGTACTCCAGCTAGTAGACCTCCTCAATAGGAGCACACGAGACTTAGCTACTTTTCATGAGCTTTAGATTGATTCAGAGCTTTACTGAGTCCTTGGTAGATTCATTTTGGTATTGTATCATAGTTAAGGGTAAGGCGGGGTCTATCCCGACCTACTCTAAGGTTTTCTATCTTTAAGAGGCTTTGTAGACTTATGTATATGGCTTAGTTGCGTCATAACAAGTTGTGGCCTCAACAACCAAGTCTTGTATATAAGTTTTGGGTCTACTTATGTTGGTTCATATCGCTGCATCCTATGTGAACTTGTCACAAGATTGTCATAGTTATATGCATAGTAAGCACATGTTACATATTGGTTCTCTCGGGCCTTTAGGACATCAGGTGCCTGTCTGTCTTAATGGGATTTGAGGCATGACAGATCAAATGATGCTTCTTTGAGAATAAAGCATATCCAATCTAAGCTATTCTAATTGAGTGCAACCTCGTCATCATATTTCTGCTTCTCTCAACCCAATCATACCATGAAACAATTCCTGATATCCATCTGTTGATTCCTTAAGATTTGACCTATAACCAATAAACAATCGGGATTGAGTGTTTATCTCAAGTGGGCTAGAATCAACGTACAATGATGTGCATCTTTCAGGGCAAAATAGCAAACAAGGTTATGCATCATTATTATAAGCATGACATTTGCCAATACTAGCTCCTTGAATTATAACTACAACCAACTCAAACACACCCCGATGAACATGAATAATATACATTGACAATATGTCAATAGAAAGTTTTGGAGCAATGGTAAAGTTGTGTTCATGTGAGTGAGCTATGGTCACGGGTTCAAATAGTGGAACCACATTGATGCTTGGCTCAGGGAAGGTTTCTTACATACACACACACCCCTTCTTTGAGTGTGGCTCTTCCCCTGACCCAGCGTGAATGGGGATGCTTCATGCACGGGGCTACCTTTATTTATACAATCAGTCAACCAGACATTTTAACAAGATCATTATCAAATTTTGAAGTAAGACTTCTCTTCTTCAATTTCATCAATAAGTTCACTAGAAATTAAAATGCTGACCTACCAAGTGAAAAAAATAAAGCAGGAATCATCTTAGTTAACAAGTAGTGATGCTTACCCTTTTAGTGCCTCTAGGAACAAACATGCAACATTTGCACCGTTATTCTTTAACACGGTTAGAAAATTCTTAATAACCTCAGATACACTTGTCCCATGCATTGAATGATAAGATAGTATCTCTGGAGCAAGATATTCCTGTAGATATAGGTTACGGTGATGAAAAATGTTAGCACCTACTAGAGAAAGTTAACAGTAAGATAGAGAGACATAATTAATGAAGCTGGTAATTGGGTTTAATATTAAAAACGGTAAGATGGAAAGACATAATTAATGAAGCTGGTAATTCAGGTTAATATTAAAGTTGTTAAAAGTAAAGGCAAATATGGCCAAACGGTTGACGTTAGGGGTGTTTGGGGTACGGTTGGTACACTGAGGGTTGTTTTGTACCGATTTACGTAGGTGAGGGGTAGTTTTATCCCTTTTCCATTGAAACATTTAAACATACCCATAGAGATTTAATGGCCATCTAACAAGCAAGTATAGATTAGGACTACATGGCTTCCCAATGCTACTTCTAGTTTTTTCAAGTAATAATTAAAAGTGCTATCATATGAAGCATGGTGCTAAAAGTAATTGTTCTAGATAAGCTTTTCTACAGTTTAAAGATAAATAATTTTGTTAGAGCCATACTATTATTCCTCCATACAATAGTAAGATACGAGCTAGAGCCACCACAAATTTAGAGAAAACAATGAATAGTATAGCAAAAACCACCAGGAATATATAGTTGGCATTCACAAAGCTTCCAAAACTTTTGAAGAATGGATTCATCTGGAGAGTACCCCCAAAGCTTCTAGTTTTGTGGTTGCAAAGGTTTCTTTCTTGAGCAGTCACCACTGTTCGAAAAAAATAGCACAAACCTAGATAAACTAAAACAACAAACTCAATTACCTAAAAGAGAAAATAGAAGGCACTAATAGTAGATAGGTGAATATAGATGTGTAGAATAATGCTTACCCTACATGCAAGTTGACTTTCTCAAAGACCTTCCGGAGATTTAGTAGTCAGGATGGACTCAAGTATTTCAAACAAGGCTCGGCGCTAGGAGATTAAGGAAGATATAAATTGTTCTAAGACTCTGCCAGAGTTTATGATAGAGTGTAGGCACCAGTAATTTTAGATTCACCGATTTCCTCTTCTTCTTTTTATGCCATCCTGTAACGACCCAGAAAACGAGTATGTGAAACTAGAGCCTAACGAGTTTGTTTTGAGTTTGAAATGGGGTTTCATGTGGTAGAAGGTCTTCCCGAGCTTAGGTTGAGGGGTTTAGGGGTTAAACGTCAAGGTACGACTCCCCAAGAACCACCCAAGGGGTCCTTGAGGAGGACCCTAAAGCCTAACCCCCAAGCCCCCAAGAAACCAAAAAGGTGCCAAATTGAGGAGGAGCTACAGATGGGACCTATGTCGTAAGTCAATCCATGCCCCGTGGATGGCCTCCGTAGGTCAAGGTCCCAAAATACAAACTGCAGCAACGAACTATGGACAGCCAATATGGCTCGTGGACCACCACGGTCGGTGGGTGGGGTTTCGTGAATTAACACTACTTTGCTCTCTAGGCTCGGCCATATGGAGGGTGTTTTGGTAAATAGTATTTAAGGTTAGTTGACATAATGGACGGTTATTATTGAATAATTAAGGTATTTTAAGGATTTAAAAAGTATTAAAACTCCTTTTCCAATTCATTATTTCAAAACACTTCAAAGTTAGAAACTACCTCTCCAAATATTCTCTCTCTAGAAACCACCGTTGGAGGTGAAGGATTCAAGCTATCAAGCTCAAGATTTCACCTTTTTCAATCAATTTTCATGGAGTTGTTCCCTAAAAGGTATGATAGTCTTCATCCTTGTCTAAGTTTCATTCAAGGATCCCTATCAAAAGGTGATTTCAAGTTTCCAAATTTCCCCAATAACCCTAGTTTTCAATCTGTGCATGGGTTCGACTCCAAAACGTTTTCAAAGGCTTTTATATGATCAATTATGAATGGATTGTTAAATTATTGATGAATTATAGTGAATTCTTCTATGAACCCATGTTTTCCCCCAAATTCTTAAGTTGTGAATTATGATAGGGAATTGATTGATCATGAAAGTATGTTGAATTGTATATGTTTATATTGAACTAGTTATGGAATCATGTCAATTTCCTTATCTATTGTAGTATCTTAGATTTATGGGTTGATATTGATTCATAGCCTTGGAAGGCAAATTCATGAAGAATATATGTATGATAATGATGTGAAGTATATGAGTGTGATCTTAATGAAGGTATTATGATCATGTTTATAATGGAATTGTGATAGTATTGAAAGCTTATTCTCAATTTAACACTTATGAATGATGATTATATATGTGCAAGGTTATTATCATATACACACACTTGAATGAAGAATGAATGAAGTTTCTTTGATTATGTTAATGATGATGTGTTGATTGAAAGTCTATTCTCAACTGTACACTAATGAATGATAATGACATGTTGTGAAAGGAATTTCCCACAATATTGGATTCTTAGTTGAAAGGCTATTTTATTCTTTGAATCTATGAGCTATCTTAATGAATGAATGTTGGGTTCTAGATGGATACTCATCCATGAGTTGAGGCGGGGTATCTAGTAACAATCTCATATCTCATAATAATGAACTAAAGTAATGAATGTTAAGTACTCCGTGGGGAATAACGCTAAGCACCGAGAGGATATGAATTGAGGTGGATGCTCATCCGTGAGTTGAGGTGGGGTATCTAGTAGCAATCTCTAGGGATGGATGCTCATATGTGAGTTAAGGCAGGGTGTCTAGTAGCAATCTCCTTATCCCATAACTATGTGCCTACATAGGATATAAGCTAGTTTATCCATCAAGCAAAAAACAATGGTCCTACCTTAGGCAAGTAAGAATCCTCTATCCGGTGAGGGTGACACCGGAATTCCATGAATTGCTCACATGGTCTATTTCGGTTAAGGCTTACTCCCACAAAGAATGTTAATGAACTATGGCTTCTCAGGAATGAACTACTTAGTGTGAGTGGTAGTATGGGATGCCATCCATGAATTGCACAAGTAGGCGTTGTGAGTAGTCATGGAGTGTTCCTTTATGATATAATGTTAAGTGAAATAAATGTGCTCTTATGATGATGCTAATGAGAATGTTGATTTAATGTCTAATGAATGAAGGTTCTCTAAATGAAGCTAATGAAGAATGTTGATTTAGTCGGGTTTCGTGAATGACCACTGCTTTGCTGTCTAGTCTCAGCCATGTGGAGGGTACTTTGGTAAATTGTTTTTAAGGTTAGTTGAATTAATGGACGGTTATTATTGATTAATTAAGATATTTTAAGGCTTTTAGAAGTATTAAAACTCCTTTTTCCAATTCATTATTTCAAAACACTCCAAAGTTAGAAACTACCTCTCCAAATATTCTCTCTCTAGAAACCATCATTGGAGGTGAAGGATTCAAGCTATCAAGCTAAAGATTTCACCTTTTTCAATCGATTTTCATGGAGTTCTTCCCTAAAAGGTATGGTAGTCTTTATTATTGTCTAAGTTTCATTCAACTGGCCCTATCAAAAGGTGATGTGAAGTTTCTAAATTTCCCCAAAAACTCTAGTTTTCAATCTATGAATGGGTTCGAATTCACCATAATTCAAAGGCTTTTATATGATGAAATATGAATGGATTGTTGAATTATTGATGAATTATGGTGAATTCTTCTATGAACCCATGTTTTTCCCCAAATTATTAAGTTATGAATTATGATTAGAAATTTATTGATCATGAAAGTATGTTGAATTGTTTATTTTTACATTGAATTAGTTATGGAATCATGCTAATTTCCTTATCTATTGTAGTATCTTAGATTTATGGGTTGATATTGATTCATAGCCTTGGAAGGCAAATTCATGAAGAATATATGTATGGTTATGATGTGAAGTATATGTGTGTGATCACAATGAAGGTATTATGATCTTTTTAAAATGGAATTGTGTTAGAATTGAAAGCTTATTCTCAATTTAACACTTATGAATGATGATGATATATGTGAATGGTTATTCTCACATACAGACACACACACTTGAACGAAGAATGAATGAAGTTTCTATGATTATGTTAATGATGATGTGTTGATTGAAAGGCTATTCTCAATTGGACACTAATGAATGATAATGACATATTGTGAAAGGACTTTCTCACAATATTGGATTCTTAGTTGAAAGGCTATTCTCTTCTTTGAATCTATGAGCTATATTAATGAATGAATGTTGGGTTTGAGATGGATACTCATCCATTAGCTGAGGCGGGGTATCTAGTAACAATCTCTTATCCCATAATAATAAACTAAAGTAATGAATGTTAAGTACTCCATGGGGAATAATGCTAAGCACCGAGAGGATATGAATTGAGATGGATGCTGATCCGTGAGTTGAGGCGAGGTATCTAGTAGCAATCTCTAGGGATGGATACCTATCCGTGAGTTGAGATGGGGTGTCCAATAGCAATCTCCTTATCCCATAACTATGTTCCCACATAGGATATTAGTTAGTGGATCCACCTAAGCTAAAAATAGTGGTCCTACCTTAGGCAAGTAGGAATCTGTTATCCGTTGAGGGTGACACTGGGATTCCATGAATTGCCCACATGGTCTATGTTGGTTAAGGCTTACCCTCACAAAAAATGTTAATGAACTATGGCTTCTCAAGAATGCACTACTTAGTGTGGTGGTAGTATGGGATGCCATCCATGTATTGCACAAGTAGGCTTTGAGAATAGTCATGGTGTGTTCCTTTATGATATAATGTTATGTGAAATGAATGTGCTCTGATGATGATGCTAATGAGAATGTTGATTTAATGTCTAATGAATGAAGGTGCTCTAAATGAAGCTAATGATAAATGTTGACTTATATGCTAAAATGTAATGATGCATGCTTTACTTGGATTGTATTATGAGTTACTTCCTTGTCATGACTTATTGAATATGAATGTGCCTTGTCTATGGTGTCTTCAAAGGAGTACTTAGTGTGAGTAGAAGTATGGGATGTTATTCATACATTGCACAAGTATGACCTAGGGTTGCCCTAGATTATGGTCCTAATGTGTTGATATGATTTATGAAATGTTTATGTTCTTTTTATGTATGAGTATGGTTTAAAGGTGAAAAGGAAGAATGGTAAGTTCACTTTTGGTGGCCTTAATGTGGTACTTAGTGTGGATGGTTGTATGGGACACTATTCATACATTGCACAAGGTATAGCTTGGGGTTACTTAAGGTGAAAGCTTAATGAGATGAAATGGCTTATATGTTTATTATGTTCTAATGTGATTAAATGACTTGTATGTTGGTTATGTATGTATATTATGCCTCTTATACTTATATTCATGAAGTTCTCTCAAATTGGCATAAAGCATGACTTTCAAATAAAATGTTCATTTTAAGCATGATTTTTGCATGGCTATCATACCTAGTACATCTAATGTGCTAACCCATATTTCTTCATTTTCTACAAAAGTGTAGGGTTTGGAGATTTGATGTTCTATACTTGAAGGATAGGTTTCTAAGATGCAAGGAGATGAAGATTTGGTGAGTCCTCATAGTTTCGAGGACGAACCCATTATTTCCCTTTTATGTCTTTTACTTTATGATTAGAGTTTTTGTATAGGCTAAGCCTCAAAGTTTATTCATAGTGTTGTAGTTGGTTTGAGACAAAGTATAGAAAGACTTCCGCTTGTTTTCTTATGAAAAATGACTTCGATTGTAAAAGAAAAGTTATAAATTCCGCTTTATTTTCCTATGCTCTTATGTTCAAGAATGCTATGAGGATTGTATGAGACTTTTTGGAGTCTTGTACACCGTGTTACGTCTAGGGTTACCTCTGGGTCGTGACACATCTGATCCCACTCACCCATGTTCCAGGCAGCATTAGCAGCCTAAACTAGTCCAAAACTTAAATTCACTATGATTATCGAAATAACAAAAACTATCATAAATTACATATAAGTTGGAAACTCTTGGTGCCATTTCCAGTCGAGCTGCTGGCTCATCTGGTGTCCAGTATTCCTTACAAATATTGTTAAGATCCTCCCACCGAGCTAGATCGTCATCATCAAAATAAAAAGCATACAATACAAATAAAATTCACTTTTTCAATTTGAACCGGATGCATAACACAACCTAATTCCACGGGTCAACTAGCATTTATTTAAGCCACCAAAGAATTTAAGAACAAGTGGCAAAACAAATTTCACTGAAAGCATGCATTCAATTACCACTTGGAACCATTGAAGTATTACATCAGGTAGTTAGAGGGGGTCAATCAATTTCTTTTACTCCTTTTTTCAGATGATGAATCTCAAAGGTGAAGGTCACTACTCTTGGAAGAAACACATGGATCTAGCATATGATCTATCACTAGGATCAAATATCTTCAGTAGTTATGCAAGTTGAAGTCATACACTAGATTATGCAGTAACTGTTCCAATAGTACAAACCTAGATATAATCCAAACAAAGAGGTGGACTTGAAGCTTTTGATGCCTTAGCAGTGTATGCTTTAAGAGCATCGTCCCATAGTTGCAACTTCTCATACCTTAAGAATTGACAAATAGCAATGACATTAGTGAAGGAGAATATATATGAGACCACCATTTCATGTTAAAGCTTGTGCAACCGATAGTAATTTACTAAGATTAACAGGAAAAGATGAGTTGCAACTAAAACTATACAATAGAATGCAACAATCAACAGTACCATGACTCCTTCAACTGAACCCCCAAACGCTACTGAGAATATATTAATATTCCAATCGCTACCTGAAGATGTCAAGCATGATTAAGTTTAATCACCAGAAAGTCAATATGAAACATATGTAAGCTACAACAAATGTAACAACCCGGAAAATTTGAAGGTTGAACTAGAGCCTAAACGTAAGGGCAAAAGCTATAAAATATTTTCCCCTAAGTTAGTAGACCATCTAAGTATCACATGGGGGTTTAGGAGTCAAGGCCTAAGGGAGAAGTGCCAAGCAAAAAGGGGCAAGCCAAGACCAAAGGACAAGGCTACCCCAAACATAGAGCTATTGCCTTAAACTCCACGGACCATGGCTCATGGTCATGACCACGGCCAGTGAGAGGCTACTGGAGTTGCCTTGGCCAAGGGAGGGGAACATCCATGTGTCCTAGACAGTGCCCCAACCTCCACGAGAAGGACCATGAGTCGTGGTCCACTTCACAACTCATGAAGGTGGGTGTGACACTCCCTTGATTTTTTAAGGAGTTGGAACATTTTAGAGGAGCTTCTGCCTAAGGCACCACAGACACCATAACGGGTCGTGGTGCACTTGACGAGGGGGAGGGTGGCTCATGAACAAGCCTTGGCCTCGTAGGGTGTTGGCACACTTATGGGAGCTACTGCCTAAGGGACCACGGGCACCACCACGGGCCACGGTCCCCCAGACGGCTTGTGAAGTGTGTCTCGTGAACCTGGACGAGTTCACTTAAATGAGGGACTTTTAGGTCATTTCCCTTTTAGTCCTATCTAAGTAGGGGTGTTTTGGGTACTTTAGGGGTAAAATATATATTGGGTTTAAGTCTAATTTCACAAGTCATAGTCATTTTTTACAAACACCCTATTGAAATCAAAAACCTCCCACTTCTCTCTAAAATTCTCTCTAGACTCAAGAAGAAGAAGAAGACAATGGAGCTAGGGTTTCAAGGTTCTTCCCCAAATTTCTTGGAGTTTCACAGTTGAGGTATGGTTGATTTCCATCCTTGGGTAGCTATCACCCAAGGAGCCCCTTCAAACATGTTTTCAAGATATCAAATTTCCCCCAATTTCTAGGGTTTTCATTCTATAACATGGGTCTTCTTTCCAAAACGTTTTCATTGCTTAATTTTGATTGTTTATGGTTGTTTATAACGAATTATGGATATATTGATGGAGAATTTATGTTTATAATGAGAATTCCCCATAGACCCATGTTGATAGAACTTGAATTGATATTGTGGGTTGGATGATATTGTGAATGTGTCAATTGGGGATGTTTATGTTGATTAAGCTATTGAATCATGAATTCCTTCTATATTATGTAGTAATTGTATATAGTTGGGTTGATTGTGATTTCAAGGCCCTTGAAGGGAAAAGGTATGAAGGTTATGTCTCTTTATGGGAATTGTGTATGAGAACTCGAATTACTTAGATAGTAATTATTCTATATCTATTGTGTTGTTGTGGTGTTGATTACAAGATCCTCTTACCCTATACACTTGATCATGTATGTTTGTATTTAGGATTATGGTAATTTTGTTTTGTGATTGAAAGGACATCCTCATGATCACAATACGATGATAATGTGAAAGGTTTACTCATATGCTAGTGTTTCTAAAGTGAAAGGAGCATTCTCACTTAGGGAACCTATGAGCTATTATTATAATATGTTTGCATGAGTGCCCAATGAATGTAGTTATGAACTTAAGTAAAGGCTAATTATGACTCTAAAAGGGAATAATGAATAGCACCGATAGGACATGAAAGTGAGATGGGGGCTTATACGTTTAGTAAGTCTGGCCTCCCAATGTATGATATCTCATGAGATGGAAACCTTCTATGTTTAGCATGTCCGGGTTTGTAGTAGCAATATCCTTGCCCCATAACTATGTGCCCACATAGGTCTTAGCTAGTGGATCCACTTAGAAGCTATTATGTTAGTTCTCTCTTAGGAAAGTAGAACACCTATTTTCGGTGTGGGGGTAGAACACCGGATTCCATGTAGCTCACATGGTGTATGTCGGTTATTGCAAGTCTTCCCTAAATAATATGAATATGAACTATGGTAAGGACATGGACTCTAACTAGGACTTCTTAAGGGGTACTACTTTGTGTGAGTGGAGGTATGGAACTTCACTTATACATTGCACAAGTAGACTCTAAGAGAGGTTGTGGTTAGGTTCTCTTATAGTATAATGTTATGATGACTTGTGAACTATGTATGAAAAAGTGTATATATGAATGTTATGGAATATGAATGTCTTCACTCTTATGTATGTTGACTATGACTATGGTAAGATATGTATGTTGTTGGTGACCTAAATGTGATGCTTAGCATTTGGTAGGGTTATGGGACTTTACCTTTGCATTGCACAAGTGTGGCTTTGGGTTGCTTATGTGTTGGGTTGGCTTATGTTACTTCATAAATGTGCATAATGGTTTCTAAACTTGATAAAGTCATGTTTTCAACTAAATGTCCCTTTTATGCATGTTTTAAGGATTTTTGTCCATGGCATCCATACTTAGTATAATTAATTGTGCTAACCCATATTTTCTACTTTACTATGAGTGTAGGTTTTGGTCGTTGATACTTACTACTTCCTTGAAGGTGAAGCTTGGGTCGACTATTCTCTAGGCATGGTGAGTCCTCAAGTTCGAGGACAAGTTGCTATTGATTCTCGTCACTAGTTTCCTTCCTATGTTGTAGACTATGTTGTATTTCCTATTTTGCAGACTTATTGATGTAAAGGGATTGACCCTATTTGTACTCTTATGTTAGATGGTGATTGAGAGAAGTCTAGTTCCTATTTTCTTATATGAAAGAAGTTGACTTCTATTGTAAAAGCTTTTAATTTTTTCGTATTTTTCTATGTCATTATGCGATTATGAAAGCTAAGGGCTCGTATAAAACCCCTTCGAGGTCAAGTACGCTGTGTTACGACTAGGGGGTGCTCTCGGGTCGTGACAACAAATAACTAAGAAATCAAGACCTCATATTGATGTAATTGATTATTTATATGGATTAGAGCTTCAACTACAGCAACAGGATTTGCATCCCTCCTATTTGAAAATGCGCCTATAAATTCCATTCCTTGTAGTGTAGGGCCTTTGCAAATGCCCGACACTAAAATGATTCGCTCATTATGTATACTACTTAACTAATTAACAGTAGAAGGTATATATTAATCAACTGCACAAAGTCAGAATAAACCCACCTCCCCTGCTAGAGCACCCAGTAGACGGATATCTATAGGAAGGGGTCTCTCATCATGTTCTATAAACTCCACCTAGAAAGTACAATTAGCCAAACTAAAATAAAAATTATAGTATTACAGCTTTACAAAGGACATATTACTGTTATACTATGCAACTCCTTCAGATATTGAGCCAATCATTTCTAAAAAACATAGGAAATCACCCAAGTAAAGAATATGAGAGTTTTGATAAAAAAAAAGAAAACCAGAAACAGTTAGTTCTTTCTAATTTGACTATACCCATAAGTAATCATCCTCTTGATATCATCCTTTATTGGAATATCACTTAATTGATAGTTCATTCCATCCTTGGTATATCTATCTCCTTAGTCTCAACTGTTTTTTAGAATGGTAGCAACTCTCCTTAGCCCTTAGTCTTAACTTTTGAGTCACTTCACTAGAACTTCAGTTATTCCGACAATCCCTTCCACGCATTGAGATGTACAAAACACACCTTCATACTTGTCCTAGAGGAACTAATGTCATAAACAAAAAATATGTCAATAGAGGCTGTATTTTGTACGAAGCGATCTCTTCGCCCAAACAACCTCCAAGAACCTTTACAACATCTATTTTTAAAGAATTATGAACCTTTGCAATTGCAAGTATATTTCTTCTCGGATACCAATCAACATACTTTCAACCTATAAAAACCTAAAGAGGCCCACGAGTATGATCTGATATCATGTTTTAGGAACAAACACAACTTTTAGAGCTTAGGCTACCCCTCTATCGACATTAAGCACCATAAAAGGAAACAACTAGATTTTCGCACATACATCAGGTAAAACCATAGTACAATCTAGGTGATGACTCCATATAATTCTCTACCCCCCCCCCCCAAGAAAAATATGGTTAAACACTGTTATTGCCCCCAACACCCAACCTGAAACAAACAACCATCAAATAACTCAAAGACTACGAGATCTTAATATTTACCATTATGATTTAATGTGTGCGCTATAAAGCTCCGAGCACTTCTACTCTTTCTACGGGCATCTCTATTACACGAAAATTGGAAGGACTATCTTGTTAAGGTAATTATTCTATTGAACCTATATTCAAGCAGTCTGAACATGTAAAGGGATAATCAATCTTCTTGTATACATAAGCTGATTCTCCTACAATCCTGTATATGAAGAAATATGTAAATGCCTCTATTTTGAACTCAAATTTCACATTAACACAGTCATTTCGTGAGAACATCAATAGATCAATATCTTTAAAATTTAAAAATGAGGAAAAACTAACCAAGTTCAGAAGTGTTGCATGAATTTCATGAGGGATATTTGGAGAAGAAAATGTCATTTTTAAACTCCGTACTAGCCTCACTAAGTTGTGACCAGCAACTAACAAAACCTGCAGAAAACAACTCCCACCCTAAAAAATGGCTGCAGAAGTTCAACATTAGAAAAAAGTAAGACAACTAGAACCACTTCCTATTTTTAGAAAGTCTTTTAGCTTTTGGTTCTTTTTCTCATGAACAATGAAAAAGAGGTTTTCTATTAATTTATTTTTGAGATAAAGGTATATGATGAGGATGAGGATGTTGAAGAGGTAATACTTGTAGTTGATCTAGTCTTGCACATGTTCTTAATGCTGGACTAGGTGATACTTTCAAAAGTTCAACGTTGAAATGCCTCATCCATTTTGCTCAATCCTCTTTAGTACTCCGTCGAGAAGCGTCACCAGTGGTATGCAATCTGCCATCATTGACCTACATAAATATAATTTACAGTCAGTATACCCAACTAGACATCCTCAAATTTAGAAGAAAAGTAGTAGAAATATTATTCAAATTAAAAAAAAGAGAAATAGAAACACAAATTCAATAATTGCTACTACAACTCAGAGTACAGCCCGACCTTCATATTTTTCTTGGTTTTAAAAAAGAAGGTTCAATTAGGAGCTAATGAGAAAAAATGTGAGAAAAAAAATCAATTTTCTCTTTCCTACACTTTTCTCTCTGTACGTATTTTATACTTAACCTATAACAATCATTTCTTAGAGAGTGAACTACACGCTCCGCACTATGGAGCCACCAGATGGGGCTCCATTAGTGCGTGCTACTTCTCAATTGACTCTCCAGCCAGGTGTTACCATATCTGGCGATGCAAACCAAGGAAAACCAACTTATTCAGCAATTGTTACCATGACAAATAAATTAGAAAATGCTCCTAGACGCCCCAGAGATCAGTAATTGCAAGAATCACAACTCATAATGAGATTCTGGCAGTAATATTCAAGGAAAAAGATTACTATGGTATCATGCCGGAGGAATGTAGATTGACAATCGTTGGGAGATTCTTAAAAGTGAGACTCCAAAATTGATCGAATTAGATCAATTTTTAAGGAATTAATTCCAATAACGGGCTCAGTCAAAATTGGTGCGTACGTTAATCACAACGTGTTCTTAGATTTCATAAATGAAGATGATTTTAACTTCATATAGTTCAAAAGGTTCATCGAGATGGAGGGACTTCAAATGTGGCTACAAAAGTGGACTCCTGATTTCAAATCGGAAAAGGACATCCCTATTGCACCCATGTGGGTTCTTCTACCAGGTTTTCCCTTCCATATGAATTCTTGGCATTATGTTAAGCAAATTGTCAGTTCTATTAGAAATCCCTTATCTACGGATGTTGCGACGAATGGAAGAACTAGACCAAGCATGGCTAAGGTTAGAGTTGAAATCGATTCTCACCTAGAAAATGTCTGGGCAGGTCTTGAGAATGAGGCATCACCTCTAAGGGGATACTATAAAAAGTTTGAATACAAAAACAAACCCAAGTAATGTAAGCATTGTAAAAAGTTGGGTCAGAATGTGATGAATTGTTGGGTACTGGAAAAAATTAGGATCAAGAGGCTAAAGAGGGGGAGGATAAAAAGAATAAATTTGTTAATATAACTCAGGGGGAAGTGGATGCCAACAGGTGAAAACAAAAGAAAAATGAGAACAATCAGAGAATGGAAAGGAATGGTGAAGGCAATGAAACAAAGAACAAAAATAAAAGCAATCAGAATCTGCAAGAAACGGCTAAGGATCAACAAAATGGTAACACACAAAAGGATGATGATATTGTTAAGGATAACCAGACCATGGCTGAGAGATTGAGTATGATCACAAAGTATAAGAAAAAAAAAGTGCTCCAAAAAGGAAAAGCAAGGTCATGTTGAAACCGGCAATCTCTAGCATCAAAAAAACAAAGAAACAAAGACAAAATAAACAAGATCATGAGAAGGAAGAGGAAACAAGGAAGCAACAAACTCCTGAGTCATAAAACGAGAGGCAACTAGATGGACATACTGAGGCAGAAGGCAGCAATAATCAACTGAATTACAATGGCACCAAGCTGAAAAACGCTATGTCTCCTAACAGCTCTGAGGAAAAAGTTGAAAATACCTACTTAAATGAAGAACTTGTCAAAAAAGAGTAGCCAAGGATCAATCATATAAGAAAGTCTACTTGCTTAACTATTAAGATTAAAAATCAAGAACCTTTACAATTAGTAATGGAGCTGAACATTGAGCAAGTAGTTGATCAACCCCATAGGTCTCCAGACTACAATTCGAAAGATATTATCAATTGCAGAAAGGACAAAGATCTCACTGCATCCAGAACTCTATAATCTCCAAAAGTGAAAAAGAGGGATCACAAGCACAATGAGAAAATACTCGGTACAAGCAGAGAAGAAGAGGAAAAAGATCAAATGTAAAGACTGGCTCTCCCAGTAAGAAAAGAGAATAAAAACAAAACCAAAACCCCTCAGCTAGTATTTCATGATCAGTGTTATTTTCTGGAATATTAGGGGAATGAGATCAAAAAAAGAAAATCACAGAATTAAATATTTGGTTAACATTAACAAAGTGGTTTACCTTGCTATTTGTGAACCACTTGTTAATATAACTAAGATTTAGGGATACATGAAGTTTCTTGGATTCCAATATTGTACGGCTAATACAAATGGCAAAATCTGGTGCTTTTGGAATCACGTTGATCAAGTTGAAGTCATTGCAAATGAAGATCAACAAATTACTATTAAATTCAATGACAAGAATGGCACCAATGGTAGATACATATCTATTATTTATGCCAAATTCACTTCCTTGGAAATAAGAGAATTATGGGATAGTTTGGAAAATATGAGCAACTCCATAGATGATCCATGGTATATTGGAGGAGACTTCAATGCAATAATGGATCCTAATGAGAAACTAAGGGGAATAACCCTCAGGGCTAGCATGTGTTTTGACTTTATTAGAACCATGGAGGCATGTGGACTATCTGATTTTGGTTTTGTTGGTCCTAGGTATATTTGGTGTAATAACATGAGACCCGGTAAAAGAATATTGAAAACACTAGATAGAGTGTTCGTTAATGATTGATGGGTTGAAAACTATCAAACCAACACCATCAAAGATCTAGCTAGAGTTGGATCAGATCACAGACCTTTACTGATGAAAATCCACTCTAATCAGAATTATTTCATTAGGTACTTTAGGTTTTTAAAGCAATGGACTCAGCATTAGGAATTCCTTCAAGTAGTGCAAGATTCTTTGAATATGAATGTCATTGGTAATGCCATGTGAAGATTACAAACTAAGTTAAAAGCTCTCAAAAAAAGACTCAGTCAGTGGTCTAGAAACAATTGGAGACATTTATGAATAGGTTAACACTTGGGAAGCTAAGGTGTAGCTTCTGGAAGAATTGGATCTTGTCAATAATACTAAACAAAGCATGGACGAATTGAACAAGGAGCATGTGGAGTATGTGAAATGGTTCAGTATGCAAGAGGCTCTTCTTAGGCAAAAGGCTAGAATCGGGTTGGTTTAAAGATGGAGATTGTAACAGAAAGTATGTTCACAGTGTTATTAGAGATAGGAGGAAGAAACTTCATATTCACAGGATGAAGAACCACAAAAATAGATGGATTAGAGGGGAAACAAAATTTCCAAAACAACTATTAGGCATTGCAAGAAACTTTTCAATTTGGAACAGCTTGCTATGAATAACAAGTTCTTGGAGTGTATTCCAAGTCTGATTACTGATGATAATAATGAAGAACTTCATAAAATTCCTATGGAGGAAGAAATCAAAGGTGCAATTTTCAATATGAGTGCTGGCAGTGGTGCAGGAACATATGGCTTCAATGGTATGTTTTTTCACACTTGTTGGGATATTATTAAATATGATATATGTGAATTTATTGTTGAATTTTTATCTCGTAAAAATTATGCAATCCGGATTATATCAAGATCATTCACTCGAAGCTAGGCTCAAGACCTTCAAAGTATGCAAGGGTTATACATGAAGATGGAGGTCCTCGAGATGGTATTGATGATAAAGAAGGGATTCCATGCCTTGAAGATTGCATGGGGGGATACTTTTGGAGAGTAGGAGCCTCTTCGTGTATTGCCCAATGACTTAGGAAATGGCCCCAGCTCGCCTAATGTTCCAAAATGTGGCTAGAGTTGAAGGCCATGCAGGAAACCTTGTCTGTCACGACCCGGAGTTACTCCCTATAAGCGACACGACATACTTGACCCCGAAGGGGTCTCGTATAAGCCGTTAGCATCATCATAACATAAAGACATAGAATAATTACGCAAAATTTAAAACCTTTACAATAGAAGTCAACTTCTTCTTCATAGATGAAAATAAGAATCTAGACTTGTCTCAATCACCATCTAGTACATAAGGGGTACAAATAGGGTAAAAATCCCTTTCACATCAATATAGTTCCAAAAGTGGAAAATACATAAAAGCTAGAAAATGGAAACATCTTGTCCTCGAACTTGAGGACTCACCAAGCCTAGGGAATAGTCAACCCAAGTTGTACTTGAAGAGAGTAGTATCTATCAACGGTCGGAACCTACACTCAGAGAATGTAGAAAATATGAGTTATCACAAATAATGTACTAAGTATGGAAGCCATGCACAAAATCCATAAAACATGCATAAAAGGGACATTTAGTTGAAATCATTCCTTTATCATGTTTGAAAGCCATAATGCACATTTAAGAGCAACAAAAGTCAAACAAACTTATAAGAAACCCAAAGCCATACTAGTGCAATGCAAAGGTAAGATCCCATAACCCTACCAAATGCCAAGTATCACATTAAGGGCACCCACAACATACATATCTTACTTTACCTTATTCATATCCAACATACATAAGTAAAGAGTCAATGACATTCATAACTTGTAACAAGTGAAGTCAACCTTAATATTCATAAATACCTTTCATACATAATTCATAAGCCTTCATAACATAAGAGAACCTCACCACGACCCCTCTTAGAGTCTATTTGTGCAATGCCTAAGTGAAGTCCCATACCCCCCACCCATGCTAAGTAGTACCCCTTAAGAAGTCATAATTAAAATTCATGTTATTATCATATTTCATATTCATATCATATAGGGAAGATTAGCATTAACCGACATAGACCATGTGAGATACATGGAATCTAGTATTCTACCCCCACACTGGAAAGAGGTGTCCTACTTTCCTAAGGTAGAACCTTCATAATAGCTTCTACGTGGATCCACTAGCTAAGACCAATGTGGGCCCATAGTTATGGGATAAGGAGATTGCTCCTAGAAACCTTGAGTACTAACGTCGAGGTTTCAATCTTATGAGATAACCATATTGGGAACCCAACTACTAGCGTGAAGGAACCCATCTCATACTCATATCCGCTCGGTGCTAAGCATAATTCCATTTAAGAGTTATGTTAAGCCTTTACTTAGATTCATATTCAGCAGAGAATTCACTAGGCATTCAAGTCAACATAATATCATAAGAACTCAAATATTCATTTGGTGAGAATTTCCTTTTACCCCTTGAACCATCAACATGTGAGTAAACCTTCCACATCTTACCAATAGTGTATTCATGAGCATGACCTTTCAATCAACACAACAAGCTTTTCATAACATACCTACATACCTCATGCCTAATCAAGTGTAAGGGTATAGGGAAGAAGGATCTTGCATCAATACCATAATTGCATACAAGATATAGGATCATTACTATCTAAGTAAATCACACACTCGTATACAATTAACATCAACCTATGCAAACCCTAGCTGCCCTTCAAGGCCATGAACTAACATCAACCCTAACTTCTACAATTGTGTCATAAGATATAATGAGATTTCATTATTAAACAACTTAATGAACATAAACATAATCAACTTCCATGGTCAATCAAGTAACGCCTTAGTTCACAATTTAGGAAGAAAATCATGGGGGTGTCCAAGAGATATTTTCATTAAAAACCATCAATACTAAAATAATATAACCATAAACCATCATAATTAATCATAATATATCATAATTGAACAATAGAAATCCTTTTGGAAGAAGACCCATGACTAGAATAAAAACCCTAGGTTTTGGAAGTCTTAAAAACACCCTTTGAAGGGACTTCTTGGGGGATAGCTACCCAAGAATGAAAATCATCCACACCTTAGGGATATTTCCACAAGAAATTGGAGTGAAAAGCTTGGAGCTTGAACCCTAATCTTGACCTTCTTCTTTGCTCTTCAATGGAGTTTAGAGAGAGAATATTTTTGGGAGGGAAGTTGGTTGAGTTTGAGTTTTTGAGTTGTGAGGAGTTAAAAGAGTTGATTAATAGTTAAAGATCCTTAATTATACTTAAAATAACTAATAATAACCGTCCCTGCCCTAAATTAATTAAAATAGAATTGACGAAAACACCCCTCCCTTGGCCAAACCCAACCTAGATTTTGCAGGTGGCCATCCACGGACCCCAAACACAGATCGTGGATGGGACCACGGACCGTCCTACATAGGTGTGGTTTGGATCAGAGAGGGTGCATTGGAGGAATAGGTTGGGGAGACTAAGTCTTGAACCACGCCTTCTAACCACGGAGTGTGGTTCCACCCACGACTCGTGGGTGCCTAATCGTGGTTCAAGATGTTTTTTGACAGCTTTTGGACCTTCCCTTGGGTCCTCCTCAAGGACCCTTGGGGGGTCCATGGGGGGCCATACCTTGAAGTTTAGGCACTACGACCTCAATACTAAGTTAGGGAAGTTATTTTACGACTCTTACCTTGACGTTAACCCTTTTAGGACACTAGACTATATGATAGGCTCTAGCTTAGGTCATTAGATTTTCGGGGTGTTAGATTATGCCCCCCCCCCCCATGGGAACATCCGTCCCTGAATGATGATCTAGACACCAAACTAAGTTAGAAACCCTAGACTAGCAGCCCATTATGCATGAAACATCAAAAATGTGCAAAACTTACAAATGCACTATTCACCTTATGCACTGTTCAAAAGGAGGAAACTTCAACTCCATTTCACAAGACAAAGTCAATGCAACTCAAGGAGGTAGGAACTACATCTACCAATCCAATATGCACAAAATTCATCAATTCACATAAACATGGGAGGAACTACCTTCTCCAACTCGAGTAAGATCAATACATCAATATGGAGCCAATAAGCCATTCATCAAAACATAACTAAGCATGTCCATTAATTTACTTCATGAAGTTAAAATGTAATCATCATACTAAAGTGCAACTCAACATGAAGGATATATAAATCATGAAAACTCAATTTATACTAAACATGAATTCTCACAAGAACATGAACCACATAAGGAAATCATGAAAAATTCATACAATACACATGACTCCCAAAACACTAAAAACTCAAGAGGAATTACTTACCACAAGTTTGGATAGGAGTAGAAGGAAAAAGATGAGGGTAACAGGACTTCATATCGGACTCGGCCTCCCATGTAGCACCCTCAACTAAGTGATTCCTCTATAAAACCTTAACAGAGGCTACTTCCTTGTTTCTCAACCTCTTCACTTGCCAGTCCAAAATCTCAACCAGGACTTCTTCATAATAAAGTTTCTCATCAACTCCTAAGCCCTCTAAAGGAAGGATGGATACCAGATTATCAATGCACTTCTTGAGCATGGAAATATGAAACACCGGGTGAACTGGTGCTATCTCATTTGGCAAGTCTAATTCATATGCAACTTTGCACACATGTTTCAAGACTTGATATGGGACCCACATACCGGGGACTAAGCTTCCCCTTTTTACCAAACCTCATCAAACACTTCATACGTGACACTTTCAAGTAGACCCAATCACCAATTTCAAACTCTAGATCCCTCCTCCTATTATCGGCATAAGACTTTTGCCGACTATGGGCCTTCTTCAACCTATCTCTAATAAGTCAAACTTTTTCAATAGCATCATAAACTAGTTCGGGACCAATTAGAGAAAATTCACCTACCTCAAACCACCCAACTGGAGATCTGCACCTTCTCCCATAAATTGCTTCAAACAAAGCCATGGCAATGCTAGAGTGGTAACTATTGTTGTAGGCAAACTCAATCAATGGGAGATGGTCATCCCAACTACCCTTGAAATCAATCACACATTCTCAACATGTCCTATAATGTTTGGATGGTCCTTTCTGTTTGACCATCCGTTTGAGGGTGAAAAGCGGTACTAAGTTTAACATTGGTACCAAGCCCCTTTTGTAATGTCTTTCAAAAGTGTGAAGTAAATTGGGCACCCCGATCCGATATGATAGATAAAGGGACCCCATGCAACTTCACTATCTCATTATTGTACAACTTGGCATAGTCTTCTTCCGAAAATGAAATCTTAACCGGAATAAAATGGGCTGATTTAGTCATCCTATCAACAGTGACCCAAATAGAGTCATGTTGCCTTTGAGTACTAGGCAAACCTACAAAAAAGTCCATATTCACATCCTCCCACTTTCAAGTGGGAATTTCTATATATTGGGATAAACCTCTGGGTTTTTGGTGTTCGACCTTGACTTGTTGACAATTCGGGCATTTGGCTACAAAATCCACTATATCCTTTTTCAGGCCATTCAACCAATAGACTTCCCGTCGATCACGGTACATCTTGGTGTCTCTCAGATAAATAGAATACCACGAACCATGAGCCTCTTATAAAATTTGATCCCTTAAGCCATCAGCATTAGGAACACATAATCTACCTTGGTACCTAAGCACCCCATCTCCCCATAGGAGAAAGACTCCACGGACTTGTTGAGAACCGACTCTTTCATCAATATAGGGTTAAGGTGTTGTTTAGACTTCATATCAACCACAAAGGACGATTCGGAACTATGATGGACCATAACCTCACCCTTGGAGGAATCCATAGTTGGACACCCAAACGGGCCAACCTATGCACATCAAGAACCAATTCCTTTTTCTCATCTTCTACATGAGCCACACTACCCATGGACAATCTACTTAGGGCATTCACAACTACATTAGCTTTGTCGGGGTGGTAATGGACAGTCATGTCATAATCCTTCAAAAGCACTTACCACCTTCTTTGTCGGAGATTCAAGTCTTTTTGGGTAAAAACATATTAAACACTCTTCTGATCGGTGGTGTAACGACCCGAGAGCACCCCCTAGTCGTTACCGGCGTATTCGACCTCAAAGAGGTCTTATACAAGCCCATAGCCTTTGTCACGACCCAAGCCTAAGGCCTAGACGTGACCGGCGAATGGGGAACCCGAAGGAACCCCAAACAAGCCTCATAGCGTATCTTACACATCATTGGTCGCGGAAGCAATTAAAATGGCCATAAGCGATAAGCATAATCAAGGAGGAAATCGGGACTAAGGGAGCAAAAAAAAAAAAAAAAGAAGAAATGATACATAAATACCATAGATGAATCAAGCTTAAACATAATACACAACTTGTCCAACACCACCTCTAAACATAGGTACTTTAGCGGGGGCCAAGACAAACAACTGGGCTCACCCTCATAGACAAAACATAACTAAAAGGAAAAGTCTTATACATAGCAAAAGATCATAAGCAACGTCCCCGGAATGGAGGACTCACCAATAACCTTGATAGAAAATCGTATTAGCCACGCGGAGGACGAGGGTCAAGCGGTGCTCCGGTCCCTACATGGTGACATCATGTAGGCATAGAGTATGCGTTAGTACG
>NC_064287.1:24981047-25014008 GCF_019186545.1 Solanum stenotomum
CGGAGACGGGGGTGAGCACACGGCGTTTTGTACTATTTCAGTCTCCATCTGTATATATAGACTTGTCTTTTTCCTTTCGAGACAGTCCAGTCTCTGTTGTCCAGTTTTGGGACTTGTACTCATTTTGTAGTAGCTCTGTACTAGTGACTTCCAGGTTCTGGGAGGGATCTTTATTTGTATATATGTTTTGTGGGCGGAAAGTTCTTCCGCCTGTTTATATTATTATTATTTGCCTACTCTTGTTTAATTTCTACCCTCAGACCCATTACTTGTTGTTCCGGGTTACGGGTTGGCTTACCTGCTTGCGGGTTATAGTAGGTGTCATCATGACTTGATAAATTGGGTCGTGACATCATAGCTCTTTTAGGCATCCATATAGCCCTGTAGGCACAACATAGCCCTTCTAGGCATAGATCACATTCCTACAGCTAACCACAATATCCCCAAGGGCAACAATAACAATCCAATAGTTAAAAGCTAGCAATTTAGTTATAAGTAACCTATACAAATAGCCTCTAAGTCGTGTCCAACACAGGGATGGTACTAACTGAATAAGAATCCCAACAGGGGAGGAATATATCAACTCGAGCAGCCAACAATCAACAATAATGGCTACAAGTGTAACAAGGATAACAACCCAATTACATTGCTCCTAAGCGTTAAGGAAACATTCCATAAGAAAGGAATAGCCTTAACATACCTTTCCAATGAACGCTCGAAACACTGTAGTTACTTTACGAAAGTTGTTCCTTATATCCTAAGCTTCGCAAAAACTATATATACACAACTCGTACGCACCTATAAACAGTTTATAATTAATCTTAAACCGGCAAAATTGCCATATTGCCCTAACTTGTCAAAACGTCCTTAGAAATTCATAAAAACAATCATAAAAGGGCCCCGAGATGATTACCTTAGTTAACCAAGTGTAAACCTTGAAGAAACACCAATAACTACAAATTTATATCTTCAAAGATCAACTCCAAATATAGCTAATAAAAGGTAAAAATGATTGCCACTTGTAGGGATTACGCTTCAAGGCACGGGGGCAATGTTTAATGGTAGAAATCATCAAAAAATAACCTTCATCATGCTAGAACTCTATAGGAACCCTCTCTTAGGCTTTATCTCTGGTTTGGAACTGAAATGAAATGTTTTCATGGCTCAAAACATTAAATAAGCCGACATACCATATATTTTACCCGACCCGGATTCTGCCCCGGCAGTCCCTAGTAAAACCCTCATAACCTTTTACTTTGATGTCGATTTGATACGGGGTTTTGTGTGTTGCAAACTAGACTCGTAGGCCTTAGATTTAATGGGTGATAGGCCTCCTAACTCTTTATATATTGGGAGAAAACATCCAAGACATTTGACCCAAATTTTAGAGAAATCTTTAAAAAGGAACTTACGATAACTTTCGCCAACTTTTATTTTGCCACTTACTTAACTTAAAAACTCGAAATACAACCCTTGAACACTTAAAATATGACGTAGCTCATCATTTTTAATTTATTACTCACCCTCCTTGTCTGTCCACGAAGATACAAGTTAATTTAGACGTTTTGAAAAGTCGGGGTGTTACATATTGGATGCATAAAACTCTCGCACCATCTCCTCGATGTATCTGCCTGGATTTTTGGCTATCCACTCACACCTATGCTGTTGGAATAGTGCATGAATGGTGGGTAAAGTGTGGAGGCTGCCTGTCAAAACCCGATGCTCATCAATTATGGGTTAAGCGACCTTCCGGTGTTCTTTAGAAGACTTCCCAACAGAGTAGATCTAAAATTTCCCATCTATGCACCATCTGTTTGGCTCGGTCGCGATGTGCACCGGCTCAACTCTAGTACCGAGGGGTCTTGTGCTTCCCCCGTGCTAGTGGCCTCGAAATCACATGTTGGTATATGTTGAGTCTGAGATTTTGATTCATTTAGGGCTTTGTTTTCATAGTTTTACTGTCCTCAATGCATAATTTATGCTCCAAACTCATGTTAAAATGTTTATTTGCAGCGATGAAGCGATGAAGGCAAATGAGAAAGGCAAGGACATTATCGGGCAAAAAGGAGCGAGAAAAGATAAAGAAGTTGAAGAAAGGCAGTCCTGGTGATGGCCCAGACCACTCGGCGAACCGTCGAGTTGCTCTTCAGCTCACTTAAAGTAACAACATGCCAGGAATAGGAAGAACGACCTTGGCGATGGACATTGACAGTCGGCGAACCGCCGAATTGATCGCTGACCTCGATCATGATCGCCTAAAGTCACAAAACCCTGAAGGTAAAGAGCCAAGGAAAAGCGGCGATGAAATGGAGCAATTGGTGCATCGCCGACTTGGTTGGCGATGCTCGACTAACCTCACCTAGTGATCTTGTAGACCAAAATTTGAGAAAGTATAAATTGAATTTTGAAAAAGCAAAAAAAAAAAATCCAGCCATTTACTAAGAAATTCTCCAATTGTAGAACTTTAAGCTTTCGTTTGAGACTAGGAGTTTTCTAGTAGATTTTGAAGTGGGTTTTCGATATTAAGGATTTTGGATCATTGTAAAGACTTGGATTGCAATACCTAGATTATGGAGAACGTATACGGTACTAATTTCTTCCTTTTTATGATGTGTGGCTAAAAACCCCAATTTGTGGGGTGTGATCATGTGATTATTTGTTCTAATTAGCTTATGGGTATTGTTGTTTACTAATTTAACTGTTGTTTTAAGTGGGTTTGATTGATAGTTGTGTATTAACTCCTGAACTATAGTTGCAAATAATATTCTAGCTAGTGTTCTGGTTTGTTTGAGAGAGAGGTTCTAGAACCAAGGTTATCTATTAATGATTGTAGTAATTTGGTTGTTGTGGATTCAGCTCAAGCGTGTAAATATTCATTTGATCCTTACCTATCTAGCACGAGAGAGTGTATAATTTGAGGTATTGGGCTGTTTATATTGTCATGCTTGTCAAGGTTCCAGAGAACTCATATGAATCGTAGTAGTTCTTCTAGAGAAAGCTATTGCATCAATAGTCTAGCCTACCCATTGAGATTTAGCAATTGTTAGTAAATTTCAATTACCCATATACCAAAATTAGCCTATAATTGATCACATCCCCGAGAATCTCTATCTACTTTTCTACTCCCCTATTTTCGTATTTGTTGTAGTTGATAATTAACACTTTTAACCCCCCAACTGACATTCATTTTCAAACCATTAACTTAATTTGCTTGGTTTCGATAATGTCTACTTCTATGACAGATTAGACCACAAGCTTTACTTCTTAATTGAATTTCGTACTCTACCGCTCTTTGTAGGTTCGACCCCAACTCTTTGTTGGGTTATATACTAGATTATGATCACCTATAACTTGTATTGGATGAGGTGTAGTTGAGTGTTTTTATAAAATGGCGTCGTTGCCGAGGAGTGGTGTTATAGAATTCTCTTGTTAGAGTTTATTTGTTATCTTCTTGTGTTGTAGTTGAACCTATTTACTTTTTGTGTGTTGTTTGTTGCCTTGAAGCAGGTGACGAAATGAGTGTCAACGGAACCAACGCCAGCCAGCTAAGTCACAATGACGACATCGATAACTTAAATGATGTGCCAGTGAATGACATACTTAGTACATTTTTGTGTGCTAACCCATATTTCTACATTTTACAAAAGTGTAGGGTTTGGAGACTTGATGTTCTATTATTCGAAGATGGGTTTCTAAGGAGCATGGAGTTGAAGATTTGGTGAGTCCTTATAGTTTCGAGGACGAACCCACTTTTCCCTTTATGTCTTTTACTCTATGTTTAGAGCTTTTGTATGGACTGTGTCCTAAAGTTTCAAGTCTTATGATTCTAGATGGTTTGAGACAAAGTATAGAAACACTTCATCTTGCTTTTATGAAAATGACTTCGATTGTAAAGAAAAGTTTTAAATTTCGCACTATTTTTCCTGTACTCTTATGTTATGAGTTGTATGAGGCTCTTCGGAGTCTTGTACGCCATGTCACGTCTGGGGTGTAGGCTCGGGTCGTGACACATGTATATCTGAAATATCTGACCTAGCATGTCATTCATGAACTAAATGAACTACATACCTAGGGTTCTGAATTTATGAAAGAATCTACACAAAATGATACTAAAATCATGATAATCTGATTAGGAACATTGCTGAAATTCTAGAAACCCTAGGTCTAGATAATATGAAGGGAATCAAGAATCTGACTGTATTCTAGGGACCTAATGGGTGAAAGGAACCCACTAGTGAATTCCCACATACCTGGTGACGAATTGCACGGAGAAATCTTTCGATTTTGGGGCTGAAACTGATGAAAACCTGTTGCGTTCTTGGACTAGAGCTGCTCAACTTTCTCTTTGATTTTCACTCTAAGTTTCACTTGATTTTGATTTGTAATTGATTAGGGTAAGTTCTAATTTAGTTTATAGGCTTAAACTGAACAAAACCACGTAGTTTAGGGGTTAAATGACGTAGTTTAAGTGCCCAACGCATAGGGGAAAGGACCAAAACGACCCTAACTTAATTTTGTCGAAGGCCACCCACGGAGGGACCTATGGTCCGTGGGTTGATCTACCAACCATAGGTAGGGGTCGTCGGTCAAGTCTGCCCGGTAGGGTTTCACTAAAACGAGCATAACTTTTTACTCGGAAATGAGATTTTAGCAAACTTGGTGGCGTTGGAAAGACGATTCAATTATATATCATTAGGTGGTTTATGGGCCACCTAATTCCTTTTGTGCTAAGAGTGATGACCATTTGAAGTTGATCCCTCAACAATTTCCCTCTAACTGGCTGCTAACCCTCACCTACGGTCCGAATGTCAAACCACGGACCGTACTGGTCGACCGTGGGTGGGATCAGAGACTATTAAGACTTGGACCTTAACGACAGACCCCACCTATGGTCTGTGGTCCTACCTACGATCCGTGGGTAGTTCCGTTGGTACTGATACCAGATTTTCTAAAAACTAGGATTTTCTTCGTTTTGAGATCTAAGGTGTTACATGAGTAGTCTAGTGAAGGCTCTTAAAGACCTCAGAAAGAACCAAATGAGAATGTACTTAATAAAGTGATTCAGAGGCATAGTAAATGTCAAATGATATTTACTTCCTTCGGGTCTGATTTTGTAACATTTTCGACGTCTTTTGTGGACTCATTCTTTCAAAAAGATGGTGTCAATAGTGAGATTGATTCAATCTTGAACAACCATAATGGAAATTGATTAATATTCCTCCATGAAATGAACCTTTAAGATCAAAATGGATCTTTAAAAGGAAAATGAAAGTTAATGGGACTATTGACAAATATAAGGCTAGACTTGTAGTCAAAGAATATAGACAAAAGTAGGTCTTGATTACTTTGTAACATACTCTCCAATAATAAGGATAACATCTATTAAGGTGTTGATAGCACTAGAGGACGTGCATGATCTTGAAATCCATAAAATGGATGTTAAGACAACCTTCTTAAATGGAGAGTTGGAGGAAGAAATTTATATGGAACAACCTGAGAGTTTTGTGGTTCTTAGTAAAGAAAAGAAAGTGTTTGAACTTGTTAAGTCACTTTATGGACTAAAACAAGCACCCAAACAATGATATAAGAAATTTGACCAAACCATGATGGAAAATGGATTAAGAATGATGGAAGTGATAAATATCTTTACATTAAAATCACAAGGTGAATGTTTGTTTGTATATTTGTGACATGTTGATCATCAATAGAGACGCTAATGACATAAATGCTACTAAACATATGCTAGAAAGCAACTTTGATATGAAAGATCTTGGAGTTGCTGATGCGATCTTAGGTATAAGAATCCTTAGAACTCCATAATGTTTAGCATTGTCACGGTCTCATTACATTGAAAAGATACTTGACTACTTCAAATATTTGAATTTTAATATTGTCAAGACTCCAATAAATGTTAGCTTTACACTTCAAAAGAATGAAGGTGAAAGTGACTCACAATTGGATTATGCTAGACTATTGGGAAATATGATGTATATCAAAAAGTGTACGTGATCAAATATAGCATGTGCTATTAATAAACTGAGTTGGTTCACGAGTAATCCCAATCGAGTTCATTGGGCTATAAGGAAAAGGATTTTGGGGTATTTAAAGCATATCTCAAAACTATGTCTAGCATTATAAAAAATATCCAACAGTATTGAAAGGATATAGTGATGCAAATTGGATCACTGGGATCAAATGAAGTAAAATCCACGAGTGGATATGTATTTACTCTTAGTGGAGGACCAGTCGCTTGAAAATCTTCCAAAAAGACATCTATCGCTAG
This sequence comes from Solanum stenotomum, assembly GCF_019186545.1. Taxonomy (NCBI): domain Eukaryota; kingdom Viridiplantae; phylum Streptophyta; class Magnoliopsida; order Solanales; family Solanaceae; genus Solanum; species Solanum stenotomum. The sequence goes on from NC_064287.1 coordinate 24,987,331, forward strand.
TTCTACAATGATCTCTGAGCTAGGTGCTCTAGATAAGGCCGGTTAATAAGTTTAAAGACTATAGAATTTCTTGATAGATATTCTTTTTTGGCCCAAACCTTTGGCATCAGTATGCATACACTTTGATAGTCAAGATGCAATAGTTAGGGCATGGAGCATGATGTATAACGGGAAGTCTCGTCATATAAGATATAGACATAATACCATTAGAAAACTACTCTCTAGTAGAATTATCACAATTGAATATGTAAAGTCAAAGGATAATGTGTCGGATCCACTTACAAAGAGGCCTAACTAGAGAGAAAGTTGAAAGATCGTCTAAGGGAATGGGTTTACGGCTTAGGATATGTCATCATAGCGGTAACTCTACCTAGAAGACTGGAGATCCCAAGAGTTAGGTTCAAGGATAAAAACAAAGTTGTAACTAACGGTTCAGCATTGTCAACCAACTCAATCTATTCTCATGATAAAGACAATGCTCAGGAACAAGGAAACAACATTAAGGCATGTTAATGAGTTAATAAAGCTTAAAGTTTTTAATGATTTGCTAAGTTTGGCAGATTTGACCAAATAGTGTATCTACGTGATAACACGGTTAAAAATCACTTATGTGAGTGTGAAGTGTAAGCTTCTTCAAAGAGGATGATTGTCAAAAGCCCATCCCTCTATACACTCATGAAACCAAGAGGTGTTCATGGCTGAAACGAACACAACTGTAAGAACAATAAACGGTAAAGGGTTGATTGTGTGACATATAGTTGTCTAGGGATACACCAAAGCTTGACGGTTCAAAGATATCAAATCTACTGATTGACCGGGTATATCCGAAATATGTTTACTACGAAAAGNCTGAAACGAACACAACTGTAAGAATAATAAACGGTAAAGGGTTGATTGTGTGACATATAGTTCTCTAGGGATACACCAAAGCTTGACGGTTCAAAGATATCAAATCTACTGATTGACCGGGTATATCCGAAATATGTTTACTACGAAAAGTTCATAGGGAAACCTACTTATCCAAATGCAATTAATTCTTGCTTGTAAAGTACACACACTTGTCCGCTTCTTTGTCTTGGAGTCATTCCCCATTCATGTGGGAGATTGTTGGGTTTTTAAAAGGTGTGAATGGAAAATAAAGAGTTGTGACTTTTATGAAAAGTTGTGACTTTTATGAAGAGTTGTGCACTTTTATGAAAGGTCGTGACCTTTTCAAAAGATTGTGACTTTTCCAAAGAGTTGTGACCTCTCCGGTAAGGCATAATAAGAACTTTTTCACACTACCCTTTGTTTTCTATAAATTGAGGGATTTCTTTTCATTTTAAGAGAACCAATTTTCTGGACTTCTTCTACTACTACTACTAAATCTAGTATTCTAAGTGTACTTTACTGTTGTTGAGTGGTTTGGTGACACCGTGGTTTTAGGTACCGATACACCAGTGAGTAAGATCATTCTATCCTGGAGGATATATTGCATTAACCTTGGGTACTTGAGGGAATAATTTCCTTAAGGGGACACTGTGCATTCAGTGGGATCGATTTTCTTCTTTAAGATAAATATTTTATATATTGTTTCTGATCTGATTTCGATTCTATTTTCTCTACTAGTTTTAATTTTTTAGTTTTGAAAATACTCTTTAAACTTTTTTGTTTCTTACCAAGTTCTTCAAAGTTTTGTTCTAAGTAACTTAAGAATACCGGATGAACAACATTATATGTCTACGTATATATATATATATATATATGAAGATTTCTTGTAAAAATATCATAAACTAAAAAATAGGCGAAATGATTTGATAGACCCTTGTACTTGTATGGGTTTATATTTTGTACCCTTCTACTTGACCCTTTGTCAAGTGACTCCTCAAACTTAATTAAAATGAGACTTTTAAACCCCTCAAACCATGTGTGTAACTCACACTCCCTTACATAAATGACATGGCATATCCACGTCAGATATATTAATGTCATATCATAATTATTTCATAACTATTTTAAAATTATTAATTAAAAATGTTACTCCATAAAAGACAAAAAATAAAAAGGTTTCTATTTTAAAGAATAAAATAAAATAGTTATTTCTCTCACCTTTCCTCAACCTCCCTCAACCCACAACCACCATTAACACCATCTCCATTCTCGTTAATTTATTTCTTCTTTAGGCCATCATTATCTATAGCCGTGATGAGGCTCTTCAGGTTGCTAAGAATCATAGTTCATTTTTTTCTCAAAGTTTTCATCATTCGCAACTCTTAATCGTATATTTTTTTCCCAACTTCTACATCCACCGTTTGAACCACCATAAATTCCCTTTCTCCATTGATGTTAATGAATCACCATTCAAATACCTCAATATATCATAATATTTATTCACACTTTTACATAACATATTTTACCTAATTTCACAAAGACATCCAACAATCACTTTTCATCCTTCAAGACTATCCACCATTAACACCATCTCTATTCTCGTTAATTTTTTTCTTCTTTAGGCCATCATTATCTATAGCCGTGATGAGGCTCTTCAGGTTGCTAAGAATCATAGTTCATTTTTTTCTCAAAGTTTTCATCATTCGCAACTCTTAATCGTATATTTTTTTCCCAACTTCTACATCCACCATTTGAACCACCATAAATTCCCTTTCTCCATTGATGTTAATGAATCACCATTCAAATACCTCAATATATCATAATATTTATACACACTTTTACATAACATATTTTACCTAATTTCACAAAGACATCCAACAATCACTTTTCATCCTTCAAGACTATTGAATCTTTCTCACCTTATGGTTGTAAATTACCCAAAAAAAATGAAAAAAAAAATAGAGATCTGCAACAACACATTTTCGTTTCTCTAGGAAGAAAGAAAATATAAAAAAAAAAGGAAAGAGAAAAAAAGAAATTGAAGAGGGCTGGGAAGGGGAAAAAGAGAGAAATGAGGCTTGGATGGGGAAGAAGGTACATGGTGATTAGAATGAGAAAAAGAAATGGGATGGGGTGGGGTGGGAAAAGAAGAAAGAAGTGAAAAAATATATTTATTTTCAATTTTCTTACTTTTGGTCTTTTTAAAAAAAACTATTTTAGCCTAAAACTTTGATGTTCACTCTATTTCAACACGTGAAATAACTTATTTGTGTCAACTCAATAATTAACTTGCCGAATAAGCTTGGTCGATGGTCAAAAGGGCTTAAAATATTGAGTTTAAGGATTCAGTTGACAAATGGTCAAGCAGAAGGGTCCAAAATATAAACTCATACAAGTAAAAGGGTCTATCAGACTATTTCACCATAATATAATAAGTAGTAACAGTATATAAGGATTTCAGAATTTTTTTTGGTTATTTAAGGATGCAATTTTAAGATTTTGTTACTTTTGGTTATGTTTGCTCTAAATTTGAAATGAAAATAGTTGCTTGTTTAAATTTTGAAAATGAACAAATCTATTTTAGTAATCGAGATGAAATAATAAAAATGAATCAAATTGGATCGAGTTTCTATGAGAACTTAAGAAAATCAAAATTTAAAATTTCAAACCGACAATGGAAAAAATCAAACCGAAAGGACTTTTGTTATTCAATCCAACCGAGGGATGATATGGAGGACTCTCTAGGGAGAGATAAACAAACAAATGTGGCAAAGTTGTATGAACATTAAGTTTGAAGAAACCTCCGCCATAGACTTGAATGCAAATTTGGACAGCAACACTCACAAGTGCGACACAAGTCCCCAAAGTTGGACTTTAAATAAAAAAGAACATAGCTTGATTTGCACCTTTTTCGCAAACCTTCAACTTGGAAACAATTGATAATTTAACAATCACACCAACTTTTCTTTCATCTTCTTGATTTTGTAAGAATCATTCTTCAAATCTTAAGCATTATTGCTTTCCTTTTGAGTGCTAGCATCTTCCATTCAAATGTGCAAGAATTTATTTGATTTGTTTCTTCCTATTATACCACAACTTTCCTTGTACAAAGAATAAGAATTTTTCATAGGAACCTCTATATAAACATCTTTCATGCACAAAAGATTCTTCAAAGAAACATTGGAATAATCCTTTTGAATTGATAGTAAAATATTTTAGAAGTAGAACTCCAATTTTGGTGTGTTCTTTCTATATTTTGCGCAGTCCAACCAAAATGTCATTTTCTTAGTGTAGGAGTGTCCAAATGATGAGAGGCTTGAATCTGAAGAAACTAGTCTTGTATTACTACGACATATCTAAAATTCAACATCAGACACTTTTTGCATTGACGAGAATCAATTTTTGAAGTTGGTCTCCGAATCTGATAGTTCTTCTCGTAGTTTTGTGCAATCTCGCCAAAATATCCTTTTCTGGGTTTAGGAGCATTCAAGTGACGAGCGTCTTGATTTTGAAGAAACTAGACTTTTAGTGCTACAATATATCCAAAAATCAATTTTAGAAAACTTTCGTATTGATGGGAATCGATTTTTTAAGTCGGTCCCCAAATTTGGGAGTTCTACTCACTATAATGGCAATTCTCGCTAAAACATCTTTTTCTTGGAGTAGGAGAATTCAAATGACGAGCGGCTTGGTTACGAAGAAACTAGACTTGTAGTACTATGACATATCCAAATACCATTATCAAATTCTTCTTTAATTGACATGTATTGATTTTTGAAGTTGGTCTCCGAAATTGATGATTTTTCTCACTGATTTCCATTATTTTTTTTGCATATGTTTTTCGGTTCTTTTGTTTGGCAGTTGATAAAGAAGTGAATTGATCTTTACTCATCAAAATTGCATCAGAAGATTCAAATATTCAAGCCTTAAGCAATGGAGATTGTTGTGCAACTGTCAATGTTTGTCCTGCCAAACTGAAGCTTCGTACCATTTGCAGCGACCTACATAGAACCAGGAAGCTTCATACAGTTGGCACCATGGTCTTCGTTATCCCTTTTTTGTAGATTTATCAAAAAGCATAAATGATCTCGACATCACTAAAGAATCCACCTGATGTACATATGATCGACACTGAACCATTTGATGCGTCCCTTCCTTCTTGGAAATAAAGCAGCTTGAAGCGGTCAGACCCCCTCCTTGTAAACACTAGAGATAGCCATTTCTAACTTCAACGAGCAAGTAGTTGGTGACCAGCATTGATGCATTGTGCAGAAGGAGTTTTGAGGGTAAACATTCCATTTTTGGCGAGCGAGCACATGGTGTATCCTATACTTGAGTCTTGGCGATAAAGAGGCTAAGAGTAACCACATTCCATCTGGCTTGGTGAGATTGACATTAGGAGAAGCCCTTTCCGACTTTGGTGAGTAAGTACTTGGCACCTATTTGTTCCTAGATGTACGAGCAATGGAATTGCAATCCTCTTGATCCAAAATAAAAGCAACTCAGCTTTCTGCAATATATTGAAAGTTCATACCAAAACTCTCTCCAAATTGATCAAAATTAATTTCTGAAGTTGATTTCTAGATCTAATATGTATGTTCGCAGCTTTTTGTGTCTATCATAGAAAATTCATAAGTCTGAGTAGGAGTACCAAAATCATGAGATTCTTATTCCATTGGAAAGACGGCTCAAAGAAATACAACATGTGTAAAAATCACGGCCAAAGACTTTGTGGATTGGTACAAATATCGCTTCAAAGTCAATTCATGATTCTATCTTGCTCAGCTCTTCAGCTTTACGCGTCTATAGTAGAAAATTCATAACTCGAAGTAGGAGTGTCCAAATCACGAATATCTTGTTCTATTGGAAAGACGACTAAAAGAACTACTACGTGTGAGAATCATGGCCAAAGGCTTTATGGATATATACATATATTGCTTCAAAGTCAGCCATACTTCTGCCCTACTCAACTCTTCAGTTTTGCGCGTCTGTAGTAGAAAATTTTGTAACTCTATATAGGAATACCGAAATCATGAGTTTCTTGTTCCGTTGGGAAGACAACTCAAATAACTCCAACATGTGTAAAATCATGGCCAAAGACTTTATGGATTTGTACATATATTGCTTTGAAATCATCCCACAATTTTGCCTTGCTCAGTTCTTCAGTTTTGCGCGTCTATGGCAAAAAAAAATATAACTCGAAATACGAGAAACAAAATCATGACATTGTTGTTTCTTTGAAATTAGGACTCCAAGAACTACAATTTGTAAAAAAAATTACGGCCAAAGGCTTTCTGGATTAGTACATATAATTCTTTGAAGTTGAACCAGATGCTTGTTATGCATTCTTTCGAGCTTAGCGCAGTCATATGGAAATATTCATATCTCAAGCTAGGAGCGTCCAAATTGCAAACTGTTTGTGGCATTTCAAGGGACACTTCCGCAACTAAAACATATGAGGAAGTATGTCCTAAACAATTTTATTTTGTTGACGTTTGAGTCTCCCATTTAGCTATCATGCTGCCTCACAATTTTTATTTTCTTTATCTTGGTTGTCGTGAGTGGCACCCACACTAACCCTCCGGTGGGAGAACCATTACTACAACCCAAACTATCAACTAAATCAAATTACTACAGCATTTAAGGTTACGGAAGCAAGTTAAATGCTAAGGAAAGAAATAGAGAGTTCTCATAAACTCCAAACAAAAGACTAACAACTAAAACAAATGTGGAAGTAATACCTAGAACCTGAAAGTCAACGTACCAAAACTCTAACAAGATCCATAAATCTAAACAAGAAGGGTTACAACCCCAAACTAATGTACTAATAACTAACTAGAAAGTCTAAGTCCTAAATGTGGACATAGATGAAAAGAGAACTCATGGCAGCTCGGAAAAACTGACTCACCCTTGAATTCGAACGATCACTGATCTTCTAAGCGAGGTATGTCAATAACCGCCTGAAGATGCCCTGTACTCAACAAAAAAAGAGCATCACGCGGCTATCCCACTAAGTGCAACATACATAAGTCAATACAACAATACAATAACATGCATATACCGAACATATACAATATCATCATCATTTACAAAGTACGGTTTCACATTTCTCAAGATACACAGTTATGACAAGTCATTGGTCCTCTCATGGAACCCAAACCCAAACAGTTAGCATACCGGAACGTGGTACCCGATCCAATGTTTATGCCAAAACGTGGAAACCGATCCCATATTTATGTCGGAACATGGCAACCGATCCAAGTTAGTGTGTCGGAACGCAACACCTGATCCATTCTACAAGCCACAATCACAAATCACAACGTACATTCTCATAATCATACAATCAAGTCATGATTCATGGCATTCATCATTCATCTATCCTCATTTAAAACAAATATGATCAATAATGCAACATTCGCATACATACATGTATCACAATGAAGCAAGAACAAACATATATCACATAATCATAGAATCACAACCATCACCTACCTCGTAATAGGCTTGAATCCCCTAAGAAACTTGATTCTTCCCTTTCCGGATTCGTTCCACTTGTTCTTGGTCTACAAACAATCAATATAATACGAGAATCAATAAACAATAGTTAATTACCTGAATTACTAACAATTCTATCAACCCTAAATCATACCCATGATCCTCATATCCCAATTAGGGCATTTTCCACCATAATTCTCATATCAAAACCCTTCCCCATCGATAATTACCCATTAGATTACGTTCTACGGATCGAAAAATGGATTCGGGGAGTTAAAATCTTACATTTAGCCTCAAGAATAGTAGAAAACTGTCAAGAAAAGCCCTGGGTTTGTTCCTTATCTCTCGAGTTTGAAAATTGTAGAGTAAAACGATTTTGGGGTTTATTTTCGACTTTAAGTCGCGTCTGTCCTGCCACAACGACCCCGCCCTGGCGGCAGAAAATACCGTTATAGCAGCTTGCATGGAATAGTGAGCAAAATTAGTAATTCCAATACCCCCATTTCACAACACACGTTCAACCAACGACACTCAGAAACTACCCACTCACGCTAAGATCAGTTTCGGGAGTTTCACTCACCCGAATTCAATTTCGTAAAGTCGTACGAGTTTCTTAACGTCTTAGCTATCTACTCATGTAATCAAAATCATAATTAGATCACCCAATTTTGCTACCAGATCTCCCTAGACTTTAATGACTCCGATTTCCTCCAAATCTGGACTAGGTTGGGAAATTCTAAGATACTACAAAAAGTTTTCCAGCCTAAAAATTTTCCCTGTCGGGTTTTCTATAACAACAGGAACAAGTCGTTACACAGCCTGACTTCCTGACATATATTTCTATTCAACTTCCGATCAAGAAAACATGCAGTCATTCAAGAACATATTCAAATTGTCAATTTGAAGAGTGCCAAAAACTCACTCTAAGTGGCAAGTTAAGCATCGAACCCATTCAAGATCAAGATACTCACCAAAATCAAGATGATATCTCAAATTCAAGACTCAAGAAAAGTTGCATATATAAGAGCTTGTACTTTTATTTTCCTTTTGATTATTAGCTTTCATTTTTTTTATGTAAGGATAGGAGCCGCGACCTGGTGCCTTGATGGAACCTCACTTAACTTCCAACTAATCACCTCATATCCTTGAACTACACGTGACATGATTCCCTTATAACGTGGGATATATAGGATGTCCTAAACAAAGACACAGTCACACAAATTTTTCCTTCAAATACAAGTCCGGTCAAAATTTGTCACGTTATCTACTTCTTTGTCTGAAAACTTTTCATGTTTCTAGTCAAAGAGGGGCAAACTGTAGACACATACCGAACTTAAGATATTACACCATTTTTAGTACATAAATATTGCTTTTATATATAAATTAAATATTTTATTTTTCATCGTATTTTAGTAAGTTTATTTTAAAAGATTGGAAAACTAAAAAAATATGTTTTCTTTTAATTTAAAATTTAATAAATAAACTAGTATTTCTTAATTATATTTTTAGACTAGATATTTGATTTTTCTTATATTTTATTAATTCAAAATAATTAATTGTTATTATTATGGTTTTTATACATGTATTTAATTTTAAAAAAATATAATAACCTAAACTACCCACACTACCCCACTACATCTACGCTTTCCACTACCCCACAAACCCCACTCACTCACCACTCACCCTTACAGACATACACACTACAATACACATACCACACAACATATATACACCTACACTACTCCAAAAACAACACAGACACTACTAGAAGAGAAAACAGAAAAACACAACACACGCACAGACATAGACAAAAAGGAAGAAAAATCTGGAAAATAAACAACACACACACGCTGCACACAGAAAAAGTCACGAGAAAAAGAATAGGAAGAAAGACTCCGTTTATTTTACTTTTCTTTCAAAAATTCACCAATACATTCACATATTTTCTTCTTTTTTTCATTACTACTTTCATTTAAACACAATACATTTGCCATCACAAACAACCTACAAAAAATTTGTGGTGTTCTAATCGAACTTAGGTCAAGATTTTGCGATATTCAACTTTACCTTATCTTTTTAATTTATTCTGGAATTTGATGTAATTTTATGAAAAAAAATTCTTATAATTTGTTTTATTTATAATTTGATTGAAATGAATTATTTGTTTGTTGTTATATCTCTGTTTAATGTGAATGTAGCTTTAATCGATGATTATGTTTTATTTATTTATTTTTATTCATTAGTTGTGACCTCTTAAAAATGAATGGGTCATGGCATTGTTCTTGTCTTGATTTAGATAATAATGATAAAGTAGAGATTGTTAGGCTAAAATAAATAAATAAATTGTTGTTATTTTATTTTTATCAAACAAAAACTGAGATTTATTTTTAACAATTCGTTATTGTTTTGTTTGATAAGAAAGTGTATGCTTAATTTTGACGTTAATTTTAAGAGTGATAAAAATAAAAAATATAAAATAAAAAGATATAGAAGTCAAGCCAGAATTATATATTGTATCCTCATTATTTAAACGTATTATATTTTATTTGGTTTTATGTATAAAGGAAAATATATTTGTTTTTTTATGACTAGATGAATATTAGGCATGTTAAAATATTTGTTTCAATTAAGAATGTGGCTACACATCTTTTTTTTGAGACATCAAAAGAAACTCAAGGATGTGGTGACGCACCTTGTCTAATAATATAGTTTAACTTTCATTAATTTAAAATAAGACTCATAGATAAAATTATTAGGTGTGAGTGCGAAGAAGACAATTATTCTCTAAATGTCAATACTGAGAATGCGGTTACGCATCTAGGTTGAGACCAAATAAAAGTTCAACAATAGAAAAATGCAAGCAAACCGTGGCATGTAACCATATATCAAAAAAATTATAAGTCAAATATAAGTCAATAAAAGCGACCGTGCTAGAACCATGGGACTCGAGGGATGCTAATACCTTCCCCTCGGTCAACAGAAATTCTTACCCGAATATCAAGTTAGCAGATCAAATAAATAGTCATTTCCTTTTGGTTATGGATAAAATAAAAAGGTGACTTGGAACACCATAACTCAATTTCAAGTGACGATTCTGAAAAAATAAAAATAATCTCTAATCAATACCGTCACTTAAATTGGAAAAACCCTTCCGCCGGTCGGAAAAGGGGCGTGACAGATTTAACCCAAATTTCAGAAAGTTTATCAAATAACTTTCTCTAACTTTTGCTGACTTTTTATTTCCCAACTTGCTTGACTTCAAAACTTAAGTTACGACCATTGGGCGACTATATCACCTTATAAAACATCTTGCTTAGCATATAAGACACTATTTTTCTTACCCCAAAGGTACTGAATAACTTGAACCTTTCGAACGGGCGGGGTGTTAGAAGAGACATTTTTTAACTCGAACTTGTTTAAGGGCATCCTTGACCCATAATGTTAGTCTAATTCTTTGATATTTACCTCTCCTTTGCAACCTTATTCTCCTAAAATGATACACCAAGTCATATAAGCCTTATACACTCATGCAATGATACACATATTATGCGAAAGAACCACGGGGTCTCACATTCTCCCCTCCTTAAGAACATTCATCCGCGAATGGATTCGAACAATCTCTTAGTTGTATTCTTTGTTGCTACTGTGCTTTTTGCAAGGCTATATTTGTTACGTTCGCGAATCTTAAATCTAGTTCGGAAAATCTAATTACAAAGCTACGTATATCTAACTCGATACAAGCCATATAAACAACATTTTTAAGGTATTTAAAATCCAATTAAGTTTTTGTACATGAATAATTGACAAACATTGAAACACAAATAAGCTTAAGTCATCAATAGTTGGGGGTACTTCTTCCTTATTTCCTCCTCGGCTTCTCAAGTTATTTCCTCAATGTTGTTATTCCACTATAACACTTTCACAAAAACCACTTCTTTAGTCGAAATCTTTCATACCTCCCAATCCAACATAACCACTAACACCTCAGCATACGACAAGTCCTTAGAGACACGAATATACTCAACGGGAATAATCCATGAAGCATTTCCAATGCACTTCTACAACATAGATACATGGAACACTAGATAGACCGCTTTCAATTCTGAAGGCATATAAAGCTCATATGTCACCCTGCCAATCCTCCAAATAATCTTATATGGCCTTACATACCTTGGACTCAACGTCACTCAACTTCCCGTTCTTGACGAATCACATGATACCCTTCCTAGGCAATACTTTCTAGAAAACACAATCTGCTACATCAAACTCTAAGTCTCGTAATCAAGCCTAGGAACTGAAATCTAATAGTATTCTCTCGGTAGTTGACATTGGCATAATATGGCTTCCACCAATACATGCCCATATCAATAACAAAGTCGAGCATCTATAGATCTATCACGTCGACAAATTTTTGATGACCAACAATCTCTACTGTAAAACTTCGATAATTCCTCTTGAGCATAAAAGAAACACAAACAACGATTTAGATTTCATACGTACATATAACTCAGCTCTATAATACGATTTATAAATTAAAAGAAATGTAACCAATCCTAAATGCCTTATAGCCTCTTGATTATAAGTGTGGTGCACAACACACCCATAAACTAGAATCTAAAAGACACATCTTGTGGACCTCTTGGGACACGACCTGCTCTGATACCAAGTTTGTCACGTCCCAAACTAGGCGAGGCGTGACTGGCACTCGATAACTTATGCAATCGAGTTAGCCACTGAAATATACCAACTAACTCAACCATGGTCCTAGAAGGTCGAGCAACATAACATCTAAAATATTAAGCCTGGATCATTAGAGGCATAACCTGAATAACAACAACTCATGTAGACAAAGGTAGACAAGCCAAAAATAATAACGTACTACCTGGCCGACGAGGCCGCAATTGAGGACATACACACATACATACATATATATACATGCCAAGCCTATGTGGCTGAAAACTAGAAGCTGCAAAATGAAACTGAGAATAATGTGTGCACAATAGCCTCTATGAGTGTCATAAGCATTGGTCGAGACAAGGCCCCTACTATACCCAAACTGTACAACAAAAGTAAGCATCCTATGAAAGCTTCAGGAAGATAAGGAGCTTACCAACTCACATCTAAACCCCGAATCCTAGTGGAGGGGTCAATCAGAATCCCTACCTGGACCTGCATGCATGAAACCAAAATGCAGCACCCCCAGGCAATGGGACGTCAGTACAGATAAAATTGTACTCTTATGTAAGGCAGAAAATAGAATTATAAATAGCTGCTATAAAAAAGGTAATAAAGATACCACCTGAAATAGAAACTCTGATAGCCTTCATGGCTGATATCTTACCTTATATAAATTAAATATACATGGTATGCTCGAATAATTGTATGTCATGAATACATATATATAGATGCAAATACATGTCATACCTAACCAACTGCTAGCAATGGTGGTGCCTTCCGGTAGCGAACCGACATTATATTCACCAACTTGTGGTCATCTGTATCTCATATGTATAAATATAAGCAATAGGCCCCATACCTTCCGATTATAGCTCGGGAGTAGAATGCATAGCATACCATGTCATGGATTCGTAATGCATTTATGTTACCTTAATCATGTTCCCAATCTTGGAACGTTGGTACTCTTGTCCTCATAATATCGTAATCACTTTCATATCACATGTAAATATATCGTATAACCATCTGCTTGTAGATTAAACTAGAACACTTGAATCAACTTAAGAAAGGTAACTTAAACCTGAGGATGTTCATAAAGATCTTAAGGTGCTTCACTTAGTTTTTATATATGTTTCCTTAGTAATTTGTAAAAGAAAGTATTTCCAAAAAAACATGTCCTTTAGTAGTGAACATACGAGTTACATTTAAGAGTTTTGGAAATTGACATATTATTTTTTAGTTTTTCAAAAAAGAAGAAATTAGCGAGGAAGGAGGGTTGATTTCAAACTCTTAATGTTCCTCCCTAATATTTCTAAGTTTCCACACCTAAAGAATAATAATAATAATATATACACACAGACCTATAGTCAAGGGAATCGACAAAATGACACATAGACAACGAGTACCCTATATAACTGAACGAGTGAAATATCAACATAATGGAGTCACAAAAATACGTCAGCTACAATCCCAATGCCTTTCACAAAAGGTCTTTCTAACAATAGAATAGTAAAACAACCTTTGACGATTTAGGATTCTAAAATTCATGCTCAAAGGAAGTAACACATAGCCTTAACATACCTCAATTCTGGGTTTTGCGGTATTAATGCGGATTGTACCCCTTCCTTAAAATATTTAATCTACATGAAATCATGTCACACAACCATTATAGATAGAATATTAACACACCAGAGTCAAAGTAGCAATTTAGAGATTAGTAGTAGAGTGATTAGCTTGCCGGACCTTTTTTAAATGTATGTTTCATTACATTTTCTTCTCCAAATTACAACCCCAAATTAATGACATAACATACAGTTTTGCAGCAGCTATTAACAAGTGGAGGCCTACACAATAGTCAACAACAACCAAATAGAGTATGCCTGCACAACAATAAAAACTCGACGTATCGCCACACCCCTCTTTTCCAACCACAAAATAACCACAACCAAATTCTAACCATGAGTCTTCAAACCATTAAAGCAAGAAAAAATATATGTAATACAGTCTATAATTGTTCCATATAACCATAATAACTCGAACTCATCGCTTCCAATCACCATCCTGTGAGTTCGTCCAATAATTACATTTGGAATCATGTCTTTCTCTTCCTAAGCAATAAGAGGTTTAAAGGGAAGAACCTTAACTTAAACTTGATGGATCTTATAGTATTTTAGCATGTATTGTCAATAACAAATAGTCTCCTTAAACACAAGACGTTGAACCAATAAGAAACAATTTGAAAATTGCAATGCAATAATAGAACCAACATTACACTAATCTATCTTACAATTAAATACCCATCTATACTTCTTCTTCTTCTCTTCCAGAGTCATATCTACAAGAACCACACGCATACAAAGCATTTCAAAAAATTCTAGCAACAACAACATCAGAAAATACTTCAAAATAGCTCAACATCACGTAACTATCCAAATATAATTTTTCCAGCGGTCTATTCGTGTTCTTGCTTATATAGCGTCGCTATAACTTTGAATTACTCAATAAAATGAAGGGTGATAATTATTACCTCCAAACAACAACAATACCACCTAAAAATGAGACTCCTTCACCATGAAGAATCTTTCAAATCCCAACCAACGAGGAGGAAAGAAGTAATACAATCTCTATGAATGTTCTGAGGGTGAAACCACATTGAAATCTTGTAGATCTTTGCTTGGCTGATAGGGTAACCCTTATAGAGGATTTAGGATAGTTTCTTCTTATTTGGTCGAAAAAATTGAGATTAAACGAAGGGAAATAAAATATTATAAAGCTAAACCGACATAAGGGCTAGGGTCCCACCTTCACGTGCCAGCTTGTGCAGTCTCACTAAAATCTGAATATCTCTCAATTCTGAAGTTATATGGACAAATGGTGTAGTGCGTTGGAAAGTAGACTCGTAGACCTTCAATTTTGTATATTGGTGTTCTTCTAAAACTTTATAGATTGGGAGAAAAGCTCCGAGACATTTAACACAAATTTCAGAAAGTTTATCAAAGAACTTACTCTAACTTTTGCCGACTTTTTATTTCCCAACTTGCTTGACTTCAAAACTTAACTTACAATCATTGGGAGACTATATCACCTTATAAAACATCCTTCTTAGCATATAAGACACTCTTTGTCTTACCCCAAAGGTACTGGATAACTTGAACCTTCTGAACGGGCGGGGTGTTAGAAGAGACATTCTTTAACTCGAACTTACTTAAGGGCATCCTTGACCCATAACGTTAGTCTAACTCTTTGATTTTTAACTCCCCTTTGCAACCTTATTCTCCTAAAATGATACACCAAGTCATATAAGCCTTATACACTCATGCAATGATACACATATTGTGTGAAAGAACCACGGGGTCTCACACATGTGTACATGTAATTTCATCCTAAAAACATGTAATTCTACCAATTCAATCATAAACAATCATAATCCACTCAATTGGATCAAAACCCATAACATTAGAAGAAACCCTAACTAGAATTGGGAAATTCTTCTTCTAAATTGGGGAAATCATGGGGGCTCCATGGAAGAAAGGATTCCATGGATGAAAAACTATCATACCTTAATCACAAAGCCCACAAATGATTGAGGATTGAAGACTTGAGCTTGATCCTAGCTTGAACTCTTTCTTCTTCTTCAAGTTCTAGAGAGAGAAATATTTGAGAGGAAGATCTTTGGGTTTTCTTTTAGGCTCTTGAGAGAATGATTTAAGTTGGGGGAAATTTGAGAATAAAATGCTTATATACTTGTCTAGGTGAAGAGTAAAATGACGTAGTATAGTCTTAAGAAAATTGTGAAAAGACACAAAAGATCCCAACTTAATCTTAAGGCTGCTGCATGCTGAGGCTCACGCAAGGGTACTTGGCGATTTGCCAAGTGAGCCCTTGGCTCCCCAAATTTTCCAGTAACTCATCCAAGGAGGCATGCCACTTAGGCGATGGGGAAGGCCCTTTGGCGATGCGCCAACTGGAACGGCGAGCCCGACCTGGCTCTCCCAATTTTTCTAGTAGCTTGGGCCATGGGGACAATCCACTAGGCGATGGTGACTCCACTTGGCTAATCGCCAAGTCACTCGGTGATGGCACGTCACCTCGCCAAGTTGGGTAAGCTAGGAAATGTTTTCCTTAACAAATCCGAGGTGTTACAAATTGGTTCTTGAATTTGACTTGGACCACCATCTCGTTTGGACACGTGGCATCACCTTGTTGGTCTTGGTTGCCTAGTCATTGTGAAACGTGATATGAGTTTGGGCTTCAAGGTAAAAGGGACCTTGGACTTGATTTAATAAAATAGACTTATTTATTTGTAAAACCCAAATTTATCATTCAACCAAATGAACATGGATTTAATTCAAATTTCGTATGAATTTAATCCAATAAAATTTACGTGTCTACACTTACTCGTTAAAGAAGTTCTACCTTTTTCAAAAACATTAACTCTCTAAATAAATTGAAGGTATAATAGGTAAAAAATATTGTATTTTCTTGATTTGTCAAAAATGACAAGTAAAAATGGACCGAGGGAGTATGAAATTAGGATGAATATTTAGAGATCTTTGACTTTTGAGCTTTTTTTTTTTTAGGTTTGAGAATATACTATAAGTTAGTTTTTGAATATCTAAGTATTAAAAAAATTATTAAGCAAATTTTTGGTAAATTTGAAGAAATTTTTGGGACTTACGTTCAAAACGCTGAGACCTACACTAAAGCGTACGCCCAGAACATTGAGGCTTACCCTCCATGACAATTACCCTCAGCTAGTATGTTTTCATACATTATTGATGCATCTCCCCTCGAGACTCCCCCTAAAATGCTTTTGAAAAAATTGATCCAAATAAATATACATACGACTTTTTTTAGAACCCGGTGTTAAGAACTTCTCTTCTAGTCACTAAGATATTTCTTTTGTCCTTTTAGTAAAGCATGTTTATTTGGATCAAATTGACCTAATGTTGGTTTTTGGAAGAATTAATTTCTCAAGAATGTCAGGTCAGCTGAAAGGAAAAAACCAAAAGAGAAGAATAAGAGGCAGTGGGGGCAGTCCTAATTAATACTTGCACTATCTTTCTACCAAGAAAACCCCACCTTCCCTTCATCACTTCACAACCACTCTTTTGTTGAACCCAAAAACATGCTCTTTACAGTCAACTCTTCTGTCCCTTGATTTGTACCCTTTTGTCTCACTAATCCTACCTTTCTTTCCTATGTTTTAGTAGTAGTATTCTACTAACATTCTTCCCCCTCTTTTTTCTTTCTTTTTCTCATGTCAAAAGAAATGTTTTCTCTTGTAGATTCTTGATTTGTTTGGAGCAGTAACAACTACTGCAAAATTGAACCAGAAGGGTAGCAGGGTTTTTATCTTCTTGTTTGGAGAAAAAAAAGTGGGTTTTATCTACTGGGTGTTGTGGGAAAAAGGGGAGAGATTTCTTGGTTTCTTTTCTTTTCTTTCCCATCTTTAAAACATTGTTGCCTTTTTGTGAAAGAACCGTTTTCCTTGTAAATCTGGAGAATGTCAGGGCTTATGAAGAACAACCACTGAAAATTTGTACCAGAAAGGTTGTCAAGATTTGGTATTTGTTTATTTGGAGGGGAGAAAGAAGTGAGTTAATTGGTGAAAAATTAGTTCAATTGTTTGAGTTGAGAGGAAGTGTGAAAAAAGAGCTTCTGGGGGTTTGAATAATGGTGAGGAAACATGGATGGCAGCTACCTGCACATACCTTTCAGGTCTGGACTGTGCTTTTCCTATCTCTCGGCTGATTTCTGTTGACAATTGCTTTCCCATTTTATCAATCTTGTCCTTCTGATTGCTCTACTAGGATATGGAAGTTACTGATTGATAGTAGTGGCTTACACTTATGGTTCATTCTTGAAACTAGTTGAGTAGTTAAGTTTTAAAGACTTGTCCAGCAACTATGTTGTGCACAGCTATTATTAGATGGTATATGATTCTAAGGTGGTTTCTGTTTTTGTACATTAATGAAATTGTGTTTATCAAGAAGGGAGGAAAAACAAGGGTAGGTTAAGGCAACTAAGTTGTCAATGGTTAAAAACTTGCATAGATATCATTTAAGATAAATGCAAATCGTAGATGAGTTTGTATGGATCAAAAAATTATTGCTGTTCAAATTGATAACAACTAGGGATTTGTATTATGAAACTTGGTTCCCTTTTCAAAAGATTGCAAAGTTTCCCTATAAAGAAGAGAGGGAAGGATAGCTTGTCAAATTTGGTGATCCCTTAGTAGTACAAATGATTTTCATTTTTTTTTTGGATAGGTTAATCCCCATTCCCCGGCAGTTAGGAATTAAAATACATGAGTTAGGAATACCTAAATGAAGGAATATCAATTAAAAAATACTGAAATGAAGGGAAATGGTCGATATTTGTTATGGATAACCTCTAAGTACTTAGTGTTCTGGAAGTAGAAAGACAAATGCATCATCTTTCTAGTCATTGACTAAACTTGTGACAATAATGGAATATTCTTTAGCCATATAATCCTGACATTGCTTGGTAATTTATTTTACTGAGCTCAGTTTTTATTTCTTTTGCAACCATTCTACATGTTCAATGATTTGCTATCAGAATGTATTGGATATGGCCGTTCTATAGGTGGGTGGATGGGTGGTGGGGGCCAGTGGCGGAGCTAGGATTTTTAATAAGGGGGTTCGAAATCTGAAGAAGTAACCACGAACTAATCGAAGGGGGTTCGACATCTACTGTATATACATAAAAAATAATGTTAACCATGTATAAATAGTAATATTTTCCGCCGAAGGGGGTTCGGATGAACCCCTAACTCTATGCTAGCTCCGCCCCTGGTGGGGTCATTACCCTTTCTAAGTCTATTTTAGATAACTCGGTCTTTTTGTGTTAAATGTTTCGGTTGTGTGCCTATTCAATATGTGGACTAAATCTTGGACTCTTTGTGTAGGTTGTTGCTATAACTGTATTTTGCTTGTTAGCGGTTGCATTTTATGCTTTCTTCTCACCTTTCCTCGGAGGACGCTTTTGGGAGTATGCTTCTATGGCAGTTTATTCTCCAGTGGTATGTGAATTGGAGTAATTTATCTGTATGTGCTGTGGAGAAACTTCTATGATTCTATTACATGTCTCTCCATCTTGATTGATTAGTTTAGCATGCTATCTTTGTCCTAATCTATGTGACGAACTCTCTGTTTTTGGACATCCCCAAAATATTTGGCTACAACACCAACAACATACCCAAGGTAAAAATATTTAACTATGGGACAAATTCAAATGACTCATCATATGATGCTTTTAAAATCATATAATCTTTTAAAAAGAAAATGAAGGAACTCTGATAAAAAAAGTAAATCTATTACTACCATATTATAAATCAAATTAGCTTCTTAATCTCCATATCCCGTCAAATAGCCATAAAAAGATGAAACTGAGGAACTATTATTTTGTATATTTTTCTAATGAAGGTTACTTGAAGTTGAAGTGCCTCTTTATGTCATATTGCAGGCATTGCTTGTTTTTGTTCTTTATGTTCGGAGTACTGCAATCAATCCTGCAGATCCAGGCATAATGTCTAAATTTGATTCTGGAAGAATGAATGATACCAATTTAAAGCATGGATTGTCTGCGAGAAATCGGTCTGGAAAATTTGATGAACTTAGTAATGATGGACGTTCTTCTCTGTCGTCAGCTTCAAGAACTTCCATTGCTGCTGCTAAATCCATCAAGAAAGGTCAACAAGAAGCAGGGAGACTAGATAACGAAGTGGTTTCTTTGACCAGAAATTCCTCTTGTTGTAAAATTGGAGGAGTGTTTTGCTTTTTATTTGTACACAAGGATTGCCGCAAAAAGGATGGAGCTGCTGAGGAGGAAGGGACAGGTGAAGATGCTCTGTTTTGCACATTGTGCAATGCTGAGGTAGCTAATCTATTATTATTTTTTTGACAATTTTTATCATGTGCTTTTCACCATTTGTGATGGCATAGTTTGAAGCTTGTATTATACCGAAGTTGTGAAAGTTATGCTTGGTAAGTGCTCTTAGTGTCTTGAGGTGTTTCATAAGCCAAAAGAGCAGACATTTCCTTCAGCCCATAAAGTCTTGGATGTGCAATTTAGCAATTCACATGAATAACAACATAAGATTGAAATCAACCTTAATATTGTGGACCAAATATGTTGACACAATGCTATAGAGATATCTTAATATCAATGTAATCCATTGGAAAACAATAGTTATGTGTGCAACTTAATATATTATTGACAATGACATTCAGTGACGCCTGGGAAATGCCTAAGACAACTAAGGAACTACTGCAAAGCTGGCAGATGAAGTACTGGGAAAGGAAAAACTGAAAAATTGGAATGCACTGCCCTCAGTCATATGGGGGTAAATCTGGAAGGAAAGGAACACAAGAATTTTTGAAAGCAAAAAGGAATCAGTCACTAGTTTCTTTACTGTTTTTTTCCCTTTTCTTGGTGTAACATGGCAATTCAAATGACACAGGGACCATGATAGATTTTTTTTGAGGTCATTACATTGTTGTAATGTGACTGTCTCTCTGTGAAAACTTAATAGTATGCCTTCACCAATCAAAAGAAAGACATTTAATGAGGATTTCAAGTCAGAATTTGCACTGGGAGCTGCCTTTCTTTCGAGAATCAAACTGTGAAAATAGAGAAAAGAATAGGGAATTTGTCTCTTATTATTGACAATATGCAAGAGGGGCTCCTCTGGTAGGAATCTTATTCTACTTGATTGTAAACTATTAATTCTCTATGCATAGTAAGGTAAGTGATTATTTTGCACAATAAGTTCATTATATTACTTAGCCTACGTGTTTTGAAGTACATTTTAGTATATAATTTCGTCCATTCTCTTGACTTTCAATTCTTCATAGACTATTTGACAACATGATCTGCTGAACAAATTATTCAATAATGTACAAATTGAGAGATTTGGTAGTTTATAGAAATGGATGAGGTATGTATGTCCATGTGAATGCCAGACAAAATCAACAGCAGATAGTCATTTTATGCTCCTGTTTCTTTCCTAGTTTTGTTGCTTAGACATGTGACTTAGTGCAAATTCCTCATCATGGGATATGTATAATCATTACGACCACCTTATATTTGTGCTTATGCACATTAGGTATGGTCATCTATATACTGACTGCTTGGTGTGGTGCAGGTGCGCAAATTCAGTAAACATTGTCGAAGCTGTGATAAATGTGTTGATGGATTTGATCATCATTGTCGGGTATACATCTGTCATCTATGGTACTTCTTGTTCTGATTTCTGTTATGGAGCTAACCACATTTATCAAACTGGCAGTGGCTCAACAACTGTGTTGGGAGGAAGAACTATATTACCTTTATATCACTGATGGCTACCAGCTTGGTCTGGGTATGTTCGAGGGAAATGTTTGTTTAGCAATGAAATGATTGTGTTTTTATCAGTGAATCATTCACACACTCTTTTGCAGCTTCTTACTGAAGCTGGAGTTGGAATTGCTGTTTTGGTACGATGCTTTATGAACAAAAAGAACATGGAGGCTGAAATAGTTGATAGACTAGGGAATGGTTTCTCACTGGCCCCATTTGCAACTGTTGTGGTAATTTTTACTTGAGCTACAACTTGCACTGAGTTTACTATTCTTACTGGTTGATGAAATAGAATGCTGTTCATAATGGTGACACATATTGACTGTATGCAGGCTGTATGTACTGCCGTTTCTTTGCTAGCCTGTGTTCCCTTAGGAGAGCTTTTCTTTTTCCACATGATACTGATAAGAAAGGTAGATTGTTATGGTTTTCTCTTTCTATTATGAGTTGGAACTTGAAGTTTCTGAGACAATTGTCAAGTTTGAGATTTTGCTTTAAAAATTCTAGAGTTTTTACCATAACTGGTGCATATATTAAAGAGGAAACTGAGTTTGGGAGATCTCAGTTGGGTGATTCATAACTAGAAGCTACCTGAAAAATTATTCTGATTCTTTCTCAAAATCACCTTCCTATCAGGGCATTACAACGTATGAGTACGTAGTTGCTATGAGAGCCATGAGTGAGGCACCTGGGGGAGAATCTGTAGATGAAGAACAGCCTAACATTGTATACTCTCCATCAGGATCAGCTACAACTGGCTTCAGTGGTGGCAGTTCTTTGGGACTTCAATACAAAGGAGCATGGTGCACCCCTCCTAGGGTGTTTGTTGATTATCAGGTATTTGTTGCAACTAGAGAAGTTAAGTTATTATATTTTAGCTTTTGAAACTCCAAAGTTTCAAGAATTTCAATAGTGAGCATCTACTTGATAAGGATAAGAATGCATCTAGTTGAAATTTGTTTCCAGTTACTGCAGTAATATTTTTTTTAGCATAATAAGTTCATTAGGATAAGAATGCATCTACTTTTTTGAATTTTAAATTTCTATTGGATAGATTAGTTTGTTGAGACATGTTAGTTCTTTTGAATTCTTGTTATGCAGATTTTCTGCATATTATGATTTTAAGTTGGCTATTAAAGCCCTCGTACAGTCCTTCTCTTAATAAAGATATTGTGAGACAATTTCAATGTTTGTTAATTTTTTGTTACTCTGCCATCTTTTTAAAAACCAATGGTGGTATCAGAACTTTCATTGATCTTAATGGTCTTGTATGTTCATTGAAGTACTTTCAATCACTTTAAAGTTAAATACTTTTTAATTAAAGAAAGGTGACATTTTTTTGTGACCGGTTACAAAGGAAAGTGTGCCACATAAATTATTGCCAGATTATTGGCAGAGAGGCTAAAGAAAGTAATAGAAAAATCGGTCAACAAACATTAGATGACATTCATTAAGGGTAGACAAATAATGGATGCAACACTCATAGCCAGTGATTGCGATGACTCAAGATTGAAAAGTCAGGTCCCAGGCATAATGTGTAAGTTGGATATTCAGAAAGCTTATGATCATGTTAATTGGGATTTCTTACTGAATATTTTGAGGCACCCAAGGGGGTGGCCTAGTGGTCAATGAAGTGGTTGAGAACCCTGAGGTCTCAGGTTCAAAACTTAGTGGATACCAAAAAACACTAGGTGGTTCTTCCTATCTGTCCTAGCCTTGGTGGACAAAGTCACCATCTGTCCTGGTTGAGGTGCGCGAAAGCTGGCTCGGACTCCACGGTTTTCCAGGAAAATGGGTTTTGGAGATAAATGGGTGAAGTAGATAGAATACAACATTAAAACAGTTAGGTTCTCTATGTTTGTGAATGGAGAACCTATTGGTTTTTTTGCATTAGACTGATGGAAGGCTCAATACTTGTCCTTAAGTGGTAGACAGATCCTAATCTATTCTGTCCTAGATGCATTACCCACTTATATGATGTCCCTATTCCCAATTCCATCAAAAGTCGTGAAGAAACTTGATAAGCTTAGAAGAGATTTTCTTTGGCATGGAAACAAAAAAGGGAAGGGTTACTGTCTTGCTAACAGGAAAATAGTAATGCTGAATAAAGGAAGAGGGGTATTGGAGGTTAGAAATCTCAGATTGCTGAATGAGAACTTACTTATGAAATGGCAATGGAGATACACTAAAGAGGAAAGAGATCTATGGAGAAAAGTAATTGTGACAAAGTTTGGTGAACTTAATCCATGGTGTTCCAACATTATATCGGATCCTTTTGGAGAACAATCAGAAACTTATGGCCATTGGTGGAAGCCAATCTTAGCTTTAAGATACACAAATAAGACAAAATTCTGGCATGATGGATGGATTGATCAATCACCACAGGAACAATTACCAGATCCTTTTCAGATCTGTGGAAACACAGAGGCTAGAGTAAGTGAGTGCTGTTCAGTACAGACTTCGGACATTTCCTTCCGAAGAATTGATAATGATTGGGATCTTTACAGAATGGCCTCATTACTTGGAAAGCTAGGAGGAAGCAACATTGTCACAACTGAGGCAGATTGGGTGCTGTGGATACACACCAAAGATGGGAACTTCTATGTAGGCAGTGCATACAAGAGAGGCTTACAACTGGTAGGGGGGAGGGTATCCCACCAAGGTAAAATATTTTACTTGGCTAGTGATTAAGAGGGCACATCTAACTCAAGAAGTTCTGCAGAAGAAAGGGAGACAGCTAGTTCCAGGTGCTTTCTGTGTAATATTACATGGGAGACAAACGAGAATCTCTTCCTACATTGCAGCTTCACTACTCAGTTGTGGAATCTCTTCCTCAACATAACAGATTACAGCTGGACCGTGCCAGAGCACACATCGGTTCTATTGAGTTGCTGGATTAGGAGGGGAGGTAGTAAGAGTTAAAAGAAATGATGGAGATTAGTTGCATCATGCATATGGTGGTCAATATGGTTGGAAAGAAATGGTAGATGTTTTGAAGATAGGTCCAATTCCATATTAAAAAGTGAAATGGAATTGCATTGTGTTCTTACTTTTTTTTTGATGAAGTATTGTGTTCTTACTTTTTGGTGTAAACAATTGTGTATAGTAGATACAGATCAGATATTAGACTTAATAGGAGACTTGTAATTGATAATATTCCTTTTTGGAGGTGGCCAGCATGCTCTTAATGCTGAAGAATACAACCTTACTAGTTTCAGAAAAAAAAAAATCCTATCATTGTCCACATTAAAGCATTTTCAAAAAAGCTTACAGACAAGATAAAGTTATTGAGGGTGTTTTCTAAACACAAAGCCAAAAGAAGAAAAGGAAAGAAGAAAAGAAGGATCAAGTGTAAAAAAAATGTGCAAGTTTAAAAATTGATAAAAATATTCAGCACCAAGTCACCAATCGCTAAAGCAATAATTTAGAAGTTGCAATTTTTATGAATTGTAGTAACTAAAGCAAGTGAAGACTGTTGAAATTTGCTTCTAGTTACTGCAGTAATACTATTTTTTAGCATAATAAGTTGCTTAGGATTAGAATGAATCTACTTTTTAAAATGAGATAACTGTCAAAAACACACCTAAACTATCTTTTTTCTTTTTTGAGTTTGATACCCAAACTATTTGGAGTGTGAATTTCATACCTAAACTATCACTTAGACCATCTCCAATCCATATCTATTTTACTCTCCATTCTCTATATTTGGAGAGTAAAATAGAGAATAGGCACTCCAACCCACCTCCAAATTACTCTCTATTCTTCAAATTTAGAGAGTTGAATAGTAGTTCTCCAAATTTGGAGAATTACTATTCACACTCTATTTCACTTTTTTAATATTTTATTATTATTTTCATTACTTTCTAATTAACATATTATTTTACATATAATTTTATTAATTAAATATCTAATATTCATAATTCTTTTTAAATGTAATTAATATAATATTTTAAAAAATATATTATTTAATATATACTACTTTAATTTCAAATTAATAGCATTTTTAATTTTTTTCTAATTTTCATCAATAATAAAATAAAATTAATTTTCATCAATAATAAAATAAAATTAATTTTCATTATAAAGAATACACAAAATTAAAATGGTAAGATGAAAATTTTAATTTAAATACAAGATAACAATACAACACATAACATAATAATTTAAATACAAAATAAAATACAATACGTAATATAATAATTAATTCGCGATGAAACAAGAATCATGTCGAAAAGATGTTGAACGTGCATTCGGAGTTTTGCAATTATTGCAGGACCATCACGTTTTTGGAGAAAGGAAGTGCTACATGATATTGGAGGTGGGCATAAATACTGGAAAATCGAAAAACCCAACCGAACCAATTCGGTTCTTCGGTTTTTCGGTTCGGTGTCGGTGTTATTTTTTCGGAAGTTCGGTTCTTCGGTTCGGTGTTCAGTGTAAGGGTCTCAAAACTTCGGTGCACCGAAGAACCGAACTTTTATTTAAAAATAAATAATTTTTATATATATATATATGGGCATTCTCTTAACTAAAAATTAAAAATTCAACTAACAATTAAATCATTCATGAACAAATCAATGTAACAACAAATGTACAATTCAGTAGTTAACTTGAAATATTAATTTCCAAGAGAAACTCAAAACATATTTCTACCAATGTACATTATGTAACGGAACCGTCTTCGTACATGTTTTTCTCGAGAAATAGTTGGAGGCACAATGTTCTTGATAAAGACAAATATAGTCTTTTAGTTAGCACAATAAGTGTTCCATGGTGATATGCATCATTCCTTAACATAGTTTTAAAAGAAATAAAAAATTTATATTATGAAATAAGAAAATAAGAATGAAATAGAAATAATAATATAATATTGAGGAGAGAGAAAAATATTCTTTTTTAGAGAGTAAAATAGAGAATTGGGTTGGAGTTGGTTGTCTGAAAAAATAGAGAACTTTATAATTGGAGAGTAAAATAGAGTGTAGGGTTGGAGATGCCCTTATTAGTTTGAGAAACACACCTCTCTCTTTTATTACACTCTCTTCATGGGTGTGCGTACTACTCTCTTTTATTTTAAAAAAATTTATTACATCACACTCTACATGGACAAAACATTCTATCTTGACAAAAAATAAATAAATTATTAGTATTAGTTAAAATTAAAGATTAAACAACTATTATCCAAAAAAAAAGGAATATTCTTTTTTATAAAATAAAATGTAAAATATTTTTCCTACCCCACTCTACCACTTCTTCTCACCGTACCCCCCCCCCCCCCC
>NC_064287.1:25014073-25158607 GCF_019186545.1 Solanum stenotomum
CTTCAAATAATAATTTATATATGATTATATTTTTTTTAAAAAAAATATTCCATCCCACCTAACCCTCCGCTTCTAATTCTTTTTTTCTCATTTTGTGTTAGATGATTTTTAGGAAAATATTTTTTACTTGCCACAATTTTTTTTTAAAAAGTTTTCATTTATGTTATATTCGGTACACAAATGTAAAAAAAGAGCCCTCAAGGCCTAGTTCGAGTGGCAAAAGGTGGAGGGTTTGTGGCATAGGTCGCAGGTTCAAGCCCCACACCATGCAAAGCGAAGCCTGATATTTAAGGGGAGAAGGGTAGAGGGAAGGTCCATTCTCCACCGAGTTTAGAAGGCTGTGATTGGTCCAAAGGGCGGGTCCAAATATATATATATAAAAAAAAAATTCCTATAACTATATGTACATATCTAACACAAAACGAGGAAAATGTAAATAAATTAGGAGCAGAGGTTATATTATATAGGGTGGGGTAGAATTATTTTTTTTTCAAAATAAAATAATATCAACTTTTTGTTTTGGGATTGAGTGGGTGGTTTGGGGTTTGGGGGGGGGGGGAAGGGGTGAAGTATGAATTTTTTAAAATTATTTTATAAACGAAATGTAAAAAAATTAAAGGACAGAGAGATTGTCCAGGGGGGAGGGGGGATACCTGGGAGGAGGTGGTAGAGTGGCATAGGTCGCAGGTTCAAGCCCCATCTCCATAACTTCTTCTTCCTCATAATCTTCCCATCTTGAATCATCCCACCCCCACCCCTTCCCCCGACCCTTCCTCTTCACCATATCCCCTAATCCACCCCCACATTTCTTCTACCTCTTCCCATATTGTACCTGTCATTTTAATTGTGTCGGAGGTAATTTCTACTTCCTTATCAACAAAGAAAATGGCCAAAGAGTACATATGTTTGCTCACGCAATCATTCACAACACCTCGTAGCCTCTTTATTTCTTCTTCACTCATTGTATTATTTGTCTACCTATTTCTCTTTGATTGTGACGTTTGAATTCAAAATTGGTTATTTGAGAGTTCTAGAATGATTGGGGAGAAGGCTGTTTATACAGATTTGGGCGGAAGAAAAAGGGCAAAAGAGTGGGAGGTTCTTGTTTGTGAAATGGAGGCCGAATTTAGATGGGTCTTTTTGAAAAACATATTTCTAATGTTTTCAAAATTGAAGGCAAGAAGAACAATGTGCAGAATTTCAAGATGAATTGTATAACTTCTTTATTATTTTTGGTGTAAATAGAAAGTCTTAGTACAGGCAGAAGAACTTTTTGATGTTTTAGACTATTTGTGACAAAAAGCACAGATGGAGTCAGTCTAGTTTGTAATACTTTTGGAAGAGGTGCTACTTTGATGTAGTATACCTGTGGATAAATAGAAGAAAAAGTTACCATTCTAAAAAAAATAAAAAATTGAACGCAATTTTATCTATAGCATTTTAGATGATTTTCACTGTAGTGACCCATCTTCTAGCGCCCTTCTTTTCTTTCTCTCATCCTCCATTTTAGTCACTTTCTCACTACCATTAAATAACAAAATTTATAGTAAAATACTTTAACAAGACTTGGGTTGTCTTTAATTTCCTCTTCAACACAGAAAATTACAACGAAAGAAAGGGCAGGGGGAGGGGGAAGAAGCGAAGATAATATCTAAATAGCAAAATAGATGAAAATGCTTAGAAGAGAAGATAAAATGGAAGTTTTGGAAAGACTACAAATTATTCTAGTTAATGGAAGAAGTCAAGTAAGGAAGGGAAGAGAGTCACCATGAACATGCTATATTTGGAGATGAGTTTGAGATTTTCTTTTTTTAGAAAATAGAATTTGTAATGATAAAACCAATGTGATGGTTTATTTATGATGTGACAATTTTATCTGATTTGGATAGTGATGTGTTATATACATTCGTGCGATTGAGATACACACATGGTCAGGTGGGTTTAAAATTACACGTGTTCCGTTGGCAAAATTGTGGGTAGAAGGGTCCAAGTGACAAACGAAGCCAAGTACAGAGGTCTCTTAGGTCATTCCGCCTAATATTTTTGTTACTCCACCATTTACCTACCCATCTGTTAATGATTTCCATGTTCACATTACTTTGTTGTAGCGTTGCCACATCAAACATAACAACAACAACATCATACCTAGTGAAATCCCACAACTGAGGTCTGGGAGGGTAGAATGTACATAGACCTTACCACTACCTCAGGGAGGTAGAGATGCCGTTTCCGAAAGATCCTCGGCTCAAATGCACCAAATTCCAGTATAAAGAAGGAGAAATGAAGAGAATATAGCAAATAACAAGGAAACAATGCAAGCATCTAGTAGAGAGGAGCCAAGACAACAATAAATCACGTGATAGTCGAAACACCGTAACCAACATACTTGGATAGATTATTTAAAAGACAATAATAATAAACAATGATAAAAATTAAAATAGAAAAAAACAAGAACTACTATGATACAACTAATACCATCGCAAACACCAGCCATCCTAAGCAAGACAACACTACACTCCTATAACCTTCTACCCTAATACGTGCTCTCCACCCCCTCTTATCTAGGGTCATATCCTTGGTAATCTGAAGTTGCGTCATAACCTGTCTTATCAGGTCTCCCCAATACTTCTTCGGCCTACCTCTGCCTTTCCTCGTACTCTCTATCACCAACCTCTTGCACCTCCTCCTTAGTGTGTCTATGCATCTCCTCCTCACAGGTCCAAACCATCTCAGTCTCACTTCCCTCATCTTGTCCACCACGAAAGCCACTCCCACCTTATCTTGGAGATTGTCATTTCTAATCTTATTGCTCTTAGTATGACCACACATCCACCTCAGCATCCTCATCTCCGCAACATGCATCTTTTGGACGTGGGAGTTCTTGATTGGCCAACGCTTAGTTCCATACAACAATGTCGGATGAATCACCACTCGATAAAATATACCTTGAGTTTCGGCGGTACCTTTTTATCACACAAGACTAGTGGCAAACCTCCACTTCATCCATGCTGCACTAATACAATGTCTAATATCATTGTTGATGTCATCACTCCCCTGAATTATAGACCAAAGATATTTGAATCTATCTCACTTGGGGATATTTTGTGTCAAGCCTCACTTCCATAACTACCTCATGCATCGCATTATTCAATTTGTACTCCACATATTTTGCCTTAGTCTGACGCAACCTAATCTTTTACCCTCCAAAGTATGTGTCCACACCTCTAACTTATCATTAACACCATTGCATGACCCATCAATCGGAACTATGTCATCCAAAAATAACACACACCACGACACCCTATCTTCAATATCTCGCGTCAATACATCCATCGCCATGGCAAATAGAAACGGACTAAGAGTTGACCGCTGGTGTAATCCTATCTCCACAATGGAAGTGCTCTGAGTCTCCTCCCATCGTTCTTACTTGCGTTTTAGCTCTTTTGTATATGTCCTTTATCACCTTAATATAAGCCACTAGTACACCTCTCACCCCTAGACATTGCCACAAGACTTCCTTTGAGACTTTATCATGGGCTTTCTCAAGGTCAATGAACACAATATGCAAATCCCTCGTCCTTTCCCGATATTTTTCCATCAGTCTTCTCACAAGATGGATGGCTTTTGTGGTCAATTACCCTGGCCTGAACCCAAATTGATTCTCGGAAGTAGACTCACCCCTTCTCACTCTCATCTCCACCACTCTGTCCCAAACTTTCATAGTGTGGCTTAACAACTTAATATCCCTCTAGTTGTTGGAATTTTGTGTATCACCTTGTTCTTGTACAACAGAACCATTGTACTCCACCTCCATTCCTTGGGCATCTTAGCCGTCTTAAAAATGATATTGAACAAGTCAGTCAGCCACTCCAAACCTGTTCTATTTGTGCTCTTCCAAAACTCCACTGGGATCTCATCTACTCAACCTGACACTTTTTTCCCTGCTCATCCTACTAATAGCACGCTTCACTTCCTCAACCCTAACGCCTGCAAAACCTGAAGTCTCTGATGTCTCTCAGAGTGCTCCAAATCACCCAAAACAATGTCTTTGCTTAATGAGGGTCTCCTCCACTAACATCTTGCCTTCTTCATAGTTCATCCTTGATGCACTTCACTTGATCCAAGTGTTGGTCCTTCCTCTCCTCACCTTCGTGAGCCTGTACAACTTCTTATCTGCACTCTTGTCTCCCAGTTCTGTATACAGTGTTTCAAAAGCTACTACATCCCCACTACTACTTAAAGCTCCCATCATCGTCAACTTCTCCCCAATTACACGGGAGAGGGCAGGTGTCAAACATAAATAGCCAATAATTTGGCTTCCGAGGCCTCTACTCAACTTGAGACACAGGTGCAGTAGTTGGTGCTTGATTGCCATTTCACTATCCATTTTAGATGGGTGATGGATTTTGTTGATCTGAAAAATTCACTGTTGCTTTTAGACTTTCTGTGTTCCATACATTTAAGAAATATGTATTACTTATTAGTTACTACTCTTGATGTCTAAACTTCTTGCATGGCTTGTTTCAAAATATGTTACTAAGAACATGTATTGTTAGCCTTACCCAAGAAGAGAAAAGAAGATGTATTGTTGTTTATTCAAAGTATACTGCTAATGCATATGATGGATAGCTAAATGGTTAAGGCTAAACAGTTATACCTGATGTAATGCAGTTTGGTGTCCCACATCGCTAAAATAGATATTTACATTGTAAAGGGGGCTTGAGAAATAATTCAGTCACACGTCATTAATCTTGCGCATTCTCCGAATGATGCTCTTTCTTTCACTCATCATGTAATGAATTGAGTGTGAACCTCTTCAGTCTTGAGCCAAGAAGCCCCAATGCTGAGGGTTTATGCTTCTCAAATTTGATATCCTCATGACATGAAACCAAAATTATTCTCGGTAGTAGAAACATCGTATGTATAAAAAGATTGGATAATTAAGGAAAAATCAAAACAATCTGAAGCGGTAGTCAAAACTAAAGTGCATATAACCAAATGGGGCTATCTATACAGGCAAAATGGTCTGGTGGACCCTTGTACTTGTATCAGTTTGTATTCTGAACCCTTCTACTTACCCCTTTGTCATCTGGACCCTTAAACTCAATTAAAATGGGACTTTTAAGCCCCTCCAACCATGTGTGTAGCTCACTCTCCTTTATATAATTGACATGTCATATCCACGTCAGATATATTAATACCACATCATAATTATTTCATAACTATTTTTTAAAATTTTAACCAAAATTATTTAATAAAATGTAAAATAATAAAATTTTAATTTATTTTTGGCACTTTTAAAAGTGAAATTGCATACATCCAATTCTCCCTATTTTCACGACCAAAATCGACCGGAGAAAGCCATAGCCGCTGTCGTCGTCATTTTTGCCGGCGAAATCACATATACTTTCTCCCTCACCCGTCTTCATCTCCGCCGCACACCATCACTATTTTTCTTTCCTCCTCCAACCTCCACAAAAACAACCTAAGCCGCCGCACCACCAGATCTGGCCGAAAAACCTCTTTACCGCCATGAATGCACCCTCACCCACCTCGTTCTCCTATCCACTTGCCAGTGTCGCCTCTCTCTCACACTCTATTGCGAAACAGTGGTGGCGTGCACCACCAGCGCCGCTTCTCTCTCACGCCACTGCGATTCAGTGGTCTCCTGCAAGCGCTGGTCCGCTTTCGCCCTCCGTGATTCTACCCATCTCTTACCGGAGAAGGAACTAAGGATGCTAAGAGCTGGCTCTTACGGCCTCTGAGAGAAAGCAATTTGCAGCTATTTGCGCTTGTTGCAATATGGATCTCAAGCAAAATACACGATTCTCCTTCTCTAAGTGTCTAATCCTTCAAGTCTCTGGCTGACGACACCATTAAAGAGCAGCATTTTACAACAAAGGATTTTCTGGAAGCTGAGCTAGTGAATTTGAGATCGGCATGTTAAGCATTCCCTTCCGATTCTTCGAAGATCTACTTACAAAGTTCAGTGAAGTTGCCAGAGGTGGAAAGCAATTAAAGCTTTGGAGAAGAAGAAATGACTTTTTAATTAATTGTTTTTTTTTAAAAAATATTTCTTTTAATAATTTTAATATTTTTTTAACCTAAAAAGTTATTCACTCGCCTTAAGGTGCGTGAAGTCACAGACCTTCGCCAACTCAGCCATCTTAAAGACACATAAGCTTGGTCAATGGTTGGGGTCCAGATGATAAAGGGGTAAGTAGAAGGGTTCAGAATACAAACTGATACAAGTATAAGGGTTTACCAGACTATTTCGCCGTCGATACAAGAGGTAGTACAGCAAAAGAGTCGTACAGCAAAAGAGTCGAACCTTAGAATGTGCTGGTAGACCAAGAAAACTAAGAAAAATGTAGTTGATTCCAGTTTGAAGGTGCTAACTGCAAAGAGAGAGAGCCATGCTGCAGCTGAACAACACTGAAAAAATATGCTCCGTGAGTCACGTATTTCTCAGAGCTGCTAATCATTATCAAATGATGATGCTATAACTCAAATTCTGTTGCTAGTTTGCAGTTGATTTTTCTTAAAAGAGTTGGATAAGTACCTCACTGGACAAATTGCTTGCAATTACTCCATGTTTGTGTTCTAATCTTGAAAATTTTCCCTTGTTTCTATAGCTGCAAGTTATTCAATACTTAACTGTTATCTCCAATTAAACTCTGATGTTCTGAATTGTCACCCTGCATTTCACCAGGAAGAAGTAGCACCTCAGTTAGAACCTGGAATGATCCCATCAACCATTGATCCAGATGCAGCTGGGTTTGTTGAAAAGGGAAACAAGGGACCTAAGCGCCCTGTTAAGATCAGTGCATGGAAACTTGCCAAATTGGATTCCAGTGAAGCAATGAGAGCCGCAGCAAAAGCTAGAGCATCCTCATCTGTTCTACGTCCTGTTGATATCCGTCGTTTTGATACTGAATTAAGTTCCAGTGAGAATATGAGTGTCAGAAGCAGTATCAGTGCTGATACCGGAGGAAATAGAGATATGAGAAATGAATTAAGGAATTCACTTGCTCCTAGTCAAGGTAGCCGAGATGAGTATGAAACTGGAACTCACAGTGTCAGTAGCTTTAGCAGTCCCAGCCATGTGCATGAGTCAGTCACACTAAGTCCTCTCCCACAAGCTCACAGTTTAGGCCATCTCAATGCCGGCATTGTCCCAGAGAGGGCTCGAATGTCTCGGGCTGCACCACCTAATAATAACCATCACATCTTACATTCTTCGGAATTTGATGAGAAAATCATGCAGAGGAATAGTACCACCGATCCATTATTGCTTTCAGCTGCTGCCCCAGCAGCTTCTCTGCTCAGAGACGTTAAACGAACATCTGTTGTTTGGGACCAAGAAGCTGGAAGGTATGTGTCCGTTCCGGTATCAGCTTCAGATGCTCGTACAAGGCTGCCTATGCAAGGAGGATCATCAAATCCAAATGCTGCATCTGCTAGCAATGACAAGAGGCCAGTCCCTGTCCCTCAAGAACCTTCACAGCCTCCTGCGAAACCTCCAGTCGAGCAGTCAGAAAAGCTTATGTATACTGGAGAGTCCATATTCTTTGGTGGTCCACTTTTGCGTGGTCCAATTAAGGATGGGCTGAGAAATGAGAGTGGCTCTGGTTCCAGAGAGAGCCAAGAAAGGCTGCCATTTAATTTACCTCGCGAATCCAGGTTCAGAAGGGATGCAGCCTCCCATCAACTTCCCGTGTTTGTTCCTGGTGATTTTGGGTCAAATAAGTAAAGCTTACTGGACTAGCAATGATTGTTCATTTATCATTTGCCCCTGCATAGCAAGGCTTCAACAGAAGAAACCCCTCGAGCTATAGCTGTTTTTTGTCTTCCAGGAACCTTGCAGTTTGTTGCATACACTCCAAGGTTCCAGTGGTTTCTTCGTGACGGATTGTCTAACTTAGCACAGCAGAAAATGAATGTAGTATGGAGTAGATGCACTCCTTGAATTCCTCTTTGAACCTTTTGTCTGTACAATTGAAGCTTGAACGGTAGGGTGGCTTTGTCTAGCAATTTTGCAATGAGAATTACCTACATGCATGAGTTGAAAACAGTAAACAAGATTTTTTCTAAATGATGGTATTATGTGTTCAAAAACGTAAACAAGATTCTTTCTAAATGATGGTATTATTTGTTCAAAAACAGTAAACAAGATTTTTTCTAAATAAATTGAAAACAGAAAATAGAAATAGTAAACAAGATTTTATTCGGTATAAACTTAAAACAGAAGACAGAAACTTTAAACAAATTATCCATTAGTACAAATTGCATAGACCCGCATCCAGTCCAGCCAGTAGGTTTTAAAAACCCACTTCAACTTGCATCCACCCGCCCTGCACAATCTTAAAACCGCCCTGCCCCATTGCCATACCTATCCTCAAAGAATTTAGTTTTCTCATTGCACCTGAGGTTTTGGATTACTCCTCCCAAAATAAAATGGATATACCCATCGCTGGAGTAGTGGTACATCAAATGCTGACGACTTCATTAACCGCAAAGACGATAACAAATCACTGAAGGACTTGATATTTGTTTGTTAGAAAAATATGCAAAAGAAGTTCAGAAATTCGCTACAAAAAATTGAGACTAGTATAATGAATTTATAGTCAATAAAGGATAGTATCCAAAAAGTCACAACCCATTCATTACGAAAAGATGCTAGTCAAATTGCATTTCTTCTCCTAGTGTCTAATCGGGAAAACACTTCATATTCCATTTACACTTCTTAAAGGTCAACAATCTTCCACATGTAGAAAATGTGATGAAAAACATGCTTAAAAAAGTTGTATGATTCGTACATAAATATTAACTGTATTTTGATTTGTAGGTTTTCCTTTGAATTATTTGTAGTTAAAATATATCGGATACACTCAGACAATCAGTAGATGTGATATCTTTGAACCATCGAGCTTTGGTGTATATCTAGACAATATAAGTCTCATAATTATCCTTTAATTGTCTTTGGTTCTCACTATTTTGTTTGTTTTAGCCATGGACATTGTCTGATTCATAAGTGTGTTGAGAATTGACCTTACATAATTCTCCTTGAATCGACTTACACTTCACACTTATATGAGTGATTTCTAAATGTGTTATCCTGTAGATACATTGTTTAATATACCCCATATCAAACTTAGAAACCATTAAAATGTCTTCAACACTTTATCATCTTTGTTACTGGACATTGTCTCAACATGATAATGGACCAAAAATATAGTTATTTTGACAATGTTTAATCATCATTAATGACTTTGTTTGATCTCTTTAAACCTATATCTTGGGATCTCTAATGTTCTAGGTAGAGTTTCTGGCACGATGACTTGACTTGTGCTTGACCATAGTCACATTTTCTTTGATGATTTTTTAATCACTTCTTTAGTTAGGCCTTTTATAAGTGGATCTGACATATTATCTCTTGATTTACTAGTCAATTGTGATAGTTTTACTAGAGAATGTTGTCTAATGGTATTATGTCTTCATCGTATGTGAAAAGACATTCTGTTATACATAACCCTCTAGCCCTTCCTATTGTCGCTTGGTTATCATGCATATAGGAGCCAAAGGTTTGGACCAAAAATGAAATGTCTTCCGAGAAATTTTGGAGTCATACAACTTCTTCACTAGCTTTGTCTAAAGCTATAAACTCAGACGTCATTGTAGAGCGAGCAGATGATAGGTTATAATTAATCACAAATTTTAGCAAATCTTCACCTTTTATTTACTAAACTTTTATTGAATTTGAGTTAATATCTAATGAATCATACGCATTACGCCTGTTTCATTGGGTAGGATGTTTTTCCAAGATAACAAATGAGTTTGGAGTCAAAACAAGTAACTTGAGACTTCAAACTTTGAGAGGAAGTCCACACAAAATACTCAAGATCAAGTCGGGGTACAAGGATCAATTGTACATAAATAAAACAGTGCCAAAATGAAGAAATCCAGCTCAAAAATGAATTAAGACCGAATGAAAAAAAGGGAAAATGAGTGGAGGATAATGTTATGACCCATGTCCCACCCTATGTAAAGACAAGACCCAAGAGATCAATTGTTGAGAAATAAAGAAACGTACCTAAATGAGTGCAGTGAAGTGATGAGCTATGAATTTGGAGATGTAAGCAATAGCTGTGCCCACACACTTGGAATGCCAATCATGGAGGGAGACAATGAGCTGGAAAGAAGTTGAAGCCGTTGTGTAGTAATTGCACGTTTGGAGCACCAATTGTGTGACCATTCAGTGTGTTTACAAGACAATTTTAAGTTGAGGTCAATTTTAAAATTTCGTTAAACATAACTCTATGCTATATAAGGTGGAAACTCTTCCCAAATAAAGGTATCTTGGTTATGAGCGGCCAAAATCTTGAAGAACTCCTAGAGATTAACATAATTCACTTCTTTCCATCACCATTAGATTCAATATGAAACTCTGAATAAATCGTCGATTGTAGTATGTTCTATTTCATGTTCTTCTGTCTTTTTTCTTTAATTATAGAGTAGTTTTTTTTTTTTTACATTTTTAACACACATGGTGTATTGATAATTTATTTTGGATTTTGATTCTTATTTTTATGCTTGAATTTGTTTATGGAGTTTGTATTGAATTGCATATTTGTTAATTAGAATCGGAAGAGGAATAAATTTACACTATCTTGTTTGCTTTGAATCGTTATTTCTTTCTAGTAATCGAAATTTTTTTAAAAATCATGATTTATTCAAAGAAAAAAATATTTGAAAGATATTTTTCTTCGGACTAAGTCACAAGTGTTATTCTTGCATACATATGTTCACGGGGTTGTAATTAGTTAATTCTTCAAAGTTCAGATTTAGTCAAAAGATAAACTAAATCTTAGGAATTCTTTAATTAACTATCGAATCTATGATAATCGATAGGACTTTAAACATGAATATGGAAGAGAATCATATGCCAATTATTGACCTGCACTTGTTTTGTCTACTAGCCTTACTTCTCACATTGATAGTAACCTTTGCTCCTTTGATCAAGTGTTTAAATTTGAATTATTAGGCGTAATTCGTGGTTATAACCACAACCAATCAATTATTAATTTCCTAAATAATATGTAGCAAGACTTTATTTGATTCACTATTTGTACCAATCTCTATGAGATGATTTATAAAATTATACTATCTTTGGATTTAGAGAACTCAGTTTATATTGTGTTTTGCGCTTATTAATTTTGGCGGCATTGCTGGAGATTGACAACAAATAGTATTCAATAAAACTATGTATTAATTTAGGCCTTTATTCTTTTTATAAATATTTTTACTTCCTTATTCACGCTTGATCTATTATATATTATTTGTTGATGGTAAGTTATAGGTATGAATATGAGGCTCTAATATATAACACAATCCTCATCCAAGGATGTTGTTTAGTAAGATCAAGAGTTGGAGAGATCCCTATACCTACTAAAAAAGAACTTGCAAACAAATTTTTAGGACAATCATCTAACTAGAGTATCATGGATGAGAAAGTGAACAATGTAGCACTACAAAGACCTTTGGTAATTTCAGACTTGATCTAATTGTATTCCCAACATGTGTTATGTCTTACTGTGATCCTTTTCCAACAATAATTTTATTATATCCATTGTAGTGTTTAATGTTAGATAAAATACCTGAATTATTTGTCATATAGCTATTGGATCCTGAGTTCACATAAAAAGTGTCATCTGTAAAAGATGTATTCCGCAGATTGACAACAACCAATGCTTGTGGTAGTTCATCTGCAAATTGATAAGAATAGTCCCACCTGTAAAAGCACTTATAATAGTATGATTATTCCTACCACAAATTTCGCATGACTCAGTAGTGTTCCTTTCATTATTTCCACTTTGGAAGCTTTGATTATTCTGAGAACCTGATTATTGTCTAAGAGGCTTGAAGCTTGTTCCTCTTGAGTTGAAGTTATCGTTTCCTCTTCTCTAAGAGTAGTATCCTCTTTTCCTGCCCCTTTGGGCAGAGAACGTCATGTTATGGTTTTGTTGTGACATCTCCTCTTCATCCTCCCTCATATCAAAATCCTTGAGAGCATTAACAAATTGATTAAGCGTGGGATATGGTGTCTTACCTAGTATGACAGTCTTTTACTTGAGATCTAAACCTCTAGAAAAATTATTACTTTGCTATCTTTATCCACAAGTTTGTGAATAGCTGCAAGGCTATCACATATGCCTTTGAATTCCTTAATGTATTCATCAATCTTCTTGGTTCTTGGCCTATTACTTTGCAGTTGTTGTTTAAGCTGAAACTCCCTATATTTTGTTGCTTGAAGATAGGATTCTTCCAAGAATTCTCACATCTTTTGGGGAGTTAAGAAACCCATAGTCAGGTACATGTTTTCTTCTATCAAGGTTCTTGATATCCAATGCCTTAGCATTACGTCTTTCTCCTCTAGTTATCAATGCTACCATTATCTTCTACATCCTTCTCAATAGTAGTAGCTGCAGATTTCTCAACAGCCTTTCCAGTGGAACAACTATCTTTAGTTGGTTCATTCTCCTTGATGATATGTTAATCTTATCACCTGAATCAATTATATCATTTGTTTCCTCCATATAAAATAGTTTGTTGGCTTACGTTTAATGGAACAAGTGTCATGGCGCAAAATCTCACTAGACTGTGAGGGCACCTACCATCCCCATAGACGAACCCCATCCCTTTATAATTTAATTAAAAATACTAAAGAATGTGAAAATTGAAAAGTTAAAAATCAAAACAACCTCGAGACCTGGTGGCACTAACACAAAGAATATCTATGAACATAAAATAAGTCCAAAACATTACAATCATTGTCTTGAAGGAAATAAAACAAAAAATTAAAGGAGTGTCTAGAATTCGGTATTGCTTAAGAGAAAATAGCTCACCCTGAATTCCAACATTCACAAATTTTAATCACAAGCAGCAAGTCAAGTACCACTAGTACCTGACTTAATTCCTCACGCAAAAAGGTGCAGCAAAGTATAGAGCAAGTACGTGAAATACGTCTACTCAACAAACTTTGATTACTAAATCCTTCCTATAAGCGATAATGAGAAAATACTTAGTGTTTTTTCCACAAGTATAATTAGATCATAAAATGAATCACCTCACTATAATAATTAAACATGTGTTTTCCCAAAATAAATCAAATACACAATTGATAATTTCAGAACGTGTCTTATATGTATCAAAACAAATCAATACAAGATTCATCTCAATAACTCAATAAAAATATAATACAACGCAATGCACTGGACAAAAACCTGTATACACCCGCTTTCTTTTTCGGATAGTCGGGATCCAAGGGGAGTCATGAGGTACATATACCTCCCTGAACCATTTCCCATCAACACAATAACACTTGTAAGAACCATTTCCCATTAGCACATCACCCCTCACCAGAACCATTTTCCATCGACACAATACCACTCGTTAGAATCATTTTCCATATACTCCACCTATTAGACCACGCTGTCTTTACACCAATTCACTTTTCAGAACTAGTTCCCATCAATGAGAAATAGTTCCGACTAGTGGTATTGTGCCGATGGAAAATGGTTTTGGTAAGTGGTGATGTGTTGATGGAAAATAGTTCAGACGAGTGTTATTAAGCCGATGGGAAATTTTTCTGGCAGGTATATGAACCTCATGAGTCCCCTTGGATCCCGACTATCCGACATAAGAAGCGAGTCATGTATACTAGTTATTGGCCGGTGCATTACATTTCATTTGCATTGCATTTTACGTTAATTTGGCGTTGAGTTATTGAGATGGTTCTAGTATTGATTTGACTTGATATATCCAAGACACATTGTGATATTATCAGTTGTGTAATTGGTTTATATTGGCAAAACATATGTTTTAATTTTTATGTTAAGGTGATTTATTTTATGACCTAATTATACTTGTGGAGAAAGAACCTTTTAAGATTGTCTCATTATAATTTCTAGGAAGGGTTAGTAATCAAAGCTTGATAAGTACATGTGTTTCTTGTAGTCACTCTATACTTGCTACACCTTTTTGCGTGTAGGAATTGAGCTTGGTACTAGCGGTACTTGACTTGCTGCTTGTGATATAAATTTGTGAATGTTGGAGTTTAGGGTTAACTGTTTTATCTTTAGCAGTACCGGATTCTAGAGACTCCTTTCATTTTCTATTTTATTTCCTTCAAGATAGTGATTTTAATTTTTTTTTCAGACTTATTTTATATTTGTAGATGCTCTTGTATTAGTGTCACCAAGTTTTGTTGTTGTTTTGATTTTTTATTCGTCAATTTTGCATTATTAATTTGTTAATTAATTTATAAAGGGATAGGGTTCACCTATGGAGATGGTAGGTTCCCCCACGACCTAATGAGATTTTGGGTCGTGACAACAAGAGACAGTGAGGTGATGAAGGGAAGAAGTGGATAGGGTATTGGTAGAGGGAGCCATTACAGTTCGATATATGGTTATTTTTAGATAGAATACTTAGAGAGCAGAAGTTCTGTTGCCATGTAGAATTATCATGTAAAAGAATGAAAGAAATCAAGGATTGTATTGATGAATAAAACTGATAAATACATACTCCTTATATATGAGTTGTTGCAGAGTTTTTAGAGTCCTAGGCTTGCTACACATAAAGTTATACTACAATACAAATACAATTACAAGAGTAGAGGCTTACTACTACTATTACAACTATAACTCTTTAACAAGACACAATAGCCTAGTTGACTTCATCTAACACAATATCCCTATCCTAGTGCGACCTGTATCTTTAAAATCTAACAAAGTTGTACCATGTTGGTTGTACTACGTTATACAATTTGTTTCTTATCTTCAGCTACCCTCATCATCAACACCCCTTTAAAAGCTACCATAATTGTACCATGTTGTACAATCTGTTCCTTATCTTCAACAACAAGTAGGTCATATTTCTACTACACTATCTGAGAAGGCTCACAAAACTCCTACAAGTGGCTCTGATAAAACTACAAAGAAAATGATGAATGCAATATCACTAAGTGGGAGGTTGTTGCCTGAATAGAGTGAATACTTCATGTGTGGTGTAGTCCTAGAGAAAGTTGAACTAAGAGAGGAGTAAGAGACTGAGAAGTATGCAAATGGGCACCAAGAAGAAAAAGAGAGTGTAGAAGGTCAAATAGAGGGTTGAAGAGATCAAACACATACCCCCTAACCATTCCCTCAGAAGGTCAAAAGAAAATAGTTAGGCAAGTGTTTTGGCTTCTTCTTGGAGATGCTAAAAGAATTGTACATAAATATACTTTTCCCAAAGGTACTGCTCAAATTTCCTATTTACCAAATTTCTAAAGAAGATCTTGTCTGAAAAAAGATAGTCTAAGGAGAACCCGATTGTCAAGTTAAATGTGTAGTGCAATGCCATACTACAAAATAAGATGCCCCAGAAATGTAAAGATCTGAGAAGTTTCACTTAGCCCTGTTTTGTGGGAAGTGCAATTTTTTTATAAATTTTAATGTGATTCAGGAAATTACATCAATCTCATAATGTTATCTATGTTCAAGAAGCTGACAAAAGAATTATAGATACCGAAGTTTGCACCTGTCTTATTGCAATTATTAATTGATTAGACCACTATAATAGCTGATACCTTAGGGGATTATAAAGACTGTGAAGGCCGAAGTGGAAAAATTCATATCACATATGAATATACCTCTAATACTAGGGAGACCTTTGTTATGCACTTTTAGAGGGTCACTGGATGTTTATGAAGGGCGAATCACACTTAGAGTTTGAGATGACAAAGTGGTGTTCCGAATGAAAAAGATGTTGAAATACACCAAGGAAGAGTCAATTGCTTACTCATGTTGTAATATTGACGTGGAGCAAAGTAGTTCGGAACTACCAAATGATATTCATAACTAGGCGTAAAGCTTCAAGAAGTTTTTCTTACCTCTTATTTTATTTGTGTATCAAGGGGCCATGATACAAATCTAAGTATGAGGTAGGGAATGCATATGTATATAATTAGTTTATTACTAATTTTAGTTCTAATCTGTTTAGGCAATAACCTCTTGGTTTTTTTGTGCCGCGGTTCTTTTGAGGATTAATTTGTTTGAACCGAGTGTAGTTAATATGTTTTAGGAGTCTAGTG
Source organism: Solanum stenotomum (assembly GCF_019186545.1). Classification (NCBI taxonomy): domain Eukaryota; kingdom Viridiplantae; phylum Streptophyta; class Magnoliopsida; order Solanales; family Solanaceae; genus Solanum; species Solanum stenotomum. Next base: position 25,030,209 of record NC_064287.1, read on the forward strand.
ACATTCTTCTTGATCTTTTTATGTCTTGAGAACAATAATTCCTTGTTTATGATGCATAGGCTCATGTTTCACTCTCTTATAAGTGGTAGAAATATTTGTATTGTTTCAATTTGTTTTTAAGGAGAGATTCAAGAAATTCTGTCCTGATTGAGTCTTGTGCCTATGTGTGGGTCATAATTTTGATATATTCAATGTATGTGATTGACGCCTAGAACATGTGACAATGTGTGAGTGAGAACTTTGATATGTTCAGCAACTCAAAGATATTTAATTACTAGAAAAAAAATCAAGGGTGAAAGAGAAACTGAACTCAGACAAGGGAGGAGTTATTCAAGTAATCAAGATGGTTCAATTCAAGAGATAAGAGGGTTTTCCCCAAACCCACAAAAGAGCCTAAACATTAATATATTCATTCAAAAACTAACTTATAAAATAAACCCTAATTTTACTATTTATAATAGTATATAAACTAACCTGAGCTAGTCACAGTAATACTCTTAAGCTAAAAACAAGGAAATTATTTTGTCTACCCTATTAATTACTTAAAATATAGTCTCTTGATTAAATTTCCACTTTAGTATATTGTAGACCTTCCATACTTCTTTCATTAATCTTCTAAGATCTTAAAAATACTTTGAATCTACTTAACAATCTTCATATTCAGGATGACTAATACATATCTCATCATTCTCCCCTCCTTGAAAAGAATTCGTCCACAAATTAAAGGCATATCAAAGGAGAAAGCAACAACTAGACAAGTATTATCGTAATTCTTTAAAGTTATATCAATACAACAAGGATCATCACTGGGATAAAGCAAACTAACTTAAATTTCCTAACAACATCAAGAATCACTATAAGCATCCCCCAAAACATCAATAAGAAATCATCATTAGAAATTGAAATCAAATTAAGCTCTTTAACTAGATCACACCAATCTTTGAATGACTTGTCATCACACTTCAGGAAAGAAGTATTGACATAATCCAACAAGAATGTATCTTTCAAAAGTGGAGTAAAATAAGTAAAGAAATTAATACTCATGCTAGCATCAATTACATTATTGGATTGTCATATAGCTTGTAGCCTTCAAAATTTGCTACATTATCAACTCCACAATAAATATCACTATGCTCATCTTTAAAAATGGTCATGTTATCTTCAATAAAATATTATATTTTAAAAGAGAAAAAATGATATAGAATGAAGAAACAAAACATTTAAATTCACTCTTCAAAATATAAATATCATATTTCATAAGATTACCCATGATATGATCTCTATGAAGGAAATAAGAGATAGTATCAACAACACTATACATACTCTAAGAATCAATTGTTTGGCCTACAAACGCTATAATTCTCACACTAGTTGACAAAAATTGAAGCTCACTAGAATCAACAATTTAAATTCCCCATTTTAACTCAACTAGTGGAGTAGAGTCAAGATGCAGTAAGTCATTACTACTTTAAATATGATACATGTTACCATCAACATAATTAATTTCATCAAATTAAATAAAAGTAAAATAAAGAATCTCATTTTTCATCTTTATCAAATAAAGGTGGAGTGTCTTACTTAAAATTCTTATTTTTTTCAACAATAACCAAGTTCATTGTCAACACTAACTTAAGTTTCACTAAATAACACATAAGTTTCTTTAGCTAGTGGCATATCATAACACACAAGTTGGATATCATAAACATTTCAAGAGCTTATCTCGAAGTGATCCTCAACACCATCATCAAGAATAAGAGCATTATTTTGACATAAAGAATATTCAAAATTCAAAACAATATATGTAGTCAAAAGAATTCTTTTTAAGCCTCCAAATTGATGACAAGTGTGACCACTAGTTGCAAACACGTTATACTAATATATATCATCAGAATTATTTGCACAAGTAATTTCAACCAGTGATTGACTACAAATTCAACATGACTTTCATAACTAAGAAAATATTTATTTTGCTCTAAAAGAGATTGATTTTCACCTTAACTAACTTTTGTTTATCAAACTTACTTAAAGAAAATAAAGTACTTGGATTGGCCCTTTTACCTTGAAATACTCATACAATTCCTTCGTTATTTGTGTCTTTATCATTTAAATTTGCTTGACCACTTGAAGAAGTAGTGGGTATCTCAATCAACTCTTGAATCTTCAACTATGGAAGACTTTCCGTTATTGTTTTCTTCATGCCTTCATTTTCAAACGTACCTTTAAAAGAGGCATTACAATTAGAAAAATATGAATTAGTAGAAAACTTTCTCAAATTCTCTTTTTCTTCACTTATCTCATTTTTTCCCTTTTTCTCCTTTTCAAATGCTTCTCTCTTTTTTGTGGCAACACACTCGCTATCCTCAAGTGAAGATCTCTTTTCTTTTTCTTGGGTTGCTATTGTAATTCTGTTACTTCTCTCAATTTTTTTTTTTAGATTTGGACATGCTCCAAGAGTTCCTTATATAGGAGTAGGATGACTCTTCACATCAACTTTGAACTTTAAACTTTGAGAATCATCATTTTTTCTCTCTTCATATTCTTCTTTTTGACAATTTTTTTCTTCATGTTTTGGCTTTCTTCTTTTCAATCTTAGCAACTCCTAGCAGGGGCGGACCCACGTGTTGCCCAGGGGGTTCACCCGAACCCCCTCAAAAAAAAATTACACTGTATATATAAGGTGAATTTTCTGGATTTATGTGGATATATATATTTTGAACCCCCTCAATGACAAGGTGAAGGAGATAGCCCAGTGGCAGCTCCCTTCAAAGTTAAGCCTGACGTCCAGGGATCGAATCCCTGGGTTAGCGTTTTATTTTTTAGTTTTTTAGTTTTAGTTTTTTTTTTTTGCTCCAGTTCCGATTTTAATGTTTTTTTTTTTTTAATAAAACGTGCTAAAATGTGGTGTTAAACCCAAAAAATTCAAGGGTCCCAACTCCCATACTCCCATTCCTAAAAGCTAATAACTTTTTGACTTTTCAAATCCCTAAATCACTTTCTTGTTCTTCCCCAACTCAAAACTCAAATATTAAAATCATCTCCCATAATATTCTATTGTTGATTATTTCATACTTGATACTTCATGCTTGAATCTCACATTCAATTCGAAATGAAAAATCAAAACTCATGCTTATTGCTTAAAAGGTAAAAGCCTTTTTCAAGCAATGAAACCTCGTTGAATAGTATTGTAAACGTGCTTGAGAAGTATTAGCATTGACCTCTTTTTGGAGTTTGTAGTTAGCACTCTAGTCCTAGAGTGAGACATTACGAAGTGCTAATTTTTTTTGTTCTAGTTAGCTCCATTTTTTGCTCTACTTAGCATCCTAGTTCTAGATTGACATATTGTAAAGGGCTAACTTTTTGTTTCATTATAATCACTCATGTTAGTTTCAGATTTCTTGTAACGAAACTAACTTTTTGTACCTATAAACTATATACTACTACTTCCTTGAAATTTTATTTTGTTGGCTTATTTACACGTTTATACTTTTATTTTTCGAACCTCCTGAACGAAAATCCTGGGTCCGCCACTGACTCCTAGTATCTTTTTTTCACCTTCAAAGGTGTGAATGGTATGAAGAAATAATCTTGACCTTTTAGGTTAACATAATACTTGTTTTTTTTTTTTTATCAAATGTAGCTTCTCTTTCAATCATAAAAATTCCAAGTAACAAATGAAACGCTTTCATTGGAATAAAATTACATAGTACTTTATTATAAAATTTGTGAAGACATAGTACTTTATTATGAAATTTGTGAAGTTAGAACTTCATCAAAACTTATTTTCTGTTCTCTAAAGTTTCTTTTTCATTTGATAGTGACAATCATATAGGGGATGATATTTTCTAGTATTCAACTTTAAATGCTTAGCCCTTCTTGAACTTGCAATACTTATGAAACATTATTGTGGATAATTATGGAATCACTAAGTCCTTCTATTCTACAATAAAATATGACATATTTTTTTCTCTATAAATTGATCAATACATGTTTCGTCACACTTATATTGTTCAACAACATGATTTTATTTTTATAAAAAATATTCAAGACATCATTAGGTCAATGTACAACACTTCTACCATAAGTAGAATATTTTTTCATTTGTCTTAAATTTCTTTTCAAAGATCTACCACCTCTTCCTCTAACAAAATACATATAAGTACTATTATAATTTTCATGTTTAGAATTATAATAATAATTGGAAGATGAAAAAGAATATTCTCTAGAAGTTTCCTCAATATCATCATCAATCCTATAATCACTTTTCTCACTAATAAATTCATCACAAGAAGAGTATGTGGAAGAGTCATACCTTAAAGCATCATCATCTTCAAAGTCATTGTTAAAAACATAAGAATCTCCATACTCACATTCTTCACCATAGGAATCATAATCTTCATCTTCTCAATAATTTCATCATAGTAACTCTCATTATCTTTATATCCATAATCTTCAAATTCATCTTTACAAGAATCATCAGAACCTATAGAAGACAAGCTTGCAATAATAAAAGTAGCAACAAAATCGAAGTACCTTACAAATTCACTCCCTCTCACTCAAGATGAAATCACTCAACACTCGTATATATACTCAAGGTCAATGGTTTTAGACCTTCCTAAATGAATCTCACCAACTTTTGTCATTTTTCTCTCAAAGGAATTTCCTCAAATCTCTTCAAGAACCAACAATTCAATCAACTTAAAGTAAGCATTCAAGTATCGATTCATAGTCAAGATGATGATTAAATAAAAAGGATAATAAAAACTAGTGAGACTTGAATCAAATAATTCACAAAGAAAATTAAGATAAAAACAACAATGAAGACACAAAATGAATTTAAAACACTCAATTACTAATATAAAGGATAAAAAAAAGTATCCTAAAATACTAGCAATTGTTTAGTTATAAATGATGATGATTAAAATCTAGAATCAACAAGAAATTCATTCAAAATTACTAAGATTAATCAAATTTATCAACACCCAAAACAAATCAAGTTTATCCAATCAAAATATGGAACATTTCTAAACATCACCCGATGATTTTTGAAGTAAAGAATCAACTGTAAACTTTAATTTTTTCAAGAAAATAACCTAATTTTAAATTTAATATTGATGCAAAAGCCATCCCTAAATCTTAAAATTAGAATCTGACACAATTTATCCATATTAAAAATAGATTGAATTCAAAAGATGGGGCAAATATTCGCACAAAAGAGCTATAAAACTCTATATTTTGTAGTATAGAAAGTGCTAAAATTTCAACTGCAAAAATGAAATAAAATTAAACAAAATCAACTTCAAATGCTCTCAAATTTGGTATTCGACCACTTTAGGATATATTTAATAAAATCCAACAATACCTACTAAAAATCAAGCCAATTTCTAGGTTTGAATTTATTTTAATAGAAGAAAGCTAAAAACTTGTTGTGATAGTTTTTTTAAGCTCTAATACAAATTGATGTGATTATAGATTCAAGGATACTAAAATAAACCACAACGAATCAAGCAAGATATACGATTATCAAATAAAAAGGAAGAGGAAGAGGAAGAGGAAGAGATTTAGAAGAAAGAAAATATAATTTAGAAACTAAAACACATTTAACATTACTAGAATAAAATTCAATGTGAAAGAGAAATTCAACTCATACAAGTGAAGATTTATTCATATAATCAATATAGTTTGAAGATATAAAAGGGTTTACCCCAAAATTACAAAGGAGTCTTAGCATCAAATCTTCATTTCAAAATTAACAAATAAAATGAACCATAGTTTCTACTGTTTATAATAGTAGACAAATTAACCTAAGTTAGTTACGATAATACCCCTGATCTAAAAGCAAGCAAAACAATGCAATTATTCTATCTAGACTTTAGCATATTGTAGACTCTCCATAAGTCTTTCATTAATCTTCTAAGGTCTTCAAAATACTTTGAATCTACTTGATGATCTTCTTACCTATGAAAACTAATCCACATTCCATCACTTCGAATGCACCGCGTACGTAGGCAGCGAGCTGAAAAGCAGTTGAAGTTGTTGCACGAGCATTAATTGTGTGTTTTAGACATCAACTGCGCGACAACACACCGTGTGTGTGAGGATGTTTTAAATTGAGATCAATTTCACAATTTTATTGGACATAAACCCATGTATATGGTTGAAACTCATCTCAAATTCGGGTATCTCAATTATGCGTGGTTGAAATCTTGTAGAACACTAGATATCGATGAAAGTTTGAATCAATTGTAGGTTGTAATGTCTTGAAATTTATATTATTCTTTATTTTTTCTTTTATTATAGAGTAATTTTTCTTTGGACTTTTTGACACACGTGGTGTATTGATAATTTACAGTGAATTTTGATTCTTTTTTTTATGCTTGAACTCATTCAAACATTTTAAACTGATTTGCATATTTATTAACTAGTTTGTTTAATCAAAAGAGGTATAAATTAACAGTTATCTCTACACTATATTATTGGGTTTGAATTTCCATTTCTTTTAAGTAATTGAAATATATTTTAAAATTATCAATTGAATCAAAGGATGGAAGACATTTTTCCTTTCGACTAAGTCCTAAGTGTTATTCTTACATACATACTTTCACGGAGCTCTAATTAGTTTATTCTTTAAAGTACTTTCATAGGGATATAACTGCTTTATTTTTAAAGTACTTTCATATTCTTTACAATTACATTTAATCGAAAGATATATTTAAAACTAAAAAATTATCTAAAAAATTATCAAATTCGTAAAAATCGATAGGATTTTAGACGTGAATACTGATGAGAATCATATCCTACTTCTTTCAAAAGTTTGTGAAAATATGTTTTCATCTTTGCTTAATAAGGGTCTCCTTCAGTAACATCTCGCCTTCTTCATAGTTCATTCTTGATATACTTCACTTGATCCACGTGTTGGTCCTTCCTCTCCTCACCTTCATGATCCTGTACAACCTCATCAGCTGTTGTCTCCTAGTTCCATATACAATCTTTCAAAACCTGTTGCATTCCCACTATTACTCTAAACTCCCATCATCATTAACTTCTCCCCAATTACACGGGAGAGTACATGTGTCAAACATAAATAGACAATAATTTGGATTTCGAGGTCTCTACTTAACTTGAGACACAAGTGTAGTAGTTGGTGCTTGATTGCCATTTCACTATCCATTTTATATGGGTGATGGGTTTTGTTGATCTGAAAATCCCATACAGTGTTGCTTTTAGACTTCCTGTGTTCCATACATTTAAGAAATATGTGAAAGGCGGAGGTACGAAAAGGGTTTACTAATTGGATTTTCACTCATAGAAAGCCTGAAGTTCGTCCTCAACTGCTAGCAATTCCAAATGCTCAAACAGGGAAGAAAAAGTGGTATCTGTTATAGATCCAAGGCATTGATTACATACAGAAATCGTCACACGAGAATAGGTGGAGGACTTATTAAAGGCATATCTGGGGGAGAGAGAAAAAGAACTAGCATAGGGTATGAAATCCTTATTGATCCTTCTCTCCTCTTACTCGACGAACCAACTTCAGGCCTTGATTCATCCTTCACAAGGAAGGAACAAGTCATCTACTGATGTAGCTAGTGTTACTGAAGCTTTTGCTAGATATGCTATTGGCTTAATTGGCTCTAAACCCTCCCACCAGATAAAGGAATAGAATTTCAAGTACAAGTAGTCGTCTACCTGCTCAACAATTCCAAATCAAAATTGGAAATCTTTATTGGACCATGATGGCCAGCTAAAACTTAACGGGGTTGAAGCATCTTCTTGGAATCACTAAGGAAGTAGGAAAGGATCCAGGGTTGCCTGAGGCCCTGAGAGCCAGGATGCTTGCTCTTGAAGATGAAGTAAACATGGTCATGGGCCAATATCTCGGTGCTGTTGAAGGTATGAATGAACACTTTACCCTAATTGGTTGGGGGTGGGCGGGAGCTTAGTAGTTGCTTAGTCTTTCAAAAGTCAGACTGTCGTAAGCCCGATGTACTCCCTTCGTTTCACAAAGAATGACCTCCTTTCCTTTTTAGTCAGTTTAAAAAAGAATGACCTCTTTCTTTTTTTGGTAACATTTTAATTTCAGCTTTCCACGTGGCATGTTTAAGGCCATAAGATTAAAGGACAATTTTGTACATTTGACATAACTTTAAATTGGACCACATATTCAAAAGTCTTCTTTATTTTCTTAAACTTCATGCCAAGTCAAACTAGACCATTCTTTGTGAAACGGAGGGAGTATTACTTATTAGTTACTACTCTTGATTTCTATACTTTTTGCATGGCTTGTTTCAAAATATGTTACTAATAACATGTATTGTTAGCCTTACCCACGAAAAAAGAACATGTATTGTTGTTTATTCAAAATATACTACTAATGCATATTATAGATAGCTCAGTTAAATGGTTAAGGCTTGTCACGACCCAAAAATTGGCGTGATGACACTTATTTATTCCTACAAAGAAAAGTCAGTCTCAACCCAATGAAATTGAAAGAAATGCGGAATTACAGTAAAAGCAAGAACAAGATATTGCAGAAAACTTATTCTTCTATTTAAACCCCAAAATCAGGCTGTCACCTATACAAGCCACTAAATACACAAGTGCAGAATATGAAACAAATACAAGTCTCAATCTTTGTTTCTCAAATAGAACAAAATGTAAAAAAAGGTAAAAAGAGGGCCCACCCCGAATGCAAGTAGCTACCTCTTCAAATTCTTGACAAGCCACAAGATCAAAAGTAGGAGAAATAGATCACACGGGTCCGGGCTCGGAACCTATACAATTGTAGAAGCAAAGGGTGAGTACCAACAATTCGCTACCCAGCCAGAACCTACTAAACAAAGCAACTATCTAGAAAACAATAGCCCCTTACTCTTCAACTGAACCTCTTCAAACTAAAACCTACACAGAAATCAGTCCAACCTAGCAATTTTTAAAATACATGACTCACAAGGCTCAATATTCTCAATTCAATATTGACAATTCAACAGTCAAACAAATCAAATAAGTCAATCTCAAAGTCAAGTACATCAATCACACGCAACAAGCATATAATTGTCCAGTATCAGGCACGTTATGCATAAGCTTCAAATATATAATCGGTCTCTCACCGGAACCATTTCCCATCGGAACAATATCACTAGCCGGAACCATTTTCCATCAAGTTTATATCAAATCACGAGCCGAAACCATTTTCCACCAGTTTTATATCAAATTATTGCTGAAAGCATTTCCCTTCGGCTTTATAAATCATCACATGTCTCATCATGGTGTTCATAATCAAAGCAAACAAGCAATCTCACACCACACAGAAAAGAGTTCAACAATTCATAGACTTCAAATCTACATTCGTGCTTTCAAGCATTTCATGAATCAATCAACAAGGGTTACACTGAGGCAATTCACATTGTTATATTCAACACATAGACTTTTCCATTTCACCCCTTTTTATACATTTAGAAGTAATAAGTATACAAGTTAACCCTTCACCTCATCCGCATTACTCCCAACACACAATAAAAGAAATAAAGCAATACGAATTCAACTAGAATACAAGGTTGAAGAAGCCACTTGAATTAAATCAATCAACAATCACTCTAAGAGTTGAGTCTTCCCCTTCTGAAACTACCTGCAAAGCCACACAATCTAAAATAATAAAGTATTCACAGTCACCCATCGTAAACAACACTTCCCACATCAATTATGTAAATGTAATATCCCATATTTTTGTTAAGGAAGACATTTCCTCCTTTATCCAACTTGGCGATGGCCAGTGTGATCGCCAAAGTGACTTAGCGATCCACCAAGTCCAACCAACCTTGCCTAGTGGACTGTCCCCGTTGCCCAAGCTACTAGAAAATTAGGTGAGCCAAGTCAGGGTTTGCCGTTCTAGTTGGCGCATCGCCAAAGGCTCCTCCCCATCACCTAAGTGGCCTGCATCCTTAAGTGAGTTATTGGAAATTTAGGTGAGCCAAGGGGTCATTTGGCGAGTTGCCAAGTGCCCTTGGGCGAGCCTTGGTATGCAACAACCTTAGAAATAAGTTGGGGTCTTTAATGCCTTTCCATAGTTTTCTTACAACTATACTACGTCGTTTTACCCCTCACCTAGAAACATATATAAGCATTCTATCCTCAGATTTCCTCCAACTTAAGTCATTCTCTCAAGAACCTAAAAGAAAACCCAAAGTTCTTCTCTAAAATAATTCTCTCTCTAGAACTTGAAGAAGAAGATAGAGTCAAAGCTAGCATCAAGCTCAAGTCTCAAATCCTCAAGCATTTGTGGGCTTTGTGAGTAAGGTATGATGGATTTTTATCTATGGGATCCTTTCTCCCATGGAGTCCCCTAGAATTTCCCCAATTTGAAGAAGAATTCCCCAATTCTAGTTAGGGTTTCTTCCAATGTTGTGGGTTATGATGAATGTTGATCCAATTGAGTAGATTATGATTGTTTATGATTGAATTACATGTTTTTTTGGATGAAATTACATGTACCCATGCCTATTCCATGATTCTAACCTAGAAGTGATATAATTGGGCTGATGCCATGAAGGGAAACATTATGGGTTTAGATTTCTCCTTATATGATTGATGAATTATTATTAGAATTGCTTGCGATTGAAGAATATATGAGGAATACGATGTTTATTTCTTGAGAGTTAAGCATAGATGATGATCATGAGATGTAGTGCTTGAGCGTTAAGCCTAGACTATGAATTGTTGATTGTTGATGTTGAAGTGTGGAATGGATACTTCGCACAATGCAGTGCTAAACATTATTGTATGAATGTGAAAGGTAGACTCACATGAATGATTCTAGGTTGAAAGGATTTCTCACCTAAAATGAATCTAGACTAAAAGACTATGTAATTGATGAGGCTAGAGGCGACTACCCTAGACCTCCATATGAGAAGGATATGAGGTGATTTCCCATATTCCTTAGAATTGAACAAGAGGTGATTTCCCACATTCCTGTTATGATGAATGGACATGGAGGTGAGTACCCATGATCCTTGTGAAATGATGTGGAGGCGAGGACCCGTGTCATATGATGTGATTGTGGAGGCGAGTACCATGATCTTAAAGTAAGTAAGGCAAGAGTTGAATACCCATTAGCTTATGTAGTTAGGAAAAGAGGTGAATCCCCATGTCTCTAAAAGTAAGTATGAGTAATGTGAACTATGTTATGATAAATGAATAATTTGGATTGTTGCTTGAGATGCCTTCCATGAGGTAAGTTTGACTAGAGGCAGATGACCCAAGTCATGACTAAGGATAAGTAAAGTTGCTTGATAAGTGTTCCCTTCTTATTATGATGGTGATTTATGTTCATTGATTATGCTTATGGTTTATATTGACTAGCCATTATGTTTATGTGGTTGATGCTAGCTATCATATTTACTACATGTTTGCACTAACGCATACTCTTGCCTACATTTCTTATAAAAAAATGTAGGGTCCGGCGACATTGATTCTCATACTAGTGGCTAGGTCCATAGTTGATGCTAGCTATCATATTTATTTCCTTCGTGTTTGATCGTGTTGTAGGTGATAATTGCACATCCAAACCCCTCATCGAATTGTTTGCCTATAATTGATCATATCATGATCATTTACACCTAGAATTGGATGAGGTGTACTTGAGACGTTAATCAAAATGGCACCGTTGCCGGGGAGTGGTGTTGGTTAGAATTCTATTATTAAAGTTAAATTGTTATATTTTTGGTTGTAGTTGAATCGACTTACTTTTGTTTGTGTTTGTGTTGAATAGAGGAAGCGATGAGCGTGAACAAGAGTAATGGTAGCCAAGTGGGCCACAAAGACGATGTTGGAAATCTGAATGATATGCATGACCCAATTCAATTGGGCAGTGTTTGTGCAATATGTTTACCTCCCATTGAGGGGAATATAGTCTTTCATGTTACTAACACGATGCTACAACTCCTCCAAATGAAGGGATCATATCGAGGGCTGGCCCACGAAGACCCCCATGATCATATTCGGAACTTCGTGGATGTTTGTGGTCCGTTCTCATTCAAGAACATATTATAAGAATCAGTCCGTCTCAGGTTGTTTCCATTATCTTTGATGGGTGAAGCCACAAATTGGTTGGCTGAGTTACCGAGGGACTCCATCACCTGTTGTGATGAGCTTACCACAGTGTTCTCTGTGAGATTCTTTCCCCGTCAAAGATGATAACTCTCAGGGATAGCATCCAAGGGTTCAAATGCTTGGAGGGTGAACCAATCCACGAAACATGGCTGAGATTTATGAAGTTGGTACTTCAATGCCCGACTCACAGACTTCCAAACAATGTGCTGCTATAATACTTCTATAGGATTCCTAACTCGGTGAACAAATGAGTTGTTGATCAACTTGTTCTCGGAGGTATAGTGCAACAACCCTATGAAGTAGCGTCTCAACTCCTTGATGGTATGACCAAGATCAATAGGGCATTGTACACTCGTGAAGACCAAGTCTCTCCTCTCACTTTTAGGATGAGAAAGGAACAAATCGAGAAGGATCAAGAGAGAGACCAAAACATGGCCAAAATGATGACCCACTTGGATATCTTGGCTAAAAATGTGATGGGTAGTGGTTTGAAGAGTGTAAATATTGTTGGTGTTATTGGAGCAAACCCTGATGAAGCGCAATTTGAGGCGCTATACAACGAAGAAGTGAACTTCCTTGTAAATCAAGAAGGAGATTTTCGTTCCAACTATCTAAGGCCGGGTGGAAATCTAGGTTGGAATAGAGATGATGGATGGAGAGATCGTGATAGGGAATGGCGTGATAATAATACTACTTGGAAGGAAAGGGATGATGACAAGGAAAGATACGTCCCACCTCATGAACACCAAAAGCCCAAGGAGCAAAGAGCTAACCCGGAGAAATTCCGTACAGAAGACATGCTTGCACGCATTCTCAACAAAGTTGAAGGGTCGGACAAAGTGTTGAAAAAGATGAAAGAGTATGTCTTAATGCTCAATCAGATGGTGACTTCTCACTCAGTATCTATTAAGCAGCTGGAGACACAAATGGGTCAAATATCGACTAATTTAAATCCAAGACCAAAAGGAGGGTTGCTTAGTGATACAATGGCAAACTCCAAAAATGAAGCTTGAATGGGTATTTCTGTCGTGCCACGACGTTAAATAAGGTGCTTCTTGGGAGGTAACACAAGTATTTGATGCTTTAGTTTTGATTTTGAATAACGGGTGTTGATGTTGTAGGTTGAAAAATGAAAATTGTTGGAAAATGGACAATTAGGCGAGCCAAAAGTCCAGTAGGCGACACGCCGAAAAGGTCAGCGAGCCCCGACTTGGACCGCCGTTGGAAACATCCAGCTTGCTGGGAGTACTATAAATTCGGCGAGCCAAAATACCACTTGACAAATCACCGAGTGGGTCAGCGAGCACGACTTATACTACTAAATAGAGCGCGAACTGAAAGGTTTTAAAGGTCAAACGATTTAAAATTTCAAAATCCTTCATCTTCTCCCATTTTCAACTCTCGTACTCTCACCCAAATAGTGTATTGTTCTTATTTCTCACTTTTTATTCTTATTTTTCTTGGGATCTTCACTCGAGAATTGTGGAATTCTTTGCCGCCTAGCATTTCAACTATTTTTGTCGGCATAAAGGTTAGTTTTTAGAACCCCAAAATCCACATGAGGTTGAACTCAAATGAGATTGGTATTTTGTTGTCAAATATTGTTTGGTAATCATTGTGTGATCATTTGTTTGCCTAATTTTAAATGAAATAAGTTTTAATCGACGTTTAATCGTGAATCCCTTGTTGTGCTTGTTTAAAATTGAGTCTCAATTGTTGGGTTGCGATGAAATTGTGTTGGGTCTAGTGGGGTGAAGTCCGACTAACCCCGGGTTGTTCTAAATTTTGAATTTCTCCCAATGATGGAGTGGTTGACGTCATTCTTAAGGGTAAAAGACGTTCTAATGACCAATTTTGGCCAAATCGAGGGAAGTCTGAGTACCCCGAGGGCATGGGTAGTATGGATCTGACCTTAATTTCATAGTGTAGGTATTTAATTTTGTTTTCAGGGGTAGCGGGCTTGATTTTGAAGTGAGGGGTGAAAAACTGGCACGTTGGGCCATTTGGCGAGCTGAGTCGAACTTGCCGAGTGGTTCAGCGGTTCACCAAACACCCCCTATATCACCCTTAATTTCCATAAATTGGTGAGTTTGATTTTGTAACTTTTGGCGATATGCCTGAGCTCGCCGAAAGTCCGCCTTGATCGCCCTTCTGCGCCCCTAAATCCCTAAAATACAATGTAACTTTCGATGAGTTACTTTTAGTTCGCCGAATGGTGTTGGCGATTCGTCGGAAGGCCCTCGACATCGCCGACCAGTTTTAAATTTTAGAAGTTTTTGCTCTGTAACTTTCGGTGATCCCGATCTGGCTCGCCAAAGTGATTTGGTGACTCACCGAATGATTTGGTGAGTCTTTCTGCAATTTATTTTCTGCACTTTGTTTGGAACTTTTTCTAACATTTTTCTGTGTTGTTTACAAAAATGGCTAGACCCAAAGTGTCCGAAAGAGACACAGTGCCCCGCAAGTGGGAACGTGGAGTAATTATATATGAGGAAGCAACTGCTTCTAAAGCTAAGGCAACAAAGCTACCTCCTAAGTGTAACGACCCGAGAGCACCCCCTAGTCGTTACCGGCGTATTCGACCTCTCAGAGGTCTTATACAAGCCCTTAGCATTCGTCATAGCGTTTATCATAGAAAAATAGCGGAAAATTTAAAACTTTTTCATGATATAACACAAGACATAGAAGTGACCTCATTAAACCTTTAATACAAAATCGGAGTACTACATCTCAAGGTAGCCATCTTAAAACATGACTACAACACAAGAGGGACACAACCCTTACAATACAAAAGAAACTACTATATAGTACATAGAACTTAAGGAAACTCTTTAACATAAAGGTCCTTGAATCTTTAAGGACACACCCGAACTTAGGAATAGTAAGCCAAGCTCATCACTTCTAGGAAAGACCCTTTAGTCACCATCACCTATAGTTGGTGTAAAAAGATGAAGAAGAATGGTGTTAGTACAAGAATGCACTAAGTATGATAACCAAGAAAAACATGCTTTTAAAAGGACATTTAGTTGGAAACTATGCATCATGCCTTTTTAGAGAAACTTCAAGAACATTTAGTACATAGGCACAATATAAACCACATACATCATTATACACACGGAAACCATTCATAATAGCACATAGAGCCACTTATAACATTTTAGGCACATTCAATGCATACAATACATTACCTTCCTCTTTATCTTAACTCCTTTCCTCAAGCAACCCTTAGGGAATACTTGGTGCAATATATTGCCTTAAGGTTACCAAAGGTGAACTTACATATAGTCTTCATCAATCCAACCACATATATTCATAGAGTCATAAGCACACCATAAGACATAGTCTTCACATAGGAACCATCACCTAAGACAACCCCCAAGTCAAACTAGTGCAATGTGCAAGTAGCATCCCATAATACTACTCACACCAAGTGTTCCTAGAAAGCCACCATAGACTAGGTACATCATATTCAACAAGCCATAACATCTTCATTTAGACATAAGACCAACATATTTCATAACATCATATAAGGACTCATTCCTTTACTACATCATTAGTCATAACCCATTTAGTTCATATCATAGGTAAACCACCCTCACAACCCCTTCACAAGCTCACTTGTGCAATGTACACATGGAGTCCCATACCCCCACATATACTAAGCAAACCCATTAAGAAGTCATAAGTGTAATTCACATACATAATCATACTTCATGTCTTGACATAAGTAAAGTAAACCTTAACATGCTTTCATATTAAAATACATAGACCATAGTCTTCATTACATAAAGAGCCTAATCATAACCTCCCTTTAGAGTCCACTTGTGCAATGCATAAGTAGGGTCCATAGTCCTACGTACACTAAGTGACTCTACAAGAAATCATGACTAGAGTTCATAT
Organism: Solanum stenotomum; assembly: GCF_019186545.1. Lineage (NCBI taxonomy): Eukaryota > Viridiplantae > Streptophyta > Magnoliopsida > Solanales > Solanaceae > Solanum > Solanum stenotomum. The sequence goes on from NC_064287.1 coordinate 25,046,214, forward strand.
TCTTATCTTAGTTCATTTCTTAACTTTCGGGAGACATTGCCATAACCGACACAGACCATGTGAGTTACATGGAATCCGGTGTTCTACTCCCACACCGAAAAGAGAGGGTACTACTTGCCAAATTAGGACCTACATACATAATAGCTATCTAGTGGATCCACTAAGCTAATACCTATGGGGGCACATAGTTATGGAACAAGGTGATTGCTACTAGAAAACCTTGCTTACTAAGCGTGGAGGTTTCCATCGCATGAGACAACATCTATGTTGGGAACCCGGACTTTCTAAACGTGAAGGTTCACTTGTGGGAAGCCGGACTTGCTAAACGTGAAGCCCCCACTCTCATTTTTCATGTTCACTCGGTGCTAAGCTCCAACTCCCGTTTTAAACATCTTTAAGCCTTTATTTAACATTAGTTCATAAAATAGGCTTTAGGGACTTAATCCCTCATATCATATAGCTCAAAGGTTTCTAAGATGAGAATTACCTTTCATCATAGAACCTACCTTATGTGAGAATGACCTTTCACATAATCATACCATATTCATAACATAGTCTAGTTTAGAGAACAATTGAGGAAACCTTTCAAAAGACTCACTTTCACTAGATTATCATAACCTTATTCATTCATTCATGTGTGTACATATGTGAGAAAGCCTTTCACATAAACACCTTTATACAATACATTCATACCTTGCTAGTCATACACTTTGCATGTATAATAAGATGTAAGGGTGCTTATAAGAGTTCACCTTTCAATAGACACCATAACACATCATATTCATAGCTATACATGTAGAGTGTGTGTGTGTACATATTGGTCCTCATAGTTACATATTAGCAACAACAGTGATATTAAGTGTTCTTCCCTTAAAGGGATCACAACACATTCACAATGTCCCCAATTCATGAGCAATTCACATATAAAGCCCTTAGGGATTCTAGACCACACACCCATACTTCATCATAGGAGACAAGGACTCATTCAACATTGAATAGGTACTCCTAACATGTATATGATCAAACATTCATATAGGGGTCATATAGGTAGGGGTCATTCCACAATAGTACCTAACATAATCAATCATGTAGACCATACCTTATCCCTAATATTATTATTCAAATTATACTCCTCATCATCAACACACTTTAAACATCATGCTAGCATTGAGGATTTCATACATAACCTTCATAGTACAACTTTATAAACATAAGCATCATAATCATCAATTCACTTCACATCTATTACCTTCAAGGCCATGATCTCAACATGTATAGATAGACAAGAAGTAAACAGCTCCACCATAAGTGGATCAAACCTCACCACATTAATTTTCATACTATAGACTAGAAGATATGTCAACTTACCGATTCTCCAAGCCATGATCACCATGGATCAATCCTCAACAATTCATAATCAATTGACATAGGTAGCAATAGGAATCAACAATGTAATTCAATAACATAAACATAATCTAAGTACAATTCTATAAACAAAGGGATCAACCCATAACTTTGCCCATAAGGCCATAATCCTCAAATCATCAATCTACCAACAATTCAACATGAATTAGTATATATAATCATAAGAAACATCACTACAATCTAATCTAAACATAATTTCACCAATAGAGATCATATTCACAAAGACCCACATCATAGGCCAATTTTGAGAATTTGGGGATCATGGGTTCTTTAGAATTCCTTTGAAAATTATCTTAAAAATATTAATTCCACATTAATTCATCAATCGAATGATTTAGAATATCGTTTGACAAGGAACCCATGTTTAGATTGAAAATTGGGAATTTTGGTCTTTGAATCACTTTTGAAAATCTTTGATAGAACTCCTTGAATGAGAGGTTATTCACGAATCAAGAGTCACCATACCTTAATTATTGAAGACCCATGAAATTGAAGAAGAAATCAGTTGAAAACCCATCTTATAACTTGAGCTTTATCAAGGTCTTCAATGGAGTTTTTGAGAGAATCTATTTTGAGAGGGAAGGGTCAATTTGAAGAATGGGTCTAATTTTAGGATTTGGGGTTTTAACCAACTTAAAATACCCTAAAATAAGTTGAATAACCATTTATAATAATTCTTCAATGTACCCAAACTACCCCTAAATTAGTTGGACCTTTTTAAATAAGCCAAGCTTGAGTTTTATTTTCGCAGATTTCGTCGGGAAACAAGTTCGTGACGCAGAGGTGTTCCCACAAGTTTCTGGAAATTAAATTTCGAGGCAGTAGAGTCCGCAATGCGGACCAAACCTTTGGCCTATGATGGAGCTAGTCCGCGATGCAGACATGCTTCCTCCATGAGCAATGTCAAGCTGCCAAGGCAGCTTGCTTGGCCAAGGTTGGGGTCCTCCTCGGGGACCCTTAGGGTGGCCCCCGGGGTGTCGTATCCGAACGTTTTGACCCTAAAAACATTTATTAAGACACTAGGGTCACCTCCACTGATTTAGACTCCAAAAAACACCTAAAAACATGAACAACATACTAGAACACACCAACATATAAAAGACTAGTTTCCAAACGTCTTGGTCGTCCCTTGATGTTTGACTTCCAAACACTTTAAAACTGACTTACAAGGCTCCTATTCATTATTTTAACAAGTTATTAATGCATAAAACTCATGTGAGGCTCTACTTTATCCTACTTCATTTTGAGGGTCGTTACACTAAGGGAGGCAAAGGAAAGGGCAAGGCGTCCATGGCTGAGACACCAGAGTAAACCTCTGACAGTGAGGGGGGATTTAATGATTCTCAGGCTTCTATCTTTGATCCTGAGGATGACCAACTGTTACATGCCCGGAGAGGGGAGCCGCGCTCCAAGTTAATTAACGATTCGTCTAGGATCTCGGTGCCTTAAACTCCTTCTCCTTCTTAGCTCCAAAGCAGACAGTGGTCCTAGCACCACCGGTACAAGGTCCCCCTCCTCGGTATCGCAACAGACTAAAGGCCAAGGGATTGAGAACCATATTAGAGGAGAATAGATTTTCCACATATTGTGTGGTGGACAGACATCCACCGGTGTGGGACACTCTCAGGTTGCACAGATTCAAGGTTTTCAGCATTCTCCGTGGCCTATATATTCCTACTTGGGTCCGTGAATTCTACTTTTCTTATAGTGACTTGGTGCTTCAAGGGAAGAAGAAGGCTAGTGCGTTTAAGTCGGTGGATTCAGTAGTGATTGAGGCAAGAAGGTATGCAGTAGCAATGATATAAATGTTTTGTTCGAGCGTGCTACTGACTTCATGCATGACAATCAGAGTATGATCATGACAAAGACTCTGGATGACCTCAAAGGTTGGCTGGCCCCTCTTATTTAGACATCACCCTGAGGTGGATTGAGGCTGGAGCACGATCATGCCATCCCAGAATGATCAGAAACACGATCATGCCATCCCAGAATGAGTCTATCTTCCGCCACCCAAAGGTAGCTTGTCATGGGCCTATTATTGCTAGGAAGAGGCTCAATTAGGTTTAATTATTGAGTAGGAAATGGAAATGAGGGCCAAGCAGCGCTATACGTCTCTTCTATTTTTGGTGTTGATCACCAAGTTGTGTCGACGTGCCAGAGTGCCACGAGATGAGAAGAGGGATGTTGATATTACACCCATATCTTCTACTGACATACAACTTATAGAGGCCAAGTACACACGGGATGAGGCTGACAGGAGGAGAGCAGCTCTAGTGGACACATACCTAGAGGTTGACATTGATATGATACCTGTAGAGGTGAGCATGCCTACTCCGGCCACTAGGCCTTCAGGTACTACTAGCTCCGCTCCTTCTAATACTCCTGGCAGTTCTGCTACGCCTCCTCCCTCTAGATCTGCTGCTACTACTGCATCCCGACCCTCATCACCTAGCCATGCTCTACAAGATGGGCCATTTAGCCTAGTCTGCTGATGTGCGCACCTATCGGTTAGAGGCCGCTATTCCTGGGATAATCAGAGAGTCGTTGTTGCTGCTTTGACACCCCTCTGAGCTGAGATTGATAGCCACAAATTGGTCATGGATTCCCTGACTATGAGAGTGAGGGATCTGAGAAGGGCCAGGGGGCACTAATGAGGTGAAGTATTTTTAAGACCAACATTACTAAGTTGAGGAAGGATGTGGACCACCTGAAGTCCACTAATATGTCCCTAATATTTGGCAATGTGGAAATCCCCGATAGCCCGAGCACCGATGTTCTAGCTTATTTTGATGTGCCTCCGCCTACCACTGGAGATGAGGCTAGAGTTGATGAGGTTTCTGCAGAGTCCGAGGCTGAGACTGATGAGGAGTAGCTTGGTGTTCGTGAGGAGGCTATTTGTGTGAAATTGGTTGACTTGGAGAGTCCATGTATGAGACAGCTAGACAGGCCTCTCTAAGAGATGTTTCGATGGTGAGCTCCAGTGGAGCTAAGGATGATGTGATACCGCGCACTGATGCCCAGACTAAGAGTTTTTTGATAGCTGAGACACCGGGCACTGATGGCCCGACATATGGAGTGATTGATATGCAGACTTCACCCAGGCCTAGCCTGGTATGATGTTTCTTTTTACCTCCCTCTCTGTTGTGTTTTACTGACCGTTGGTTTTTAGTTGCATTTGAGGAAACCTGCATGCTTTTGTGGGTGGGTGAGGTATTTCCATACCTACCTCCTTTGGGCTATTTTGTGAATATTATGTTTCTATTTTGTGAATATTGAGCTTATTAGGTTAAATATATATATCTTGGTTGATGAATTGTGTGAATGTGGAATCATCTTTGTGTGAGGAACTTTGAGTACCTTTGTTGAGCTTAAACTTGTATTCGAAGCAAATATTGTGAACTTGAGAACACATGATAATGGTGAGTCACAATTTGAATCTTTGAGTGCACAATTGAGCATTGCAGGTGTAGTTTGAACCTTGTTGTGTGCATTTATGTTGAGTCTTATGAAGTACAAATTGTAGACATCCATGTTGAACTGATTGATCTTCAGTATTACTTGAGGACAAGTAAAAATTTAAGTTGGGGGTGTTGATGAGTCCGAGATTTGGACTCATTTAGGGATTTGTTTTGGTAGTTTTAGTGTCCTCAAATGCCTAATTTATGCTATAAAGTGATGTTAAAGCATTTATTTTCAGGTATATAAGCTAATGAGCAAGGCAAGGACACTACCAGGCAAAAAAGAGCAAAACAAGCTGAAGAAGTGAAAAAAAGCGATCCTGGTGATCGCCAAGACTTTGATGATCATATAGATATTGTCGCCATAGATTAAGCACAAACACTACGGCTGCCAACTCTCAATCATTGGTAGGGTAGTTCCGCTCATTGGGTCTTCAACTACCTAAAAGAATAGGCAATCATCTTATCCTTATGCATTAGAACACCACTTAAGTCTACTCCAGATGCATCCAAATAGATAGTGAAGTCCACACCCTTCTCAAATAGAGTCAAAATAGGAGCCGAAGTCAACAAGGTCTTGAGCCTTTGAAGGATATCCTCACACTCATCAGACCACTTGAAACTCACACTCTATCGAGTCAATCTATTCAAAGAAGATGAAATGGTAGAGAAGCTTTGCACAAATCATCGATATTAGCCCGTAAGTCCCACAAAACTCCAGATCTCACTAACTAATGTTGGTAAAGTCCAACCCCTCTATCACGCCCCAAGGCTACCCCTTGATGTAACATGGGACCTAGGATCACGAGTGACCCCAAGTTAACCCTGAGTCTGGCATATATCAAGCATACTGAAAATAACTGAGTAAAACATATACTATGCGGAAGCTAAAACAGTGGATATCTAAAAATGGGGAAAAACCCAACTAGTATGAATATAGAAAATATACTAGGAGTTTAGTGATAACTGAACAACCACTTAAAAACTTAAGCTGAATCTACTAATATGTCTGAAAAGCCTCTAACTGAGTTGAGTTGCTAGGACATGCCCCTAGTTAACTCTAACAAAACTGAAACAAAAAATAATGACTAAAATGAAAACATGTCTATAATCCTCGAAGTATGAGGACTCACCACTAAAGTTGTTGAAGTCAGATCGAGAATCGATCTAAGCATGATCTGGATGTTGAGTGCCTGAGCCTACATCATGAAAGGATGTAGCGTAGAGTATGCGTCAGTACTGGGAATCTACTGAGCATGCATGATATAGATACTAAGATTAACAAATATATATGAGCTAAACAAAGCATAACTGAGCAATAACATAAACTGAGCAAGAATATAAATATTGATATATAACTGAAAAACTGAACTAAATGCAATGACCAAGTACTAATCATGAAGATAACATGCTGAACTGTATACTGATATAAATACTGAAAACCTAGTGATGAGTTCGAGATTTGGACTCATTTATGGCTTTGTTTTGATAGTTTTATTATCCTCAAATGCCTAATTTATGCTATAAACTTATGTTAAAGCATTGATTTTCAGGTATATAAGCTAAGGAGCAAGTAAAGGACACTACCAGACAAAAATGAGTTAAACAAGTTAAAGAAGTGAAGAAAAGCGATCTTGGTGATCGCCAAGACTACTCCGCGAACCGCCAAGTGGCTCTTTAGCTCACCCAAAGTTCCAGCGTGCCAGCCCAAGGGAGAAAAACTAAGTTTACGACAGAAATGGGCATTCGGTGAATCGCCAATCCACTCTGTGATGGGAATCGTGATCTTCTAAAGTCACAGAACCCTGAAGATAACTGACCAATGCAAATCGACGATGGATTGGAGCAAATGGCGGATCGTGGACCTGTTCGGTGAAGCCCGACTTATCTCGCCCAATGGCTTTTTAGGCAAAAAATTGGGCAACTATAAATTGAATTTGAACTGAAGATGTAGGGGCATGTTATCATTTCGTATAGTTTTCTTTTAGTGTTTGAGTGCCATTGTAGACTTTGAAGCTTTTGAGGCTCAAACTTGAAGATTTACAAGTGGGTTTCTGAATTTCTTCAATTTGGACCATTATAAAGACTTGAGAACATTTACCCAGATCATGGCTAATGTATTTTGTAATCATTTCTCTATTTTTATGATGTGTAGATAAAACCCCAAATTCTTTGTGTGTGATCATGTGATTATGTGTTGAATTAGCTTATGGATATTGATTATTACTGATTTAAACACTTATTAGAAGTGGGTTTAATTGATAGCTGTGTTTTAAACTAAGAATGGTAGTTGCAAATGCAATTCGAACTTAGAGTTCTGGGCTTGCTTGAAAAAGGGATTTTAGAATCAAAACTTTCAATTGATGATTGTAGTTATTGGGTTGATATAGGTTTAGCTCAAAAGAGGAAATCCTAACCTCAATTCTACTTATCTAGCTCAAGATAGTAGATGAATTAAGGTGTGGGCTGTTCATATTTGCTAAGCCTGTTGATGTTCGAAAGAAATCACTTGAATCGTGGTAGTTGTTCGAGAGAAAACTATCTCACTTATAGTCTAGCCTACCCACTTATATTTAGCTATTTATTTGTAATTTCAATTACCCATGTAGTGAAATTTACCTATAATCAATCGCATCCCGAGAATTTCTCTCTGTATTGTTATTTCCTCCCTGTTTGATTGTGTTGTAGCTGATAATTACAAATAAAAAACCCCATCTGACATTCATTGTCACCCTTTATACTTTTTTGTATGTTTTCGATAATTTCAATTCCTGTAACTGATTAGACCACGTTTGTACTTCATAATTGAATTTGAACAGTACCGCTCCCTATGGGTTCGATCCCAACCTTTTGTTGGGTTTTATACTAGTTAACGATCGCTTACACCTAGAATTGGATGAGGTGTAATCAGCTTGTCGATGCAAGGAGATTTTGATTGTGGGAGCTACGATTAACCGACATAAACCACATGAGATAAACATGTAGTTCGATGTATACGCTCTATTGAGAGGACACAATATACCTTGCCAGGGGTATAAACTCATGACTTTGGCGTGATCACTAATATTGCCCAATAGAGGGGACTTATAATCCTATGCGGGCGCGTTGTTCTAAGACTATGAGGGCACGCTGAACCCTAGTCTAAATCTGTGCTAAATCTACTCCCAATTGAATACATCTGAAGCTAAAATGCACTAAATACTGAATAGCTCAAAATACTGATATGCTAACTTAGATTGCAACATTTATATACTTAGAATGTGACATTCAAAATCAAGAGCATGATATTCTATTTAACTGAACTAACAAGTATAATTCATAAACTATAAGAATTTACACAAACTAGGGTACTGAGTTTTATACAAGGAATTATGCAACATTTCCAAGAAAACATGTTGCTTGGACTATGGATTCTATAGCAGCTGAAATCACAACAAATTCCCAAGATTTTTCAAATCCTAGGTCTAAACAAGCTATGTGGAATCAAGGAACTGACTGAATTCTAGGGACTTAGTGGATGAAAGGAACACACTAGTGAAATCCCACATATCTGGTGATGAAATCTACGGAGAAATCCTTTGGATTTCGGGGTTGAACTTCGAATAATGCTTCTGTCTGTTCTTGGAAAAGTTGGTCGCCTCTTTCTCTTCTTTTCGCTCTAAGTTGGATGTATTTTTTGGAAAATGAGGGTTCTGGGTATGTGTGACTAAGTTATCACGCTTAGATTGAGTAAAACGACGTAGTTTAGGCATAAAACGACATTGTTTAAGGGCGCCAACGCATAGGGAAAATACCTAAACGACCCTGACTTAAAAGCTGACGAAGGCCATCCACGGTGGGACTGACGAACCGTCGTTTGAACTACCGGCCATTGACTGGGGGCATGGTTCATGGTCTACCCGACAAGGCTTCACTAAAACAAGCATAACTATTTACTTTGAGCTTGGATTTTAGAAAACTCGGTGGCTTTGGAAAAAGGGCTCAATTATGTTTAATTTGATAGGTCATGCGCCACCTAATTCATTTTGTGCTGAAAGAGATGACAATTTGAAGTTGACCCAATAACCATTTCTTTATAAATAGCTACTGACCCTCACCTATGGCCAGACCTACCGTCCTCAGGTCCAACCACAGACCGTACTGGTCGACCATGGGTGGAATCAGTGACTATCAAATTTTGGACCCTAATGACGGAACACCACCTATGGACCGCCGTTGTGAGCCGTCATACGCTACTGGGACATTACATTGTTGGAAAACCTAACTCACCATCCACGACACCTACCTACGGACCGTTGTCCTACCTACGCCCCGTGGGTGGTGTCGTCAGTGCTAGCACAAAAGTTCATAAAAACCTGAAATTTCAATCTTTTCTAATCAAAGGTATTACAATATCCCCTGTTGGGAACATTCTTCCTCGAATGAAGTCTAAACAAGCTAAGTATGGAGGGAAGGAGCTCCAATCCCTACCACTAAGTACTAGAAATTGATATCTAACTAAACTGATTTCCATGAGCATGCAAATGTGATGAAATGCAAGAATAACTGAGGGAACAAGATAATGAGACTGAATTGTTCAAGAGTAAACTGAGAGATTAGAGAGGAACAAGTACGTCAAGCTAAAACGGAAGCAGAAGGAAATAGGTGAGGATACTTGGCCATCATGGCTACTTCAGCTTCCCAAGTAGCTCACTCTACGGACTGACTTCTCCACAAAACCTTCACTGAAGCGACCGCCGTATTTCTCAATCTTCGAACCTGATTGTCAAGAATTTCAACTTGCCTCTCTTCATAAGTAAGACTTATCCTTCACAACCACACTTTCTAATGGTACTATTGATGTCGGATCACCCACACACTTCTTCAATAAGGAAATTTGAAAGATTGGACGAACCACTGCTAGTTCTGCTGGCAACTCTAACTCATAAGCCACATTACCACCCCTTTTCAGGATTCTCTAACGACCTACATATCTAGGACTGAGCTTCCCTTTCTTGCCAAATTTCATCAGCACCTTCATAGGTTACACCTCCAGGAAAACCCAATCATCAATTTCGAACTCTAAGTCCCTTCTCCTCACATCTGCATAAGTTTTTTGACGACTCTGAGCTATCTTTAGCCTATCTCTGATGAGTTGAACTTTCTCCATAGCCTCATGAATTAAATCTGGGCAAATCAAGGCTGCTTCATCTACTTCAAACCAACCGATTGGGGATCTGCATCTACGCCCATATAGTGCCTCATACGGGGCCATATGGATACTGGAATTGAAGCTATTATTATAGGTGAACTCTATAAGAGGTAGGTTGTCATCCTAACTACCCTCGAAATTGATCACGCAAGCTTGCAACATGTCCTCTAAAGTCTGAATGGTACGCTCTTCCTGACCATCCATCTGTGGATGAAAATGCTGTACTGAGATTTACTTCAGTACCAAGACCTTTTTGAAATGATTTCCAAAAGTGAGAGGTAAACTGAGGACCTCTATCTGAGATGATAGACAAGGGAATACCATGCAACTTGACGATCTCATTGATGTAGAGTTTGGCGTAGTCCTCCGCTTACTGTAGTCTTGACAGCCAAGAAGTGAGCGAATTTAGAGACTCTATCCAGTATCACCCAAATGGAGTCATGTTGTCTGCGAGTACGAGGTAAACCCGTAGTAAAATTCATGTTTACCACTTTGCATTTCCATGTAGGAATGTTAATCTCTTGAATCATACCTTTTAGTTTTTGATGTTCTACATTTACCTGTTGACAATTGGGACACTTAGCCACAAAGTCTGCTATGTACCTCTTCATGTCGTTCCACCAAAAAACTTCCCGTAGATCACAGTACATCTTAGTGGCACATGGATGAATAGAATATCTACAAATATGGGCTTCTGTAAGGATCTGCTTCCTGAACTCACCCACATTTGGAACACATAAGCGACCCTGGTAACGAAGTACACCATCTCCCCCTTAGGAGAAAGCCTCAACCTTTTGCTCATGAACTGCACCTTTCAACTAAAGTAATATTGGATCGCTGTCTTGCTTTTCCTTAACATCAACTACCAATGGGGATTCTGATCCATTTCGAACTATCACACCACCATCAGATGTGTCCGTATGGAAAACTCCTAAGCGAGCAGCCCGGTCCACAGTGATGAAGGCCATCTACTGGGGGACTGATGAATCATCCTTTGAACTACCGGCCGTCGACTGGGGTCGTGGTTCATGGTCTTGCCTACAAGTCTTCACTAAAACGAGCATAACTTTTTACTTCGAGATTGGATTTTAGCAAACTCGGTGGTGTTCGAAAGAGGATTCAATTATCCTTAATTTGATAGGTCATGAGCCACTTAATTAATTTTGTGCTAAAAGATATGACTGTTTGAAGTTGACCCAACAACCATTTCCTCTAAATAGTTGTTAACCCTCACCTACGGCCAGACCTACGGTCTGTAGGTCCAACCACGTACCTTACTGGTCTACCATGGGTGGGATCATAGACCATCAAATTTTGGACCCCAACAACGGAACACCACCTACAGACCGTGGGTCCAACTACATGCTGTCATTGTGAGCTGTCATACTCTACTGGACTTTACATTATTGTAAAACTTAACTCACCATCCACGACACCCACCTATGAACCGTCATCTCACCTACGGTCCATGGGTGGTGTCGTCAGTGGTGTCACCAGACTACCTAAAAACCTTAAATTTCCATCTTTTCGAATAAGAGGTGTTACACCCTCACTGCCTCAATCTTGGCTAGATCAACCCGAATACCCTCCTTGGGGACACCACGTGTCCCAAAAATGCCATAGAATCAAGCCACAACTCACTTTGAGAACTTTCGATAAAGCTTCTCTGCACTTAATCTCAGGAGTACAATCCACATATGTTGATTGTGATCTGCCTCTATCTTGGAGTACACCAAGATGTCGTCAATGAACACTATCAAAAAGGAGTCCAAACAAGGTCGGAACACCATATTCATCAACTCCATGAATGATGTAGGGGCATTAGTCAAACCGAAAGACATCACAAGAAACTCATAGTGCACATAACGAATCCTAAATGTTGTCTTAAGGATAATTGATGCCCTAATCTTTAGTTGATGATAATCACATCTCAAATTAATCTTAGATAACAAAGAGGCACCCTAAAGCTAATCAAACAAATCATCATATGAGGAAGATGATACTTGTTCTTCACTATCACTTTGTACAACTGTATATAATCAATACACTTCCTCATGGATCCATCCTTATTCCTCACAAACAACACATGATTACCCCACGGGGAAACATTAGGGCAAATAAACCCCTTACTTAAAAAATCTTGCAACTCATCCTTCATTTCCTTCAACTCAGCTAGAGCCATAGATAAGGAGGAAAAGAGATGGGCTTGGTTCCCAGCTTCATGTCAATGTCGAAATCAATATCCCTATCCGGGGAACACCCGGAAGATCAATAAGAAACACAATACAAACTCTCGAACCATGGGCTCAAAATCCATGGGAGGTGGCTCAACACTAGTATCCTGAATGAAAGCCAAGTAGGAAAAACACCCTTTATCAACAAATCTTTCAGCTCTAATGAATGAGTTAACCTTGCTAGGAAGAGAACCACTAGCACCTGTCCATTCAACTCTAGGGACATCTGACATTACTAAGGTCACAGTCTTAGCATAGCAACCAATAATAGCATGATGTGGAGAAAGATAATCCATACCCAAGTTAATATCAAAGTTTACCATCCCTAGAACTATCACGTCTACCTAAGTATCATACCCAATCAAAGAAACAAGATAGGATCGACAAACTCAATCCACCACTAAGGATTCACCCACAGGTGTAGAAACATGAAAAGGCACAAGCATGCAAGCAGACATCAAATCAGATTCAACAGCAAAATAGGTAGACATATATGAGCAAGTAGATCATGGATCAAACAATACAAACACATGTCGATGGTAAACTAGGACATACTTGTGATCTAACATCAGAAGTCTTAGCCTCAGGCCTCTATGGAAAATCATAGCACTGGCCATCTTGGCTGCCAGTAGCCTGAGTAGAACATTTAACTCCACCCTACGTAGCTAAAATACCCCTACCAGAAGTCTTGCCACCTCTATCGGTCTAAAATTTATCTCGACCCTTGGCCAGAGGCATTGAATCCCTAGTTGGAGCAGCTGACAACGAACAGTGAGGTCCATAATGAGTCTATAGAGGACACTGACACATCATATGACTTGGATCCCTAAAATTATAGCAAGTTCTCGGCACAGATAACTATTGTAGTGAACGCGATGAACTACCATGGCCACCTCAGCTTGAACCATAAGACCATAAAGCTGACTGCTCACTCTCAACTGCTGGCATAAAAGCATGACCTGGTCCATGATGGTGGAAAGAGCTACTACCTCTATCTAAACCTTTGCCTTCAGATGGTGCACCAAAAAATTGACCAGAAGAACAGGCACTCTTGGGCTCCCCAAACTCCTCTAAGACTATCAACTCTCCCTCCTAGGCGGTGCGCACAATGGACAGGAAGGAAGCCCCCTTCTAGCTGACCTGAACACAAAAGATAGAGAAAGCCAACCCCCTCACAAACTGGCTATCTCTCTACGCGTCATTCAGAATAATAGTGATATCATGCCTAGAAAGCTCATAGAAATGGGCCTCATACTTAGTCACAGACCACCCTGAGTCATGCTCTCAAACATCAGACGACTCTCCTCTCTCATGATTCACAGAATGAAGAGGTCTAGGAAAGCACTAGAAAACACATCTTGCCCTACCGGAGGAGATCAAACTGGTTTATCCCTTAGAAAATTCCTCCACCACTCTTTGACTCGACCACGAAGCAGATGTGCAAAAAATTAGACACCATGAGCACCCACCATACCTATTACCTCAAGCATCTCATGGAAGAAGGTCAAGACCTCATGAGCATCCTCACTCTTACCACCCTGAAACTGGGTGGATTCATCTTCTGAAACCTCTCGTAACATTGCTTCTCAACTGCCGTGAGAATAACCTTAAGAGTATTCTGAACACCCACAATTGGTTTTGGAAACACTGGTGGCTTTCGCAACTGATCCTGAGTACCTGGAACAACTGCTGATCTGGGGTCTGCACGCCTACCCTCGTCTGAGAACCCTGTGGTTTACCTAACATATCACCTTGGAAGAAGTTCTCTAGCACACCAAACATCCTCAACAAAGTCTCCTGAAACAAATGAGATCCAAACTCGGGAGGAACCTAGTCCTCAACAACCTCAACATGTGTCTCAGGATAAGCCTCTCTAACCCTTGCTCTTGCTGGTACTTCTCCACGGGCACGACCTCTTCCTGGTGATACTCAACTAGCATGACCACAAGCTCGGGCACTACCTCTACCCCTAGCTGGGTCTCAATAATAGCCTCAAGGACTGCCTCACCTGTACCACTAGAAACAAAAGCTCTGGTCCTCGGCATGTGCCAAGAAAACATGCGGCAACTCAACACTAGTGTAAGTAACCACGCACGATAAGAAAGGATGAATAAAAGTAAGTTTCCTAACAATCTTTGTATCCTCTTGAACATAAGTACAAACATCTCAATCCCAATCCTCAAGAATCTACATAAACTTGACTTGTATAGATGCGAGACCTATTAATTTGGGGCTCTAATACCATTTGCCACAACCCAAAAATGGACGTGATGACACTTGTCTACTCCCACCAAGATAAATCAGCTTCAACACAACAAAAACGAAACAAATGTGGAATTACAATAAAAACAAGAACAAGATAGAGTGGAAAACTTATTCTTCTATTTAAACCTCCAAAATTTGGTTGTCACGTGAACAAGCCACTAAATACATAAGTGCGGAATTAAGAAATAAATACAAGTCTCAGTCATTGTTTCTCATATAGAACAAAGTGTAAGAAATGAAAAAGTGGGGACGTCGAATAAAAAGCAACTACCTCTTCAAATCATTGACAAGCCTCAAGACAAAACAACTAGAAAGACATCACACAATTTCGGGCTCAAAACCAACACAAGTGTAGAAACAAGTGGTGAGTGCCAACAACATGGTACCCAAGCATCAACCTACTAAACAAATCAACTAGCTAGAAAACAAACACCCCTCACTCTCGAACAGAACCTCCTCATGCTACAACCTAGAAATTCTACAATACACTGCTCACAAGGCCTGATATTCATAGTTCAATCTTCACAATTCAATAATCAAACAAATCAAATAAGTCAATCTCAAAGTAAAGTAGTTCAGTTACCCGCAACAAGCATATCAATGTCAAGTATCAAGCAAGTCATGCATAAGCCTCAAAGGAATAAAGTCAAAATAATTAGTCTTTCACTGGAACCATTTCAAATCATAACAATATCACTAGCCCGAACCATTTCCCATCAGCTTTATATCAAATCACTAGCCGGAACCATCTCCCATCAGCTTTATATCAAACACTAGCCGAAACCATTTCCCATCGGCTTTATATTAGTAGGTGAAACCATTTCCCATCGGCTTTATAAATCATCACATGTCTCATCACAATGTTCACAATAATTGCACACAAGAAATATCACACCACACGAAAGATACAACATGTTATACAATTCAAGTCCACATTCATACTTTCAAGCATTTAATCAATCAATCAACAAGAGTTACAATAAGGCAATTCACTTTATCATGTTTAACACATACCCTTTTTCATTTCACCCATTTTTATTCATTTAGATGTAACAAGTGGACAATTTAACCCTTCACCTCATCCCCATTAATCCCAACACACAATCAAAAAAGGAAGCATACGAATTCAACTAGAATATAAGGTTTAGGAAGACACTTGCTTTAAATCAATCAATAGTGACTCCAAGAGTTGAGTCTTCTCCTTCTAAACCACTTCCAAAGCCACACAATCTAAAATAAACAAGTATTCAAAATCACCAATCGGAAACAACACTTCCCACATCAGTTATGTATAAAAATGGATCAAACAACTCAAAACCCAATATCAAAATAGAGGTTTGAATCCGGAAAACTATACTTGAAAATGATGTTTAAGGCCTTGGGAAATTATTAGCAAAAATCATTCTGAAAAAAAGGATCAAAACCACTTTAAAATCACCATTTTTACTAAATTCTAAGGCTCTTGAAAAACCTTGCCAATTAACCCACCAAAATTCCACTTTTTGATGTTAAAACTCATAATTAATTCATAGAAAATGAAAGTTTAGGATCAAGAAAACTTACCCACTGATCTAGCAAAGAAAATCTTTTCAAAATCCGCCACCAAGGGTTCCCCAAGTTCAAAAATGGTTAAATAGGGCTTAAACCCTAAAATTTGCAGCAAAAATTCCTCCTAGGTATCACACAAGTGATCAGCGGTTCGCTTAAACATGGGCTTCGCTTCTGTCGTCAAATCTTCGCTTAAGCGATGACTGCTTCACAAATGCAAAGGTCAACATGGCTTGACACTTCACAAAAGAGATCAATACCTCGGTGAAGCGAGCCAACTCTAGTAAAATGCAGGTGCACCAGAACTCAGGCATCGGAAAATCAACCAATTCTCAAAATATCAAAAGGACCCTCATGATTCATTTAGAACCCCGTACACACAAACCACATATGCAAATCAATTATACTTAACTTTCCGGACTCAATGGAACCACTCAAACACAAATCTGAGGTCTTCTCGACCCGAAATTCGTAAAAACCACAAGAAACTAACTCACGCCTAAAAAGGCAAAAACAAGCTCGGTGCCTCTCAAAACTCAACCAAAATCTCACTTTGGCGTAAAATCATCCACTGAATCCAACAAAATTCGTATAATTTCTATCTGAGTATCCAGACCTAAAATTTTTACCATAGTCAACCCACAGACTAAATTTCTACAAATTCACAACTTAGGACCTCAAATCCTCAAAAAGACTCAGAAATTGAAACTGACAACTCTCACGATTCACATTCCACATTTTGAGACTAATGGAATCGATGAAATTCCATTCTGACACTTGAAACTCCAAAAGACCCCAAAAACCACTTTCTTAACAACTTAGCCTTTAAAGCTCACAAACCTACCAAATTCTCAATTCTTAAGTCAAAGTTCGAAACATAATTTGTAAACTCAATCGTAAAAGACTTGGGGTCGATATCGAGAGGCAAAAAATGGTCAATTCATGAAACTTTCCAAAAATTACCGAATCGCCTTGGCGGGGCACTAGGAAAATTCCTCGAGACTCAAGTGTGGGGCTTAATTCCTTAAGACTTAAGTCCTAAGCGCCTAACTGTATGTCCTAACCACGCCCAACGATTGGGGCCTGCCTAATATATCTTACACAAATTATGTGTTAAAAATCCTTAGTTAGCATTGTTGACCTTCATAATTCTTGAATAAATGAATGATACTTAATCATTTTTAATCTATAGAGATAAGAAGATTGAGAATAACTTACATAACAAGTTGTATAGTATCACATCTTTATTATTTAGTAATACTATAAAAGTGATTATTTAATACGAACCATTTCTTTTAAGAATACGTAACAAATTTTATTTTTTCACTTATCATTGATCTTCATGGTTTTGTCATATGTATCAAAATTATCATATATTATTTAGCTATCTGAAAGTAATTTAATTTTTATTCATGATGGAGTGATGTTTTTATTATAATAGTAGTAAGTTTTATTGATTATTTTCTTTTAGGGGGTTAAATTGTATAGTATGATAAAAAATATTTTTGGAAATAATTATTCCTTTATTATTAGAGTTAAGATATTAGACTATTTATACTTGTATAATCATGTTAGAAGTTTTATTTTCTATGAGTTTCCTTAATCATGTTTGTAATTATTCCAAACTATTGATGTATTTTATAATTTATTGTTACTATATTATTATCATATTGTAAATTAAAAATTTAAAGATCCATAGGGCTTACACCCCACGTCTTGAGGCTTACGTCTTTCCCTATACTAAGCAAAATGCCCCGCCTTTTAAATATTAGTCATACCTAATGTAACGTAGTTTGGTGTTCTACATTGGTAAATATAGATATTTACATTGTAAAGGGAACTTGTGAAATGATTCA
Organism: Solanum stenotomum; assembly: GCF_019186545.1. NCBI lineage: Eukaryota > Viridiplantae > Streptophyta > Magnoliopsida > Solanales > Solanaceae > Solanum > Solanum stenotomum. The sequence goes on from NC_064287.1 coordinate 25,064,191, forward strand.
GTCACACGTCATTAGTCTTGTGCATTCTCTGAATGATGCTCTTCTTTCACTCATCATGTAATAAATTGAGTGTGAAGCTCTTCAATCTAGTAGAAACATCAAGATATCATTGTCGATGTCACCACTCCCCTGAATTATAGACCCAAGATATTTGAATCTATGTCACTTGGGGCTTAGTCTTGCTCAACCTAATCCTTTAGCCTCCAAAGTATGTCTCCACACCTCTAACATATCATTTACACCATTTCATGACCCATCAATCAAAACTATTTCATCCACAAATGACATACACCACGACACCGTATCTTCAATATCTCGCATCAATACATACATCACCATGATACATAGAAACAAACTAAGTGTTGACCATTGGTGTAATCCTATCTTCACAATGGAAGTGCCCTGAGTCTCCTCCCATCATTCTTACTTGTGTTTTAGCTCTTTTGTACATGCCCTTCATCACCCTAATATAAGCCACTGGTACACCTCTCACCCATAGACATCGCCACAAGACTTCCTTTGAGACTTTATCATAGGCTTTCTCAAGGTCAATGAACACCATATGCAAATACCTCTTCGTTTCCTGATATTTTTCCATCAGTCTTCTCACAAGATGGATGGATTTTGTGGTCGATTCCCCTAGCCTGAACACAAATAGATTCTCAGAGATAGACATACCCTTTCTCACTCTCATCCTTACCACTCTGTCCCAAACTTTCATAGTGTGGCTTAACAACTTAATACCCCTCTAGTTGTTGGAATTTTATATATCACCTTGTTATTGTACAAAGGAAATGTTGTACTCCACCTCTATTCCTTGGCCATCTAAGCCGTCTTAAAAATGACATTGAACAAGTCAATCAGCCACTCCAAACCTGTTCTATTTGTGCTCTTCGGAAACTCCACCGGGATCTCATCTGGTCCTGACACTTTTTCCCTTGCTCATCCTACTAATAGCATGCTTCACTTCCTTAACCTTAACACCTGCAATACCTGAAGTCTCTGATGTCTCTCAAAGTGCTCCAAATCACCCAAAACAATGTCTTTATCCCCTACTTCTTTCAAAGTTTTGTGAAAATATGTTTGCCATCTTTGCTTAATGAGGGTCTCCTCCATTAACATGTTGCCTTTATCATAGTTCATCCTTCATACATTTCACCTGATCCAATTCTTGGTCCTTCCTCTCCTCATCTTTGCGAGCCTGTACAACTGCTTATCTCCTCTCTTGTCTCCTAGTTCCATATGTAGTGTTTCACAAGCTGCTATATCCCCACTACTACTTCAAGCTACAATCATCATCAACTTCTCGCCAGTTACACAGGAGAGGGCAGGTGTCAAACATAAATAGCCAATAATTTGCCTTCCGAGGCCTCTACTCAACTTGAGACAAAGGTACAGTAGTTGCTACTTGATTGCCATTTCACTATCCATTTTAGATGGGTGATGGATTTTGTTGATCTGAAAAATTCAATGTTGCTTTAGACTTTTTGTGTTCCATACATTTAGGAAATATGTATTACATATTAGTTACTACTCTTGATGTCTAAAATTCTTGCATGGCTTGTTTCAAAATATGTTACTGAAAACATGTATTGTTAGCCTTACCTAGAAAGAAAAAAGAACATGTATTGTTGTTTATTCAAAGTATACTGCTAATGCATATGATAGATAGCTAAGTTAAATGGTTAAGGCTAAACAATTATACCTTATGTAATACAGTTGGGTGTCCAACATCGCTAAAATAGATATTTACATTGTAAAGGGAGCTTGTGAAATAATCCAGTCATATGTCATTGGTCTTGCACATTCTCTGAATGATGCTCTTTTTTAGCACATCATGTAATGAATTGAGTGTGAACCTCTTCAATCTTGAGCCAAAAAGCCCCAAGGCTCAGGGTTTATGCTTCTCAAATTTGATATCCTCATGAAATGAAACCAAAATTATTCTCAGTAGTAGAAAAATCATATGTATAAAAGATTGGATAATTAAGGAAAATTTGAAACAATCAGTAGCGGTAGTAAAAACTAAAGTGCATATAACCAAAGCGGGTTGTCAATGCAAGAGGTAGTAAAGCAAAAGAGTCGAACTTTAGAATGTGCAGGTAGACCAAGAAAACTAAGAAAAATGTAGTTGATTCCAGTTTGATCAAGGTGATAACTGCAAAGAGAGAGAGAGAGAGCGCCATGTTGCAGCTGAACAACACTGAAGAAATATGTACCTTGAGTCACATATTTATCAAAGCTGCTATAACTCAAATTTTGTTGCTAGTTTGAAGTTGATTTTACTTAAAAGAGTTGGATAAGTACCTCATTGGACAAATTGCTAGCTATTACTCCATGTTTGTGTTCTAATCTTGAAATTTTCCCTTGTATATTTAACTGTAATCTCCAATTAAACTCTGATGTTCTTAATTGTCAACCTGCATTTATCCAGGAAGAAGGGACTTAATTGTCACCCTGCACCTTAGTTAGAGCCTGGAATGATCCCATCAACCGTTGATCCAGAAGCAGCTGGGTTTGTTGAAAAGGGAAACAAGGGACCTAAGTGGCCTCTTAAGATCAGCGCATGGAAACTTGCCAAATTGGATTCCACTGATCCATTATTGCTTTCAGCTACTTCCCCAACAGTTTCTCTACTCAAAGACATTAAACGAACATTTGTTGTTTGGGACCAAGATGATGGAAGGTATGTGTCTGAGCGGGTATCAACTTCAGATGCTCATACAAGACCGCCTATGTAAGGAGGATCATCAAATCCAAATGCTGTATCTTCTAGAAATGACAAGAGGCCAGTCCTTGTCCCTCAAGAAACTTCACATCCTCCTATGAAACCTCTAGTCGAGTAGTTTGAAAAGCTTATGTATACTGGAGAGTCCATATTCTTTGGTGGTCCACTTTTGCATGGTCTAATTAAGGATGAGCTGAGAAATGAGAGAGGCTCTGGTTCCAGAGAGAGTCAAGAAAGGCATCCATTTAATTTACCTCATGAATCCAAGTTCAGAAGGGATGCAGCCTCCCATCAACTTCCCGTGTTTGTTCTTGGTGACTTTGGGTCAAATAAGCAAATCTTACTGGACTAGCAATGATTGTTCATTTATTATTTTCCCCTGCATAGCAAGGCTTCAACAAAAGAAACCCCTTGAGCTATATCTGTTTTTGGTCTTCCAGGAGCCTTGCTGTTTGTTGCATACACTCCAAGGTTCCAGTGGTTTCTTCGTGACAGATATCTAATTACTTAGCACACCAAAAAATGAATGTAGTGTGGAGTAGATACACTTCTTGAATTCCTCTTTCAAACATTTTTCTGCAGAATTGAAGCTTGAATGGTAGGGTGGGTTTGTTAAAACTGACCCGCCCCACATAGCCATAAAACTGCCCCGCCCCAGACATCTCTATCCTTAAGGAATTTAGTTTTCTCATTGTACTTGATGTTTTAGATTACTCCTCCCAAAATAAAATGGATATACCTATCGCCGGAGTAGTGGTACCTCAAATGCCGACGACTTCATTAATCGCAAAGACACAAATCATTCTAAGGACATGATATTTGTTTATTACAAAAATATGCAAAAGAAGTTTAGAAATTCTCTGTCGAAAATTGAGGCTAGTATTATGAATGTATAGTCAATAAAGGATAGTATCGAAAAAGTGACAGTTGATTCATTATGAAAAGATGCTATTCAAATTGCAAATTTTCTCCTAGTGTCTAATTTGGAAAACACTTCATTTTCATTTACACTTCTTAAAAGTCAACAATATTCCACATGTATAGAAAATGTGATGAAAAACATGGTTAAAAATATTGTTTGATTCGTAAGTAAATATTAACTGTATTTTTATTAGTAGGTTTTCCTTTGAATTATTTATAGTTAATATATATCGGATACACTCAGTCAATCAATGGATATGATATCTTTGAACCATCGAGCTTTGGTGTATACCTAGGCAATATAAGCCATATAATTATCCTTTAATCGTCTTTGGTTCTCATTATTTTTTTTGTTTTAGCAATGAACATTGTGTGATTCATAAGTGTGTAGAGAATTGACCTAACATAATGCTCTTTGAAATCGACTTACACTTCACACTTATAAGAGTGATTCCTAAATGTGTTATTCTGTAGATACATTATTTAATATACCCCATATCAAACTTAGAAACCATTAAAAAGTCTTTAACACTTTATCATCTTTGTTACTGAACATTGTCTCATCACGATGATGGACCAAAAATATAGTTATTTTGACAATGCTTAATCATATAATCACTTTGTTTGATATCTTTGAACCTATATCTTGGGATCTCTAATGTTCTAGGTAGAGTTACTGGCACGATGACTTGACTTGTGCTAGACCATAGTCGCATTTCCTTCGATGATTTTTTAATCACTTCTTTAGTTAGGCCTTTTGTAAGTGGATCTGGCATATTATCTCTTGATTTAGTAGTCAATTTTCATAATTTTACTAGAGAATGTTGTCTAACGATATTATGTCTTCATCATATGTGAAAAGACATTTTTATGCATAATCCTCTAGCCCTTCCTATTGTCGCTTGGTTATCATGCATATATGAGCCAATGGTTTGAACCAAAATGGAATGTCTTTTGAGAAATTTTGAAGTCATACAACTTTTTCACCGACTTTGTCTAAAGCTATAAACTTAGACGTCATTGTAGAGGGAGCAGATGATAAGTTATAATTAAACAAAGATTTTTAGAAAATCTTCACCTTTTATTTACTTAACTTTTGTTGAATTTAAGTTAATATCTAATAAATTATACTCGTTAGGCATTGTTTCATTGGGTAGGATGTTTGTCCAAGATAACAAATGTGTTTGGAGTCAAAACAAGTAGCTTGAGACTTCAAACTTTGAGAGGAAGTCCAAACAAAATAATCAAGATCAAGTCGGGGTTCAAGGATCAATTGTACATAAATAAAATGGTGCCAAAATGAAGAAATTCAGCTAAAAAATGAATTAAGACCGAATGAAAAAAAAGGGAAAAAGAGTGGAGGATAATGTTATGACCCATGTCCCACCCTATGTAAAGACAAGACCAAAGAGAACAATTGTTGAGAAATAAAGAAATGTACCTAAATGAGTGCAGCAAAGTGATGAGCTATGAATTTGGAGATGTAAGCAATAGTTGTGCCCACACACTTGGAATGCCAATCATGGAGGGAGGGAATGAGTTGGAAACAAGTTGAAGCCGTTGTGTAATAATAGCATGTTTGGAGCACCAATTGTGTGACCATTCAGTGTGTTTACGAGACAATTTTAAGTTGAGGTCAATTTTAAACTTTCGTTAAACATAACTTTATGCTATATAAGGTGGAAACTCTTCCCAAATAAAGGTATCTTGGTTATAAGCGGCCAAAATCTTGAAGAACCCCTAGAGATTAACAAAATTCACTTCTTTCCATCACCATTAGATTCAATATAAAACTTTGAATAAATCGTCGCTTGTAGTATGCTCTATTTCATATTCTTCTATCTTTTTTCTTTAATTATAGAGTAGTTTTTTTTACATTTTTAACACACATGGTGTATTGCTAATTTATTTTGGATTTTGATTCTTATTTTTATGCTTGAATTTGTTTATGGAGTTTGTATTGAATTGCATATTTGTTAATTAGTTTGTATAATTGGAAGAAGAAAAAATTTACACTATCTTGTGTGCTTTGAATCGTTATTTCTTTCTAGTAATCGAAATTTTTTTTAAAATCATTGATTTATTCAAAGAAAAAAAATATTCGAAAGATATTTTTTCTTCGAACTAAGTCATAAGTGTTATACTTGTATGCATATGTTCATGGGGCTGTAATTAGTTAATTCTTCAAAGTTTAGATTTAATCGAAAGAGAAACTAAATCTTAGGACTTGCGAACAAATTTTTCGGACAATCATCTAACTAGAGTATCATGGATGAGAAAGTGAACAATGTAGCACTACAAAGACCTTTGGTAATTTCAATCAAGATCTAGTTGTATTCCCCACATGTGTTATGTCTTACTGTGATCCTTTTCCAACAATAATTTTATTATATCCAGTGTAGTGTTTAAGGTCAGATAAAATACTTGAATTATTTGTCATATGGTTATTGGCTCCTGAGTTCACATACAAAGTGTCATCTGTAAAAGATGTATTCTGCTGATTGACTACAACCAACCAATGTTTGGTTATAAGAACAGTCCCACCTATGAAAGCACTTATGAACAATATTATTATTCCTACCACAAATTTCGCATGACTCAGGAGTGTTCCTTTCCTTATTTCCACTTTGGATACTTTGATTATTCTGAGAACCTGATCATTGTTTAATAGATTTGAAGCTTGTTCCTCTTGAGTTGAAGTTGTTGTTTCCTCTTGTCTAACAGTAGTTTCCTCTTTTCCTGCCCCTTTGGGCAAAGAACATCATGTTATGGTTCTGTTGTGACATCTCTTCTTCATCCTCCCTCATATTCAAACCCCTGAGAGCATTAACAAATTGATTAAGAGTGGGATATGGTGTCTTACCTAGCTTGAAAGTCTTTTACTTGAGATCTAAACCTATAGAAAAATTTATTACTTTGCTATTTTTATCCATAGGTTTGTGAATATCTGTAAGGCTCTCACATATTCCTTTGAATTCCTTAATGTATTCATCAATCTNAGAAAATGATGAATGCAATATCACTAAGTGGGAGGTTGTTGCCTGAATAGAGTGAGTAGTTCATGTGTGGTGTAGTCCTACAAAAAGTTGACCTAAGAGAGGGGTAAGAGACTGAGAAGTATGCAAATGGGTACAAAGAAGAAAAAGAGAATGCAGAAGGTAAAATAGAGAGTTGAAGTGATTAAACACATACCCTCTTACCATTCCATCAGAAGGTCAAAAAAAATTAGTTAGACAAGTGTTTTGGCTTCTTCCTGGAGATGCTAAAAGAATTGTACATAAATATACTTTTCACAAAGGTACCACTCAGTATTTCCTATATGCCAAATTTTTAAAGAAGGTCTTGTTTGAAAAAAGAAAGTCTGAGGAAGATGTGATTGTCAAGTTAAATGTCCAGGGCGATGCAATACTACAAAATAAGATGCCTTGGAAATGTGAAGATCTGAGAAGTTTCACTGTGCCCTGTTTTGTGGGAAGTGCAATTTTTTTGATAAGGTTTAATGTGATTCAGAAAATTCCATCAATCCCATGTTGTTATCTATGTTCAAGAAGATGGAAAAAGAATTATAGATACCGATGTTTGCACCTGTCTTATTGTAGCTATTAACTTATCATACTACTATAATAGCTGATACCTTAAGGGATTATAGAGAATGTGAACGCCGAAGTGGAAAATTTGTATCAAATAAGAATATGCCTTTAATACTAGGGAGACCTTTGTTATGCACTTTCAAAGTGATACTGGATGTTTATGAAGGGTGAATCACACTTAGAGTTAGAGATGACAAAGTGATGTTCCGAATAAAAAAGATGCTGAAACACTCCAAGGAAGAGTCAATTGTTTACTCATGTTGTAATATTGACATGGAGAAAAGTGGTTCTGAATTACATGATGATATTCACAACTAGTCTTAAAGCTTCAAGAATTTTGTCTTACGTCTTATTTTATTTGTGTATCAAGTGATCATGATACAAATTTAAGTATGAGGTAGGGAATGCATATGTAGATAATTGGTGTATTATTAATTTTAGTTATAATCTTCTTAGGTTATAGCCCCTTCTTTCTTTGTGCGACGGTTCTTTTAGGATTGAACTTTTTGAACCGAGCGTGGTTAATATGTTTTTGTAGTTTAGTGACTTACTATTTTTTTTTATGTCTTGAAAACAATAATGCCTTGTTTATGATGCATAAGCTCATGTTTCACTCACTTATATGTGGAATAAATAATTGTTATGTCTCAATTTTTTTTTGAGGAGAGATTCGTGAAATTATGTCCTGATTTAGTCTTGTGCCTATGTGTGAATCATAATTTTTATATATTCAATGCATGTGATTGATGTCTAAAACTTGTGACAATGTGTGAGTGAGAACTTTGATATGTTCAGCAACTAAAAGATATTTAATTACTAGAAAAAAAATCAAGGGTGAAAGAGAAAATGAACTTAGACAAGGGAGGACTTATCCAAGTAATCAAGAGCGTTCAATTCAAGATATAAGAGGGTCTTCCCCAAACCTATAAAGGAGCCTAAACATCAAAATATTCATTCAAAAACTAACTTATAAAATAAATCCTAATTTTTACTATTTATAGTAGTATATAAACTAACCTGAGCTGGTTATAGTAATACTCTTAGCTAAAAACAAGGAAATTATTTTGTCTACCCTATTAATTACTTAAAATATAGTCATCTCTTGATTAAATTTCCATTTTAGTATATTGTAGACCTTCCATACTTCTTGCATTAATCTTCTAAGATCTTAAAAATACTTTGAATCTACTTAACAATATTCATATTCAGGATGACTAATTCATATCTCAACATTCTCCCCTTCTTGAAAAGAATTCGTGCACAAATTAAAGGCATAACAAAAGGAAAAGCAACAACTAGACAAATATTACCATAATTCTTCAAAGTAATATCAATACAACAAGGAACATCACCGGGATAAAGAAAAACCAGCTTAAACTTCCTAACAACATAAAGAATCACTATAAGCGTCCCCCAAAACATCAATAAGAAATCATCATTAGAAATTGAAATCAAATTAAGCTCTTTAACTAGATCACACCAATCTTTGAATGACTTGTCATCACACTTTAGGAAAAAAGTATTGACATAATCCAACAAGAATGTATCTTTCAAAGTAGAGCAAAATAAGTAAGGAAATTAATACTCATGCTAGCATTAATTACCTTAGTTTCATTTGTAGGCTAATTATTATCTTCACACATTGTATTCATACTAGATTGTCATATACCTTGTAGCCTTCAAAATTTGCCACATTATCAACTCCACAATAAATATCACTATGCTTATCGTTAAAAATGTTCATGTTATCTTCAAATAAAATATTATATTTAAAAAGAGAAAAAAAATATAGAATGAAGAAACAAAACATTTAAATTCACTCTTCAAATGATAAATATCATATTTCATAAGATTACCCATGATATGATCTCTATGAAGGAAATAAGAGATAGTAACAACAACACTATAAATACTCCAAGAATCACTTGTTTGGCCTACAAATGCTATAATTCTCACATTACTAGTTGACAAAAATTGAATCTCACAAGAATCAACAATTTTAATCCCTCATTTTAACTCAACTATAGTGGAGTAGAGTCAAGATGCAATAAGTCATCACTACTTTAAATATGATACACATTACCATCAACATATATTAACTTCATCAAATGAAATCAAAGTAAAATAAAGAATCTCATTTTTTATCTTTATCAAATAAAGGCGGAGTGTCATACTTAAAATTCTTATTTTTTCTTCAATAACCAAGTTCATTGTCAACACTAACTTAAGGTGCACTAAATAACTCATAAGTCTCTTCATCAAGTGGCATATCATAACAAACAAGTTGGATATCATAAACATTTCAAGAGAATCACATTCTTTAAATTCAAGCTTATCTCGAAGTGATCCTCAACATCACTATCAACAATAAGAGCATTTATTTTGACATAAAGAATATTCAAAATTCAAAACAACATATGTGGTAAAAAAAATTCTTTTTAAGACTCCAAATTGATGCAAGTGTGACCACTAGTTGCAAGCACGTTATACTAATATATATCATCAGAATTATTTGCACAAGTAATTTCAACCAATGATTGACTACAAATTCAACAACTTTCATAACTAAGAAAATATTTATTTTGCTCTAAAAGAGATTGATTTTCACCTTAACTAATTTTTTTCTTATCAAACTTACTCAAAGAAATAAAGTACTTGGATTGGCCTTTTTACCTTGAAATACTCCTAGCATTCCTTTTTATTTGTGTCTTTATCATTTAAATTCGCTTGAGCACTTGAAGAAGTAGTGGTATCTCGATTAACTCTTGAATCTTCAACTTTGGAAGACTTTCCGTTATTGTTTTCTTCATGCCTTCATTTTTCAACGTACCTTTAAAAAAGGCATTACAATTAAAAAAAGATAAATTAGTAGCAAGCTTTCTCAAACTCTCTTTTTCTTCACTTCTCTCAAATTTCCTTTTCTTCTAATTTTCAAATGATTTTTTCTTTTTTGTGGCAACACACTCGCTATCCTAAGTGAAGATATCTTTTTCTCTGTCTTGAGGTTCTATTGTTATTCTGTTACTTATCCCAATTTTTTTAGATTTGGACATGCTCCAAGAATTCTCTATATAGGAGTAGGGTGACTCTTCACGTCAACTTTGAACTTTAAACTTTGAGAATCATCATATTTTTCTCTTCATATTCTTCTTTTTAGCAATGACAATTTGTTTTCTCATGTTTTGGCTTTCTTCTTGTCAATCTTAGCAACTCCTATAAAGTTTTTTTCACCTTCAATGGTGTGGATGGTATGAAGAAATAATCTTGACCTTTTAGGTTAACGTAATACCTATTTTTTTCCTATAAAATGTATCTTCTCTTTCAATAATAAAAAACCTCCCAAGTAACAAATGAAAAGCTTTCATCAGAATAAAATTACATAGTACTTTATTATGAAAATTTTAAAGTTGGAACTTCATCAAAACTTATTTTCTGTTCTCTTAAGTTTCTTTTTCATTTGATAATGACAATCATATAGTCGAGGATGTTTTTTAGTGTTCAACTTTAAGTGCTCAGCCATTCTTGAACTTGCAATACTTATGAAACATTATTGTGAATAATCATGGAATCACTAACTCTTGCTATTCTACAATAAAATATGACACATATTACTTATTTCTTCTACAAATTGATCAATATATGTTTCGTCACATTTATATTCTTCAACAACGTGATCTTATTTTTACAAAAATATATTCAAGACATCATAAGGTCAATGTACCTTTCACGCTCTGAGCCTACAACGTGGGCGGGACTGGCACTCGCGAACCATTGTTGGCCCAAGCAAACCCTTGTCATAGCTTACCTCTTAGCGGAAGACTTACTCATGATAAAAGAAAGTATTGAAATACAATCAAACTAAACTGTCTCAACAAACAACTTAGAATGTTTTAAAGATCAACATTCAACTGGCCAAAATGGCAACTCAAGTCTCAACATAAAAATTGAAATGGAAAGACTCAGGAACTAACATCAACTAGCTATCTATGAAGCTTCTAACAACTGGATGGACGTCAGGACAAGACCCACAACATCCTAAATAACTACAATACTAAAAGCAATAAAAAGGGGGTCCTCAAGAAGCAAGGAGGCTCACCAACAACTCTAAAGCTCAACTAGATCAATGATGCGCTGGATGTTCATCCTAGTTACCTGTATCTGTATCATAAAAAGATGTGGGCCAACTGACATCAATACATTGAATGTACGAGTATGCGAGGGGAATACTAAAATAAGACATAAGCTAGAAATGAACTAAAGAAATATACCTAGTCTCAACTCAACTCAACTCATTTCAATATAAAGCAATAATGTAAATGCAATATAAAGAAAAGCTTTTAAAACATAGATAACAACTTTGTGTATCTAGAAATACAATGGTAACTCAGTTTGTATACAAGGATACAATATAAACTCTATTTGTATGTATAAATACAAGAAATCTCTGTGTATATAAGAATACAAAATATAACTGTGGAAGTTTCTCTAACCAACAACCATCACTGTGAGCTATGTGATGATACAATGTCTTGCCTCATGCTGCCAGGGTTGTCCTATACCTTGCCAGGGGTATAGAACCTAACTACTAAGTGGATCCACTAGTCTATGCTAAAAAATCACTAAGGAATAATCTAAAAATAAGACCCTTTTCTACCATGTTGGCTACATGGTTTTGAAGATCATGAATTATCTAAACTCAACTTATCCCCAAATTGGTGCTCAATACTACTCCCAAAATTTAACTAGCTCATATGTTTAAAAACATAACTCTTTTTGTGATTTGAGATATTTGCACAAAAACTAGCCCAAAGGCTCTCTTGGAAATTAGTGTTTCCTCTCCTCTCTAGCTTAAATGTGAAAACATTTACTCTTTATTGAAAACTAGCTCAAAGGATCTTTTGGAAATCGATGTATCCTTTCTTGTTTAAATATGAAAACATTTACTCTTTAGGAATACATAGTCCCCATATACTCTTTTGAATATAATAAGCTTCAGTTTTTACTCTTTACTCAACTCAAAACTCAATTTTAAAACAAGTTTAAAGCATTTGCAAAACAATTTTGAAAAGACTCTAAGAAATCTCTAGACTTGGCTCTTAACTTTTCTTGAATTTGAATTTATGGATTCAAGGTTATGATTCATGTTTATGGATGATATCATGATATTTAGACGTACCTTAGAGTGTAGAAATAAACTAGAAAACATGGGTACGTTTCAAGGGAACTCAAACAGAAAGAAGTGGGAAAGGGTAGAGGACCTGACAACCCTGAGGCTTTGAGTAGCGCTGGGCGCCAGAGCCTAAAGTACAAACTCTGGGTTGAGGCGCAATGAGTGGCGCGGTGCCCCAGAGTTCAAACTATAGATGCTGATGTGGGGCACTCTGAGTGGCGCAGCGCCCCACTCCTTTACCCTAAAAATTTGATGAATTTTCTTTTTCGTTTTTCGACCCTAATTTGTCTAGATTCGATTGGTTCCTTCCCAAAAACTTAGATTCGGATACCCAACCAAAGTATACAAGAATCTCCTAAAAACCAACCTCAAATATCATGACACTAACTCAAGAACTCCTCAACAATTCAACAATCAAGAACCCAATAGAAACTTTAACAAAATCTATGAAGGACTTAATTACTCTAATTTCAAGAACGTAAATACGCTGAAATAAATCATGATTGGCGCGTGGGTGAACGAACTCAATGCTATGTGATCTTACATACCTCATAGGGAATAACCCTTGGCGAAATCCACAAGTGAAATCTCAAGAACGACGATGAACTTTGGATTTTCTCCTCTTCTCTCTTCTCTCAAAGCCCTAGTGTAATTTTGCAAAGTGTAAACTGAGCCAAATCAGTTTAGACCCTAATTGTTTCACTAAAAATGAATTAAACCAATTGGGTAGTGAAAAGACCAAAATATCCCTTTAAAATCTGGTAACTTTCCTTATCTAGAGAACTCGACTTCAAATGAACATATCTCCCTCATACGAACTCGAGAATTGGCAAACTCGGTGACGTTGAAAAGATAATTCAAAGACCTTTCATTTTATATCTTGTAGCACACCTAACCCATCTTATACTGAGATTTATGGTCATTTGAAATTAACCCAAAACCCACACTTAACATAACTTAGCCAATTTTCAGATTTTCATTCTTTCCAAAAATGGTTTGTTCTAATTCTAGCTCTTTCAAATGGCCGGGTGTTACAATATCTCCCCCTTGGGAACATTCGTCCTCGAATGAGATTACTCTTAGTAGGCTAAGGGTGTAACATCTAATATTCAGCTCAAACAACTAATAAGAAATATATAAATACAACATGCCAACTTAAAACAAATGCCAAGGAAAGGGTTAATACCTTAATTTGGAATTTCTCTAGACTCAAAGAGATGTGGATATCTCTTGTTCATATCCTCCTCCACTTCCCATGTAGCTTCCTCAACAAAAGGATTTCTCCATAAGACATTGATTGAAGCTACCTCCTTGGTTCTCAATTTGCGAGCCTGGCGGTCTAGAATCTGAATAGGAACCTCCTCATAAGATAGACTATCCTTAATACCAATATCTTCAGTAGGATCCCATACACTTCTTCAACATAGAAATATGTAACACCAGATGGAGCACTGCTAACTCTTGCGGTAGCTCCCACTTATAAGCTACATTACCAAGTCTTTTGGATATTCTGTAAGGACCAATATACCGTGGACTAAGCTTCCCCTTCTTGAAGAATTTCATAACACCTTTCATTGGTGAAACCTTGAAGTATACCCAATTATCTACTTCAAACTCTAAGTCTCTTCTCCTAACATCAATGTAAGATTTCTGACGACTCCATGCTATTTTCAACCTCTCTTGAATAACTCTTACTTTCTCCATAGCTTGATGAATTAAGTCTGGTCCTATCAGCCCATATTCACCAACCTCAAACCATCATATAAGATATCTACATCTTCACCCATAAAGAGCCTCATATGGAGCCATCTGGATGCTAGAGTGGTAACTATTGTTGTAAGAAAACTCTATGGGAGGTAGGTTATCATCCCAATTACCTTTGAAATCAATCACACAAGCCCTAAACATATCTTCTAAAGTTTGAATGGTGCGCTCTGCTTGACCATCAGTCTGAGGATGAAAAGCAGTACTCAAATTCACCTTTGAACCCAAGCCTTTATGGAATGACTTCCAAAATTGTACAGTAAATTGTGCACCTCTATCTAAAATAATGGACAGAGGAACTCCAGGAAGTCTGACTACCTCTTGGATATATAACTTTGCATAATCTTCTGCTGAATAAGTAGTCTGTACCAGAAAAAAATGGGTTAATTTAGTCATTCGATCTACAATCACCCAAATCAATCATGATGTCTGCGTGACTGTAGTAAACCTGTGATGAAATCCATATTGATCATCTCCCACTTCCATTCCAGAAGTTCTATATTCTGAGCCATACCATCGGGCCTTTGGTGTTCTACTTTAACTTGTTGACAATTCGGACACTTAGAAACAAACTCTGCCATACCTTTTTTCATACTATTTAACCAATATACTTCTCTCAAGTCACGATACATTTCTGTGGAACCCGGATGGATAGAATATCTAAAGCTATGAGCTTTCTCCATGATTCTCTCTTGGAGTTCATCCACCCTTGGTACACACAATCTACCTTGATACCTCAACACACCATCTCCCCTTTGTTCAAAAGCCATTACTTTTTGCTTATGAACATTTGCCTTCAATTCAAGCAAAATAGGATCTTGGTCTTGTTTCTCTTTCACTTCTGATAACAATGATGATCCAGCCCCATTAATCAACACTACTCCTCGTTCGTTGGAATCCATTAATCGGACTCCTTATCGTGCAAGTCTATGTACATCTTTTAATCACTCTCTCTTTTCTTCTTCAACATGGGCAGTACTACCCATAGACAACCTACTCAAGACATCAACAACAACATTAGCCTTACCTAGGTGATAGAGAATACTCATATCATAATCCTTGAGTAAATCTAACTACCTTCTCTGTCTGAGATTAAGCTCTTTCTCACAAAACACATACTAAAGGCTCTTGTGATCGGTGAACACATCTACATGAACACCATAAAGATAGTTACACCATATTTTCAAAGTAAATACTACAAAAGCCAACTCAAGATCATGGGTTAGGTAATTCAATTCGTGAACTTTCAGCTGTTTGGAGGCATAAGCTATAAATTTACCATTATGCATTAACACAAAACCCAGTCCAAATATGGGCGCATCACAATACACAACAAAACATTGCGTATCTTCTAGTAAGGTCAATACTGGGGTAGTAGTCAACCACTTTTTCAATTCATGAAAACTTTTCTCACAAGCTTCAGACCATTAAAACTTAACTGTTTTCTGAGTCAACTTGGTCAAAGGGGATGAAATAGATGAGAACCCCTCCACAAACCACCTATAATTTCTAGCCAACCCCAAGAAACTCCTAATATCAATTGGAGATGTGGGTCTAGGCCATTTCTGCACTGCTTTTATTTTCTAAGTATCAACTCTAATTCCATCACCAGAAACAATGTGACCTAAGAATGCCATAGACTGAAGCCAGAACTCACACTTACAAAATTTAGCATACAAATCTCTATTCTTTAGAGTTTAAAGATCTACTCTGAGATGACTAGCATGATCTTCCTTACTCCTCGAATAGATTATAATGTCATCAATGAATACGATAACAAACATATCTAAATAAGACTTGAATACCCTGTTCATAAGATCCATGAATTTGCAGGAGCATTAGTCAAACCAAAGGACATAAATAGGAACTCATAATGACCATCGCAGGTCCTGAATGTTGTCTTAGGAATATCAAATTCCCTTACTCTTAACGGATGGTAGCCAGATCTGAGGTCTATCATAGAAAAACAAGTGGCACCCTGAAGTTGATCGAAAAGATCATCAATTCTCGGAAGAGGATACTTATTCTTGATAGTAACCTTGTTTAACTGACGGTAATCTATACACATTCTAAGAGAACCATCATTCTTCCTCACAAACAAAATCGGAGCACCCCAAGGTGAGACACTCGGTCGAATAAAACCTTTCCCAAAGAGATCTTTCAACTGCTCTTTTAACTCTGCTGGGGTAATCCTATATGGCAGAATACATATAGGATGAGTATCGGGAAAAATATCTATACCGAAGTCTTTTTCTCTCTTAGGAGGTACTCTAGGAAGATCATCTGGAAACTCTTTTACTACTGGAACTGATTGAATAAGAGGTATCTCAACACTAGAGTCATTAACTTGGACTAAGTGATAGACACAACCCTTGGAAACTAACTTTCTCGCCTTAAGGTACGAAATAAAACAACCCTTAGACATTGGTGAACTACTTTTCCAGTCTATAACGAGCTTATTTGGAAACTGGAACTTACTCGAGTTCTACAATCAACTGAAGCATAATATGCATGAAGCCAGTCCATACCTAGAATGATATCAAAATTTAACATATCTAACTCAACCAAGTTAGACGTGGTGCTCTCGTGATTGATGAAAATGGTACAATCACGGTAGACACTCTCTGTAAGAATAGACTCACCAATAGGTGTAACAACACTGAAGGGCTCAAGAAGATTCTCAGGAAAAACATCAAAATTCATCGCAACATAAGGAGTCACAAAAGATAGACTCGCTCATGGATCTAGCAAAACATAAACATCAAAGTTAAAGACTAGGATCATACTAGCAACAACATCTGGTGAATTCTCTTGCTCTTGGAGACTAGTGATTGCACACAGACGGTTTCCTCCTCCGCGTACCCCTGAAGTAGCAGCTCCTGTAGATGCAACTCTGTCTAGTGGAGCAACTGAAGAAGACTGGGATCTATTACCCCCATTACCATTATGCTGCCTGTTCTTAGGACACTGTCTCATAAAATAATCGTTCTTACCACACTTGAAGCAACCAGTGGAGCCATAATGACACACCCCTGAATAGGTCCTACCACACTTAGCACATACAGGAGTCCTATTACCCCTTGTGCCAAACTACGTTGAGACTGTGCAAGTCTAGGTCTTGAATTATGTGAATTATGATTATTGAACTCACCTTTATATCTTGGTGTAGGTGCACTAGCAGATGATGGAGTAGGTCCCATCTATTTCTGTTGGACAGATGAACGGTTGGCATTACTCTTTTGCTGCCCGGACTCATTCCCTGTCTTAGCTCTCTTGTTTCAGAATTCTTCCTTGTCTTTGAACTTCTCTTCCTCAACCTGTTGAACATGGATCATTAACCTTTCTATGTCCATATCCCCTATTAGCATAGCTTCCTTGCCTTCGTTACTTGACAGACGAGACAACACAGCAACGAACAAGCTCATCCTGCTTCTCATGTTAGTAACCATTTCTGGAGCATATCGGGAATGTTGGGTGAACTTCAGACTATACTCATGAGCACTCATAGATTCCTACTTAAGTGTGAGGAATGCTCATACCTTTTCGTCTCTTAGTTCATGAGGAAAGAAACTTCCCAAGAAATCCTCCTCAAACAAATCCCAACTCAGAAGTGGTGCACCTTCAACTCTATTCTTTTTCCACTTATCAAACCAAATTCTAGTGACACCCTTCATTTGGTAAGAAACTAGTTCCACGCTTTCAACATCAGCAATGTTCATAATTTCAGAGACCTTCTGAAACTCCTCTACAAAGTGTTTTGGGTTCTTAGTGACACTTAAACCAGTGAAGCTTAGAGGATTCATCCTTAAGAACTCACGAATCCTTGAAGTATTAGCCACTTAATTTTGGTTCTCTCTCTGTCCAACTTGATTGGTCACAACTTGGCTCAACATCCGAATAGCTTCATGGAACTCAACATTGGTGACCTCTCCTTGGGGTTGCAGTTCAGGTGCATTAGGTACCCCTTGTTCGTGCGGTTCAACATTCCTTCTAGCGGGATGACCTCTGACAGATCTTCCTGGAGGCATGATCTGAAAGACACGCGCAAGCACGGATTAGAAGAAACTTTTTAGAGATGAACTCTATCGCACGAAATGAGTATAAAAGAAGTGAGATACTTCCTAAGTGTTGCAGCCTCCTAATTGGTGTGTTTCACACTGATAACTAGTACTCTACAGACAGGCTTCATGGACTGCTATTATACCAAATTGTCACATCCCGAGTCAACACCCTGGGCAGGACTGGAACTCAAAAATCATTGCTGGCTCCAAGTGAACCCTTGGCCTGGATTAACTCTTAGCGGAAGTCTTACTCATGATAAAAGAAAGTATTGAAATACAATCAAACTAAACTGTCTCAACAAATAATTTATAATGTTTTAAATATCAATATTCAACCGGCCAAAATGGCAACTCAAGTCTCAACAAAAAAACTGAAATGGAAAGACTCAAGAACTAACATCAACTACTTGTCTATGAATCCTCTAACAACTGAAATCTAGCTCAAAGGATCTTTTGGAAATCGGTGTTTCCTTTCTTGTTTAAATGTGAAAACATTTACTCTTTGGGAATATATAGTCCCCATATACTCTTTTGAAGAAAATGAAATTCATTTGTTACTCTTTACTCAACTCAAAACTCAAGTCTTCAAACAAGTTTAAAGCATTTGCAAAAGACTTTTGAAAAGACTCTAAGAACTCTCTAGAGTTGGCTCTTAGCTTTCCTTGAATTTGAATTTATGGATTCAAGGTTATGATTCATGTTTATGGATGATATCATGATGTTTAGACGTACACTAGAGTGGAGAAATCAACTAGAAAACATAGGTAAGTTTCAAGGGAAGTCCAACGGAAAGAAGTGGGATAGGGTAGAGGACCTGGCAACCCTAGTGCTTTGAGTGGAGCCGGGCGCCAAAGCCTAAACTACAGAATTTGGGTTTGGACGCTTTGAAAAGGCGCGGCGCCCCAGATCCCAAACTACAGATGTTGATGTGGGGCGCTCTGAGTGGCGTGGCGCACCACCCTTTTTCCCCAGATATTTGATGAATTTTCTTGTTCCTTTTTCGACCCTAATTCATCTCGATTCGATTGGTTCCTTCCTCAAACACTTCGATTCGAATACTCAACAAAACTATACAAGAATCTACTAAAAAACAACCTCAAATTTCATGAAACTAACTCAAGAACTCCTCAACAATTCATCAATCAAGAACCCAATAGAAACTTCAAAAAATCCATCAAGAACTCAATTACTCCAATTTAAAGAACGTAAATACACTGAAATAAATCATGATTGGCATGTGGGTGAACAAACCCAACGCTATGTGATTTCACATACCTCGTAGGGATTAACCCTTGGTGAAATCCATAGGCAAAATCTCAATAACGATGATGAACTTTGGCTTTTGTCCTCTTTTCTCCTCCTCTCTCTTCTCTCAAAGCCCTAACGTAATTTTACAGAGTGTAAATTGAACCAAATAAGTTTAGACCCTAATTATTTTACTAAATATGAATGAAACAAATTGTGTAGTGAATAGACCGAAATACCCCTTTAAAATCTGGTTAACTTTCCTTATCTAGACAACCCGACTTCAAACGAACATATCTCCTTCATACGAACTTGAAAATTAGCAAACTTGGTGGATTTGGAAATATAATTCAAAGACCTTTCATTTTATATTTTGTAGCACACCTAACTCATCCTGTACTGAGAGTTATGGTTGTTTGAAGTTAACCCAAAACTCATACTGAACATAACTTAGCCAAATTTAAGATTTTCAATTTTTCCAAAATGGTTCTTTCTAATTCTAGCTCTTTCAAATGGCGGGGAGTTACAATACAACACTTCTACCATAATTAGCATATTTTTTCATTTGTCTTAAATTTCTTTCAAATGATCTACCACCTCTTCCTCTAACAAAACAAACATAGGTACTATTATAATTATCATGCTTAGAATTATAATAATAGTTGGAAGATGA
The DNA here is from genome assembly GCF_019186545.1 of Solanum stenotomum. Lineage (NCBI taxonomy): Eukaryota > Viridiplantae > Streptophyta > Magnoliopsida > Solanales > Solanaceae > Solanum > Solanum stenotomum. The sequence goes on from NC_064287.1 coordinate 25,084,343, forward strand.
AAAATAATATTCTCTAGAAGTTTCCTCAACATCATCATCAATCCTATAATCACTTTTCTCACTATTAAATTCATCACAAGAAGAGTATGTGGAAGAGTCATACCTTAAAGCATCATCATCTTCAAAGGCATTCTTAAAAAACATAAGATTCTTCATACTCACATTCTTCACCATAGGAATCATAATTGTAATACCCCGGAAACTAGTGGACCTAACTAGAGCCTCAAGCTAGGGTTCTAGAGTTTGATGTATGTCGATTAGAGTCGTAGATGAGACTTCCCGTGCTTTGAATAAGGGGTTTAGTTGTTAAATGTCAAGGTACATGTTAGGCCCCGTATTATAGAAGACCATCTAAGGTTTGAGTGAGGGACACAAGGGCAAGTGCTAAGGAAAAGGGAAAAGCCTAAGCCAAAGGCCAAGGCATCCCCAACCTTGGCCATGCATTGCCCCAGGTTCACGACCACCTTCACGGCCAGTGGTCTTGACCACGGTCCGTGAAGGGGTTCGTGAAGTCCCCTTAGAATTTGGTGAGGCAAGGCCATTAGGCCTAGCTACTGCCTAGGGTCCACGATCATCACCACGACTCGTGGTATTGACCACGAATCGTGGGAGGTCTCATGGTCTTCCCTTAGGCTTTTAGGGGGCCAAGATATTAAATCCTAGCCACTGTCCTAGGACCACAGGCAGGACCACGACTCGTGGTCTTGACCACGACCCGTGAAGTCCTCTCGTGGTGCCTGGGAGTGGGCTGCCTTAGGAGGTGTTTTTAGGAAATTCATTTTTAGTTAGTATTAAATTTGGGGGGGGGGTCATTTTATATGGAATTTATACACCTAGATAGACTATTTTAATTCATTAACCACCCCAACTAAGTCATTTGAAATCAAAACCCCAAAACACTCTCGTCTCAAATATTTCTCTCTTGAAAACCCAAGACTTGAAGAAGAAGAAGATAGAGCTTGAAGCTTGGACCAAGAACAACCTCCATTGTTGAAGGGTTGTGTTAGGGCTTTGATTAAAGGTATGTATAGCTTATTTATATATGGGTTCTTTCACCCATAGTGCCCTTTAGAAATCCCCCAATTGTGAAATCAAAACCCAATTCTAGAAAGGGTTCTTCTTACATTATGGGTAGAGTTTGGGTATGATTCCAACTAGTGGATAATACCTAATTATTGTTGATTTAGCTTTTTTAGTGATAATATGATGAATTTATTTGATTTCTATGGTAAACCCTAGTCCAAATTGATGAATGTGATATTTGTGGGTTTATGCCATTAGAGGTGAAATTGAAGGTTCAAAGGTGATCTTCGTAAATCAATGTCATGAGTAGTAATTGTTCAAATTTAGGAACATATAATCATGAATTGAACTAGACTTTATTGAATATGATGGGTCTTGACTTGTAAATATGAAATTGAACCTTTATGGTGAATTATGACTAGAATCACCTAGTAATAAAGAATGTGATGGAATGTCTTGTAATCTAGACATGAATGATGATAGAATGAAGTTAAGCTTGAGAATAAGGCTTGTATTTATCAATGATAGGTCTTTGGGGGAAAATTAAATATGATGTGATCTTGTTGTGTGTTGTTCTCTCTTACACACTAAGGCATGAATATGCTAGGAGATCCAAGGTTCTCTCACATAGAATGATTCTAGGTTGTCTTAATAACCTAAAATGAATCAAAGCATGATAGATTAGAATAGCTTGAAGTTGTGATATATGATCCCTTCATGTGCATCTTGATTTGGTAAGACAAGACCATTTCATGGTAGCCTAGGATTGAGGATTTATACTCTCCTATGGATAGCTTGAACTAGCATTGGAAAATGTATTTCATGGTAGCTTGATTTGGTTAGGCCAAGACCATTTCATGGTACCTTGATTTGGTTAGGCCAAGACCATTTCATGGTAGCTTTAGGATTGAGGAAATATACTCTCCTAATGCTAGCTTGGGATTGAGATCATACTCTCCTAAGGATATCTTACATTAGCATCTTGGTATGCTTGTAAGGATAGATTGAGTTTGCATTGTAAGAGGCGTGTCAAGGGTAGCTTGAGTTAGTGGTACTCATGGTAGCTTAGGATAGAGGACCATACTCTCCTAAGGATAGCTTGCGTAGCATCATGGGATGTTTTGCATGGTAGGTAGAATGGGATATTTGTATCCTTCCTTAAATATCTTGGACTTGCATGATAGTATGCCCTCCATGGTAGTTTGACTTAGCATAGTGTAGACATGTTAGTTAAATTATTAGCTTGGTCTAGCCTAGCAGGGTGCTATTCCTTGGAAGTCTTGAATTGATGACTTGTGATCATTCATGTGTGATGTCTTGCCTTGTACTAAGAAGAGAAGTACCTTAGGTGAATAAACACAAATAGTCAAGAGGGACTAGTCCCCAACTAGTGAGCATTCATGATAGCGTAAAAGAGTACTTAGTGTTGATAGTAGTATGGGATGCTATTCATACATTGCACAAGTATGACTTAAGGCTAGGTATGAAGGGTTCCTTTACATAGTATAGTTTAGCTTGGGTTGTTGCTATAGTTTCCTTCCAAGAAGTGATTGACTAAAGGTGATAATTCACTTGTCGACATGAAGAAAGCCAATAGTGATACCAAAGGAGGGTGAATATGACTAGGATGACTTCAAGGTTATGCTTAGTATGAAGGGTAGTATGGGATGCCTTTCATGCATTGCACAAGTGTGCCGTGAGGTTACCTAGGAGTATGGTACCCTTATGGTAGAGAAGCTTACGAGTTGACCATGTATATAGACTATGATTAAGATGACCAAAAAGGGGTACTTGGCTTGGGTGGTATTATGGGATGCTATCTATGCTTTGCACATGTATGCTTTTGAGGTTATTTGAGAATGGTTCTATTATGATCTAGATGACTAAGAGTCAATTATGCTTATATGATAGTTATATTTTAGACTTTGCTTATTATGATTATGACTTATCTCATATGCTCATTAACTATGTCTTATGTTGACTTATGATTATATGATGCTTATGTTGGAGATTATGCTATGACTATGTTAATATCTCTTATAGTTATGTCTTATGTTGACTAACCATTTTGAGATGCTCTTATGTTGTTGTGCTAGCTTTCATACTTGGTACATTTTGTACTAACACATACTTTGCCTACATTCTAATCAAATGTAGGGTCTCGGAGATTGAGTTCCTTTGGAGTCTAGGTTTCTAAGGAGCAAGAAGAGTTGAAGAATTGATGAGTCCTCATAGCTCCGAGGACAAACCCATTATTTTCCCTTTATGCCATCTCTTTATGTTTTAGATTTTTATATGGGCTGCGTCCCAAGAGTTTTATTCAAGAGTTATATTAGATGGTTTGAGTCAAAAGTGTAGCAAAGACCTCCACTTGCTTTATGAAAATGTTTTCAATTCTATGATTTAAAAGAAGTTTTAAATTTTCCATACTTTTGTATTATCCTATGTTATGACTATGCTAAGGGCTTGTATGAGACCCCTTCGGGGTCAAGTACGTCATGTTACACCTAGGGTATACCCTTGGGTCGTGACAATAATCTTCATCTTCTCAATAATTTCATCATAGTAACTCTCATTATCTTCATATACATAATCTTAAAATTCATCTTTACAAGAATCATCAGAACCTATAGAAGAAAAGCTTGCAATAATAAAAGTAGCAACAAAATTGAAGTACATTACAAATTCACTCCCTCACGTGTATCACTCAAGATGAAATCAGTCAACCATTGTATATATACTCAAGGTCGAGGGTTTTAGAGCTTCCTCAATGAATCTCACCAACTCTTACCTTTTTTCTCTCTCAAAGGAATTTCCTCAAATCTCTTCAAGAACCAACAACTCAATCAACTTAAAGTAATTAAACTTTCAAGTATTGATTCAGAGTCAAGATGATGGTCAAATAAAAAGGACAAATAAAACTAGTGGGACTTGAATCAAATAATTCACAAAGAAAATAAAGATTAAAACAAGAATGAATTGACACAAAATGAATTTAAAACACTCAATTACTAATATAAAGGATAAAAAAAAGGTATCCTAAAATACTAATAAATGTTTAGTTATGAATGATGAGTATAATCTAGAATCAACAAAAAATTCATTCAATGTCACCAAAATTGATCAAATTATCAACACGCAACACAAATCAAGTTTATCCAATCAATATGGAACATTTCTAAACATCACCCAATGTTTTTTAAGTAAAGAATCAACTGAAAACTTTAATTTTTTGAAGAAAATAACCCAATTTTAAATTTAATACTGACGTAAAAGTCATCCTTAAATCTTAAAATTAGAATCTGACACGGTTTATCTATATCATAAATAAATTGAATTCAACAGATGGGGCAAATATTCACACAAAATAGTTCTAAAACTCTATATTTTATAGTATAGAAAGTGCTAAAATTTCAGCTGCAAAAATGAAATAAAATTGGATAAATTCAACTTCATATGCTCTCAAATTTGATACTCGACCACTTTAGAATATATTTAATAAAACCCAAAAATACCTACGAAAAATCAGTCCAATTTGTAGATTTGATTTTTTTTTAATAGAAGAAAGCTAAAAAATTGTAGAAATTGTTTTTTAAGCTCTGATACAAATTGATGTGATTATAGATTCAGTGATACTAAAATAAACCACAATCAATCAAGCAAGATATACGATTAACAAATAAAAAGGAAGATGAAGAGAATGAGAAGAAAGAAAGTATAATCAAGAAACTAAAACACATTTAACATTACTAGAATAAAATTCATATGTGAATGAGAAATTGAACTCATACAAGTGAAGATTTATTCATATAATCAATACGGTACAATTGAACATATAAAAGGATTTACCCCAAACTTACAATGGAGCCTCAACATCAAATGTTCATCTAAAAATTAACAAATAAAATGAACCCTAGTTTCTACTATTTATAATAGTAGACAAACTAACCTAAGTTAGTTACAATAATGCTCCTAATCTAAAAACAAGAAAAATAATGAAATCATTTTATCTAGCCTATCAATTATTTAAAAGATAGTCATCTCTTTCTTAAATTTCCACTTTAGTATATTGTGGACTCTCCATGAGTCTTTCATTAATCTTATAAGGTCTTCAAAATATGTTGAATCTACTTGATGATCTTCATACTTATGATAACTAATCCACATTCCATCACTTGGAATGTACCGCGTAGGGAGTCAGTGAGCTGAAAAGCAGTTGAAGTTGTTGCATGAGCATTAATTGTGTTTTAGACATTAACTGTGCAATCACGCACTGTGTGTACGAGGATATTTTATATTGAGATCGATTTCAAAATTTTATTAAACATAAACTAATGCTATATAATGTTGAAACTCATCTAAAATTAGGGTATCTCAATTATGTGCGATTAAAATCTTGTAGAACACTAGAGATTGACGAAATTCACTACTTTTCATCATGATTAGATTAATATGAAAGTTTAAATGAATTGTAGGTTGAAATGTCTTGAAATTTATAGTATTCTTTATCTTTTCTTTTATTATAGACTAATATTTATTTGGACTTTTTGATAGATGTGGTGTATTGATAATTTACAGTGAATTTTGATTCTTATTTTTATGCTTGAATTCATGTAAGCATTTTAAACTGAATTGCATATTTATTAACTAGTTTGTTTAATCAAATGAGGAATAAATTAACAGTTATCTCTGCACTATGTTATTGAGTCTGAATTTCCATTTCTTTTAAGTAATTGAAATATATTAAATTTATCAATTGAATCAAATGACGGAAGACATTTTTCCTTTCGACTAAGTCCTAAGTGTTTCCTACATAATTTCCCGGAGCATTATTTAGTTTATTTTTTAAAGTACTTTCATAGGGATAAAATTACTTTATTTTTGAAGTACTTTCATATGAATGTAATTAGTTATTCTTTACAATTAGATTTAATCGAAAGATATATTTAAACCTAGAAAATTATCTAAAAATTATCAAATTTGTAAAAATCGATAGGACTTTATACGTGAATATCGAAGTGAATCATATCCTACTTCTTTCAAAAGTTTGTGAAAATTATCAAATTTTTAAATATCGATAGGTCTCCTTCACTAACATCTTGCCTTGTTCATAGTTAATTCTTGATACACTTCACTTGATCCACGTCTTGGTCCTTCCTCTTCTCATATTCGTGAGCCTGTACAACCTCTTATCTCAGGTCTTGTCTCCTAGTTCCATATACAATCTTTGAAAAGCTGTTGCATCCCCACTAGTACTGTAAACTCCAATCATCATCAACTTATCCCTAATTACATAGGAGAGGACATGTGTCAAACATAAATAGCCAATAATTTGGATTTCGAGGCCTCTACTGAACTTGAGACACAAGTGTAGTAGTTGGTGCTTGATTGCCATTTCAGTATCCATTTTATATGGGTGATTGGTTTTGTTGATATGAAAATCCCATACATTGTTTCTTTTAGACTTCCTATGTTCCATACATTTAAGTAATATGTATTACTTTTTAGGTACTACTCTTCATGTCTAGACTTCTTGCATGGATTGTTTGAAAATATGTTACTAATAACATGTATTGTTAGCCTTACCTATGAAGAAAAAAGAACATATATTGTTGTTTATTCATAATATACTACTAATGTATATGATAGATAACACAGTTAAATGGTTAAGGCTTGTCACGATCCAAAAATGGGTGTGATGACACTTGTGTATTCCCACAAAGAAAAATCATTCTCAAGCCAACGAAAATGAAAGAAATGAGGAATTACAGTAAAAACAAGAACAAGATATTGCGGAAAACTTATTCTTCTGTTTAAACCCCAAAATTAGGTTGTCACCTATACAAGCCATTAAACACATAAGTGTGGAATTATGAAACAAATACAAATCTCAATTTTTGTTTCTCAAATAGAATAAAATGTAAGAAATGGAAAAAGACGGCCCGCCGGATGACAAGTAGCTACCTCTTCAAATTCTTGACAAGTCTCGAAATCAACAGAAGGAGAAAGAGATCACACGGGTCTGGGCCCGGAACTTACACAAGCGTAGAAACAAAGGGTGAGTACCAACAATACGCTACCCAACCAACAACCTACTAAACAAAACAACTATCTAGAAAACAAACAACCCTGAGTCTCCAACCGAACCTCCTTAAACTAAAACCTACATAGAAATTAGTCCAACCTAGCAATTCTACAATACAAGGCTCACAAGGCCCAATATTCACAGTTCTATATTCATAATTCAACAGTTAAACAAATCAAATAAGTCAATCTCAAAGTCAAGTAGTTCAGTCACACGCAAGAAGCATATAATTCTCAAGTATCAAGCAAGTCACGCATAACCCTCAAAGACATAATTAGTCTCTCGCCGGAACCATTTCCCATCAGAACAATATCACTGGCCGGAACCATTTTCCATCAGCTTTATATCAAATCACTAGCCGAAACCATTTTCCACCGGCTTTATATCAAATTATTGCTAAAAGCATTTCCCTTTAACTTTATAAGTCATCACATGTCTCATCATAGTGTTCACAGTCAATGCATACACGCAATATCACACTACACGGAAGAGAGTTCAACAATTCATATAATGCAAGTCTACATTCATGCTTTCAAACATTTCATCAATAAATCAACAAGGGTTACAGTAAGAAAATTCACATCATTACATTCAACACATAGCCTATTTCATTTCACCCCTTTTTCATCTAGAATTAACAAGTAGACAATTTAACCCTTCACCTCATCCCCGTTACTCCCAATACACAATCAAAAAAGAAAGCATACGAATTCACTAGAATACAAGGTTGAGGAAGCCACTTGAATTACATTAATCAATAATCACTCCAAGTATTCATTCATCCTCTTTCAAACCTACTTCCAATGACACACAATCTAAAATAATCAAGTATTCACAGTCACCCATCAGAAACAACACTTCCCACATCAATTATGTAAATCAATGGGTCAAGCAACTCAAAATCCGATATCAAAATGGTGGTTTAAATCCAGAAAACTATACTTGAAAAAGATATTTAGGGCTTTAGGAATTTATTCGTGAAAATAATTTCGAAAAAGGGATCAAAACAACTTCCAAAACACCATTTTACTAATTCTTGGACTCTTTAAAAATCTTGCCATTAACCCATCCAAATTCTACAGTTTGATGTTAAAACTCATACTTAATCAATGGTAAACAAAGGCATAGGATCAAGAAAGCCTAACCATTGATCTAGCATAGAAAATCCTTTCAAAATTCTCCACCAAGGGTTCCCCATGTTCAAAAATGGTGAAATAGGGCTTAAACCCTGAAATTTGCAGCAAAAATCCTCTTAGGTACACACACGTAACCAGGGGTTCCCTTAAGAGAACCGCACTAAAATGCGAGCTTTGCTTCAGTGATTAGACCTTCATTTAAGAAATGAATGCTTCAAAAATAGAAAGGTCAACACTTGAACCGCACTATAAACAATGATCTTCCTTGAACATAAAGCAAAAGAAAGTACTTGAAGTTTAAAAAATTGAGGATATTTAGCATGCATATCAGGATCCCTCTCCCAAGTCGCCTATCCAACTGAACAATGCTTCCACTACACCTTCACTGAAGTGATCTCTTTTGTCCTAAGGTTTCGGACCTGCCTATCCAAATTGGCTATAGGCACCTCCTCAAAAGATAAATTTGGACCCAACTCAACTGAATCAAGGGAAAGCACACGGGACTCATCTGGCACATATTTTCGAAGCATGGAAACACGAACACGGGATGCATAGATGACAAGCTAGGTGGCCAGTCCAACTTATGCACCACCTCTCCCATACGACTCGAAATCTTGAAGGGTCCAATAAACCTTGGGGTAAGCTTGCCTTCTTTAGGAACTTCATCACACTAGGGCTCGAACTCTCTAATACGCATAATTCTTTTGTTGACTCTAGGCTTTCAATAGTCTACCCTAGACCATATGAACATGTTCCATAGTGTCTCTAAGAAATTCCGTGTCTAATGAATCCATCTCAGCTGAATCAAAGAATGTGATCAAACATCTACACCGTCTGCAATACAATGGCTCAAAAGAGGCCTTCTGAATACTAGAATGATAATTATTGTTATAAGTGAACTCTTCTAAGGGCAAAATCTTGATCCAATCTAGCACCAAAATCAATCATACAAGCTCGGAGCACGTCTTCCAACACGTAAATTGTCTGCTCGGACTGGCCATATATTTGAGGATGAAAAATTATACTCATATCTAACCGAGTACCCTAACCATGCTGCAAATCCTTCAAGAAATGGGAAGTAAATAGGGAACCACGATTAGAGACAATAGAAATTAGGACTCCATGTAGTCACACAATCTGACTGATTTAAAGCTCGGCAAATATCTCTGCCGTACACTTCACCTGAATAGGATGAAATGGGCTGACTTGGTCAACCTATCAACAACCACCCAAAAAGAATCATATTTACCAACAGTGGTAGGTAGTCCCACAATGAAGTCCATAGTGATCTGCTCCCACTTTCAAGTAGGAATAGGCATCCTCTGAGATATACCTCTAGGCCGTTGGTGCTCCCACTTGACCTATTTGCAAGTCAAACACCTCGAAACAAAATATGCAATATCCTTCTTAATACCACACCACTAATAGTGCTGGATCAGGTCATGATACTTCTTTGCCGCATGCGTATGGAAGGAATATCGGGAACAATGGACCTCCTCAAGAATCAGTTTAATCAACTCACCCACATTGGGTACACAATCCTTCCACGAATCCTCAAGACACCATTAGAATCAAGGAAAACCTCCTTAGCTTCCCCTATGATAACCTTGTCTCGAATGAGACATCGTTTCTCATCATCAAACTGGTGCTCATGAATGTGCTCAACTAAAGAAGAACGAGCCTCAATGAAAGCAATCAAACCACATGTCTCCTTATAAAATTTGCAATCAGACGAGACTGTTGTCTAATCTATTAACATCTTTAGCTAATGGTCTCTCCTCCACACTACTAGTGGCAACACTCCTCATGCTAGAAGTCTTCTTACTCTAAGCATCGGTCACCACATTAGCCTTCCTTGGATGGGAAAAGATAGTAATGTCATAGTCTTTCAGTAGCTCAAGCCATTTGCGCTACCTCAAGTTCAGATCCCTTTGATTGAAGTATTGAAGACTCTGATGATCTGTGAGAACCTTACAATGAATTCCATACCAATATTGTCGTCAAAGCTCAAGAACAAAGACTATGGCTGCCAACTCTCAATCATGGGTAGGGTAGTTCCTTTCATGGGTCTTCAACTTGCTAAACTAATTGACAATCACCTTATCCTTACGCATTAGAACACCGCTCTCCACTCCAGAAGCAAATCAATAAATAGTGAAGTCCACACCCTCCTCAGGAAAAGTCAAAATAGGAGTCGAAGTCAACAAGGTGTTGAGCTTTTGAAAGATCTCCTTACACTCATTAGACTACTGAAACTCACACTCTACCAAGTCAATCTAGTCAAAGGAGATGCAATGGTAGAGAAGATCTGCATAAATCATCAATAATAGCCCGTAAGTCCCACAAAACTCAAGATCTCACTAATTGATGTTAGTCTAGTCCAACCCCTCACAACCTCAATTTTGGTTGTATCAACCCGAATACCCTCCTTAGGGAGACCATATGTTTCAAAAAGGCCATAGAATAAAGCCAAAGCTCACACTTTGAGAACTTGACCTAAAGATTCTCTTCCCTTAATCTCTGGAGTACAATCCTCAAATGATGATCGTGATCTGCCTCGATCTTGGAGTACACCAAGATGTCGTCAATGAAAACTATCACAAAGGAATTCAAATAAGGTCAAAAAACTATGTTCATCAACTCCATGAATGATGCAGGGGCGTTACTCAAATCGAAAGACATTACAAGAAACTCATAGTGCCCATAACGAGTCTTGAATGTTGTCTTAGGGATATCTGATGCCCTAATCTTCAGTTGGTGATAATCGGATCTGAAATTAATCATAGAAAACAAAGTTGCACCCTGAAGATAGTCAAACAAATCATCACACGATGAAGAGGATACTTGTTCTTCACTACCACTTTGTACAACTATCGATAATCAATACACATCCTCATGGATTTCATCCTTCTTCCTCACAATAAACACATGATTACCCCATGGGGAAACACTAGGTCAAATAAACCCCTTACTTGAAAAATCATGCAACTCATCCTTCATGAAATGACCCAAAAGGTTCTTAAAAATGTGCTTCGGAAGTTACCGGAAACTTGTTTAGCTATATCAAAAAAATCCATCTCATTTTTCGGAAATCTGACTTCATATTCTTGTTTAGGGGGTCAAATTGAGTGGAAAATGGGTCTAACCCAAATTTTAGAGCAACCGTATCAAAATCCGAAATTTCCAAGTGAAGCCTTTTTCGAGGGTCTACTTTGGAGGGTCATATCTCCTAGCACACAAATAATTGGGTGGCCCATAACATATCCATGGAAAGCCCTTTGAGTTATCTACCTAACGCACTTCTTTTCACCTCATTCGAAGTTCGGACGAAAAAGTTATGCCCATTTTCGTAAAATATGTCCGGCAGGAAATGCAATTTCCAGTGAGCGTTTTTACTGTTCACCCGCCTCATTTTTTTTTCTAAGTGCTGGACCATTTTTCCAAAGGGCATATGTTATTTCCTATATACCATTAGTTCAATTCCCATCTCTAAAACATTTCCCAAAACACCTCTCCCATACTTAGACACATTTTCTCTCAAGTTCTCTCAAGAACCCTAATCCAAAACCTTCCTCAAGATTGAAGAGACTCTTGCTCCAAGTTCCAAGCTTCCATTGAAGACACTCTCAAGACCTTCATAAGAACTCAAGGTATGTGGTGTTGAACTCATGGGTCCTTCCACCCATAGTGCCTAGACTCTATTCTACTCACTAATTCATGGTTTAAGTTAAGATTCATAAATTAGTCTTGTTCTTTGTAATAATTTCCTGCACATTGAATTTTAAACATGAAAAGTGATTGTTTTGAGCATGTTGTGACTCTAGAACTTGAATCTAAATTTGGAATGGATGTGGAGATTTTCATGTGGTATTGTGGGTGTTAAAAGGTGTTGTTGTAGGTTGTTCACTGGTTTGGCTGCATAATTACTACCCTATTTTCCATGCTCTTTGATTCCATTACATGCCTTCAAGGTGTTTGACAAAATGTCCAACTATGGAGAATTGATGAATCGATGCTTTAAAGCTTGAGTTATGAGATGTATGGCAATCCAGAGATGTGTTGATGACAAACTAAGCTTGTGTATATGTTCATTCCATACGTGAGATTGCATTAGAGCCTAATGGGAATTTCCTATATAAAGTGTTGCATGACCATGCCCGGTCCGGGGGAAAAGAACCGGACAACCATGTGAGAGGTTTATATCTCACCACCTAGGATGCTTGGGGTGTGACCAACATCAACCATGTGAGAGGTTTATATCTCACCACCTAGGATGCTTGGGGTGTGACCAACATCAACCATGTGAGGGGTTTATACCTTGCCACCAGGGTGTCCGGGTGTGAACGGCATCCCCCATCCTAAGTTGGGGTTATAGATTGGTTGGATCATGCATACACATATGATATCTACTATTAGTATAGATTTACTTAAACATGTTTTGACTTCACTTTGATCATGCATCCTCATATTGTTATTCATAATGCCTATGAAACTATTTCTTGTATTTCGATTGTGTCCTTGTCTATTGTTGTGTTGCACCCCGCATACTTAGTACATTCCAAGTACTAACGCATATTTTGCCTACATGATGTCACCATGTAGGGACCGGAGCTACTCTTGATCCTTCTCTCCATTCACGTGGCTAGTACGGTGCTTATCCGAGTTTGTTGGTGAGTCCTCAATGATTCGAGGGCTATGTTATGTTTCCTACTCCTATGTTTTGAGACTTTAGCTTGCAATTGTATTTTGACTATGAGGGGAGCCGGTAGTATGTCATGGCCCCCGTCCTATCTATGTATGTAGAGGTGTGCGTTGGACAAGTATTTTGTAAATGAGCTTGACTCTTGTTCTATGATGTCATTTTGAAATGGTTTGCCCTTAGTCCCTATTTCCCGTTAATTAATGTTGATTGTACTTCCGCGACCGATGAAGTGTGATGACAAGTTTGAGAGGCTTGTTTGGGGTTCCTTCGGGTTCCTCATTCGCCATGTCATGTCTAGGCCCTAGGCTTGGGTCATGACACTTCAATTCCTTCAACTCAGCTACAACCATAGATAAAGAGGAAAAGAGATAGGCTTGGTGCCCGACTTCAATTCAATGGCAAAGTCAATATCCCTATCCAAGGGAAAAATCGGAAGATCATAAGGAAACACATATACAAACTCTTGAACTACGGGCACAAAATCCTTAGGAGGTGGCTCAACACTAGTATCCTAAATGAAAGACAAGTATGACAAACACCCTCTATCAACCAAACTCTCAGCTCTAATGAAGAAGTTAACCTTGCTAGGGTAAGAATCACTAGCACCCATCCCTTCAACTCTAGGGATACCTGACATTGCTAAGGTCACAGTTTTAGCGTAACTACTAAGAATAGCATGATGTAGAGAAACATAATGCATACCAAAGTTAATATCAAAGTTTACCATCCCCAAAACGATCAAGTCTAACCAAGTATCATACCCAGCCAAAGAAACAAGACATGATCGATAGATTTGATCCACCACTAAGGATTCACCCACTAGTGTAGAAGCATGAATAGGCACAATCATGCAAACAAACATCATATCAAGCCCAACAAAAAATAGGTCCACATATAAGCAAGTAGATCTTGGATCAAATAGTAGAGACACTGGTAGATGGTAAATTAGGACGATACTTTTGATCAGAACATTAGAAGTCTCAGCCTTAAGCCTCTCTGGAAAATCGTAGTACTGGCCATCTTAGCCGCTAGTAACCTGAGTAGAGCCTTTACCTCCACCTTTGGCGCTAAAACACCCCTACCAAAATTTCCTGCCACCTCTACCCGTGTAAACTCTTCCTTAATCCTTGGCCGAAAGCATTGAATCCTTAGTTGGAGCAATTGACTACGAATGTTGAGGTCCCGAATGAGTCTGTAGAGGAGAGTGATGCATCATATGACTTGGATCCCCACAAGGAAATTAAGATCTTGGCACAGATAACTATTGTTGTGAACGCGATAAACTACCATGGCCACCTCGGTTAGAGCCTTAAGGCCATCGAGTTAAGTGCTCACTCTCAACTACTGGCATAAAAACATGAACCGGTCCACGGCGGTGAAAGGAGCTACTACCTCTATCTGAACCTCTATCTTCGGATGAGGCACCAGAAGAAGGGGCCCTCTTGGGGTCCCCAAATTCCACTAAGACTATTAACTCTGTCTCCTAGGTGGTTCTCACAATGGACGGGAAGGAAGACCCCTCTCTGGCTGACATGAACACAAAAGACCTGACAGATAAAGTCAACCCCTTAAAAACCAGTGAACTCTCTCCTCGTCATCATGAACAATAGTCATAGCATTCCTAGAAAGGTTATAGAAACATGCCTCATACTTGGTCACAGATAGGCCACCCTGAGTCGTGCTCTCAAACATCAGACGACTCTCCTCTCTCATGCTCCATGAAATGAAGTGGTCTAGGAAAGCACTAGAAAACATATCCTTCTCTACTGGAGGAGATTAAACTGGTTTAGCCCTCAGAAAATTCCTCCACCACTGTCTAGCTCGACCACAAAGACGAAGTGCAAAAAATCAAACACCATGAGAACCCACCATACCTACTACCTCAAGCATCTCATGGCACAAGGTCAAGAATTCATGAGCATCCTCTCTCCTACCACCCTGAAACTGGGGTGGCTTCATCTTTGAAACCTCTCGTAACATGGCTTCTCATTTGTTGTAAGAATAACCTCAAGAGCAATCTGTACACCAACAACCAGTGTTAGAAACACGGGTGGTTGTCGCACCCGATCTGGAGTACCTGGAACAAGCTGCAAAATTTAAGGTCTGCATGCCTACCCTCGTCTCAGAACCCTGTGGTGTACCTAACGTTCCACCCTGAGAGAAGTTGTCCAGCACATCTAACATCCTCAACAAAGTCTCCTAAACAAATGAGCTCTAAACTCGGGAGAAACCTAGTCCTCAACAACCTCAACATGTGGCTCATGATAAGCATCTCTAGTCCTTCCTCTAGCTGGTACTGCTTCACGGGCACAACCTCTAGCTGGTGGTACTCCACTAGCATGGCCTCTAGATTGGGAACTACCTCTACCCCAAGCTGGGTCTCAACAATAGACTAGGCGATTTCCTCACCTCTACCATTTGAAACAAAAGATCCAGTTCTCGACTTTATATCAAATCACTAGCCAAAACTATTTCCCATCGGCTTTATATCAATAGGCGGAACCATATCCCATCGTCTTTATAATTCATCACATGTCTCATCACAATGTTCACAATCAATGCACACAAGCAATATCACACCACACAGAAGATACAACATGGCATACCATTCAAGTCCACATTCATTCTTTCAAGCATTTAATCAATCAATCAACAAGAGTTACAATAAGGCAATTCACTTAATCATGTTAAAAACATAGCCTTTTTTATTTCACCCATTTTTATTAGTTTATATGTAACAAGTGGACAATTTAACTTTCACCTTATCCCCGTTACTCCCAACATACAATCAACAAAGGAAGCATACAAATTCAACTAGAATACAGGGTTTAGGAAGACACTTGCCTTAAATAAATGAACAATGAATCCAAGAGTTGAGTCTTCCCCTTCTAAACCACTTCCAAAGCCACACAATCTAAAATAAACAAGTATTCACAATCACCAATCGAAAACAACACTTCCCACATCAGTTATGTAAACAAATGGGTTAAGCAACTCAAAACCCAACATCAAAATAGAGCTTTGAATTTGGAAAACTATACTTGAAAATGATTTTTAAGGCCTTAGGAAATTATTAGTAAATCATTTCAAAAAAGAGATCAAATCCACTTCAAAATCACCATTTTACTAAATTCTCAGGCTCTTGAAAAACCTTGCAAATTAACCCACAAAAATTCCACATTTTTATGTTAAAATTCATAATTAATCAATGGAAAATGAAGGTTTAGGATCAAGAAAACTTATTCACTGATCTAGCACAGAAAACCCTTTCAAAATCCGCTACCAAGGGTTCCCCAAATTCAAAAATGGTGAAATGGAGCTTAAGCCCCAAAATTTGCAGCAAAACATCCTCCCAGGTATCACACAAGTGATCAGGGGTTCTCTTAAACGCGGGCTTCACTTCAGTGGTCAAACATTCGCTTAAGTAATGGCAACTTCGCAAATGTAAAGGTCAACATGGGTTGACACTTCGCAAAAGTGATTCATACCTCGATGAAGCGTGCCTCGCAAAAGCGAGCCAACTCTCGTAAAAGTGGAGGTGCATTCAGAACGCAGACATCAGAAAATCAACCAATTTTCAAAATATCCAAAGGACCCTCGTGGTTCATTCAGAACCTCGTACACACAAATCACATATGTAAATTAATTATACTCAACATTTTGGACTCAACAGAACCACTAAAACATGAATACGAGGTGTCCTAGACATGAAATCTATAAAAATCACAAGAAACTAACTCACGCCTAAAAACGCTAAAACAAGCTCGAGATCTCTCAAAAATCAACCAAAACCTCACTTGGCGTAAAATCATACACCAAATCCAACAGAACTCACAGAATTTCTATTCGAGCATCCGAACCTAAAATGTTTACCAAATTCAACCCAAAGGCTAAATTTCGACAAATTCAAAACATAGGACCTCCAATCCACAAAAAGACTCGGAAACCAAGCCAAAAACTCTCACGGTTAAGATTCCACATTTCTGAGACTAATGGAATCAAAAAAATTTAATTCCGACATGTCACGATCCAAGGTAGCCCCTAGATGTAACAAGACGTATAAGACCCCAAGAGGCCTCATACAAGCCACTTAGCGTATCATGACATAGAGTAATTGAAAATGGTGCATAAAGTTAAACAAATTCAATACAATCAATGTCTTTAATAAAACGAGAAGAAGTCTAATCCAATAGTCTCAAACCATCTAAACATGAACAATAGAATATCCTTAGGACACAACCCATACATAAAGTATGATAGCTAGCATGAACAACATACAAATAATGGTTATTCAATATAAACCATAAGAAAACTCAAGCACATAAATCATCGTCATAATAAAGGTGGAACGTAACGACCCGAAAGCACCCCCTAGTCATTACCGGCGTATTCGACCTCGAAGTGGTCTTATACAAGCCCTTAGCATTCATCATAGCATGTATCATCGAATAAAAACATGGAAAATTTAAAACTTTAACTTTTGGAAGTTCAACTTCACTTCATATAGGAAAATGGAATCTAACTTCGTCACAATGTACCATATAGACATAGAGACATCGAAAATGGGACTTAGCCCTTACATCAATAAGAAGTCTAGAAATAGGAAAGTACAACATTGTCTTTCAACATAAGCAAAGAACTAAACACAGAAGCTAGATCATAGGGTCTTGTCCTCGGAGTTGAGGACTCACCAACTTGGGGAAGCAACTCCAAGTGTCTTGAGAAGTAAGCTTGAATCCTCAACGGCCCGAACCTAAATGTTTGGGGAAAAAGGAGATAAATGGGTTAGTACAACACACGTACTAAGTATGGCTACAATGCATAAAAACCATTGAAACATGCATAAAGGGTCATTTTAGTCGAAACACACTTTTTACCAAGTAAATCCAATATGGACACAAAGTAAGCATCATAGTACAAACCAACATAATATTATCCCAACACGTACACAACCCAAGTAATACTAGTGCAATGGAAGAAATAGAATCCCATAACCCTATTCAAAGCCAAGTATCACATTAAGCAACCTACTTCATGCATACATACATACATAAGATCACACTTCATCATAGCTTACCATATTCATAATGATCATACATAACATAACATTCAACATACATAAGTCATAATCATCATAATCATAAGTGAACACTACTACAACCATCTCTTAGGATCCCACAAATGCAATGTGCAAGAGAAGTCCTATACCCTCCCTTACACAATGAAGAAAACCTTAAGAAAGCCCTAGTAAGAGTTCACACCTTTCATACCTTCATTTAGTTTTACATTAGGGAGAAATTGCCATAACCGATATAGACCATGAGAGCTACATAGAATCCGGTGTTGTACTCCCACACCAAAAAAAGAGGGTTAACACTAGCATAAGGTGTAACCATTCGTACATAGCTATCTAGGTGGATTGACTAAGCTAAAGTCATATATGGGCACATAGTTAAGGGTCAAGGAGATTACTCCTACAAAATCCTAAGTTACTAAACGTGGGGATTTCCATCTCATGAGACAACACATACCGTGGGTAATCCGGACTTGCTAAACGTGAGGAAACCCATGTGGGGAGCCGAACTTACTAAACGTGAGACCCCCATCTCATTTACATGCCCTTTCGGTGCTAAGCATCGAATTCCCTTTTGTAATCATCTTTAGTCATCACATAAGTTCACATTAGTGTTTACTAGACTCTTATGAAAACATCTTACCATAATAGCTCATATGTGTTCATATAACATCAATCAAATTCAGTTTATAACATAAATTTCAGTTTAGAAAGAAGACCCACGTTTTTGGATTGAAAACCTAGAAATTGGAGATTTTGAAATTCATCTTGAAGGGACCTCTTGGGGAAAGGAATCTCAAGAGTGATAAGCAACCATACCTTAGTTGATTCCTTGAGAATCAATGGAGAAACTCCAAGAAATTTGGGAAAGAACCTTGAAACCTTAGTTCCAATATATTCTTCTTCTTCTAAGGTTTTTAGAGAGAGAGTTTAGAGAGAAGTGGGAGAGTTTTGATTTCAATTGGGTGTTGTGTATAATGACCAGAACTTGTGAATTTAGACTTAAAAACCAATATATAATTAACCTCTAAAAACACCCAAAACACCCCTACTTAAATAGGACTTAAAAGGAAAAGTCCCAAAACTCCTCATTTAAGTGGTCCCCGTCAAGGACCAAAGCCAACATTCACGGACCGTGAAAATGCACCACGGGCCGTGGTACTGCCCGTGGTGTTGGAGGCAGTGGCTCCTCTTTCGTGCACAAGCCANTGGTCCCCGTCAAGGACCACAGCCAATATTCACGGACCGTGAAAATGCACACGGGCCGTGGTACTGCCCGTGGTGTTGGAGGCAGTGGCTCCTCTTTCGTGCACAAGCCAACACCTGGCCAAGGCAAGACCACGGAGCCTCCCACAATCCATGGTCATGACCACAGTCCGTGGTGATGGTCTTGGTCATGACTTGGCCTTGTGGAGGCAAGGCCTTCAAGCCTTGGTGCCAAGTGATGTTCACGAGCCACCTCTCTCCCTCGTCAAGTGCACCACGGTCCGTAATGGTGCCCGTGGTGCCTTGGGAAGTAGCTACCCTAACAAACCCCAATTCCTTAAAATCTAAGACAACTCCACGCCCACCTTCACAAGCCGTGAAGTGGACCACGACTGGTGGTCCCTCTCGTGAAGGGTGAGGCAGTGTCTGGGACACTTGGAGGTCCCTCTCCCTTGACCAAGGAAACTCCACGAAGCCTCCCACGATCCGTGGTCATGATCACGAGCCATGGTGATGGCCGTGGAGTTTGAGGCAGTCGCTCCAAATTTGGGGCAGCCTTGGCCTTAGACCTTGGCTTGCCCCTTTTGTTTGGCACTCCTCCCGTAGGCCTTAACTCATAGACTACCATAGCACACCTAGATGGTCTACTGACTTAGGGGAATTCATTTTATACCTCATTGACACTACGTTTAGGCCTTAGTTCAACCTACGAAATTTTCGGGGTGTTACAATATCCCTCCCTACGAACATTTGTCCACGAATGTCGCTAGGACTTCTTTTTAGGGAGACAATGACTCGAATTAGCAGCACAACAACCTGTCACCTCAACATCATCATATCATCATATCATAAAGGAATTTAATCCACAGCATCACTATACTCAAAACTCTTTACTTCACATAAGTATAGGAGGAACTACCTTCTCCATATTCAATGAGCATCAACATATATTTTCAGCAATCAACAAGACATTTTGTTAACAAGACAACATCAAGCAAGCTCATTACAACTCTCATGAAGACAACATTACACAACATCTATGGGTGCAATTTCAATCATGAGAAACAAAATTTATGAAAATTCAACATATAACTTAAGCATGAATTTTCACAAAAATATGCACATACAAGGAAATCATGTCATAATCATCAAGACACATGATTTTTCAATTTATACCAAATTAAGAGAGACTACTAACCTCAACTATGGCTAGGAGTAGGAGGAAAAAGATGAGGGTAACGGGACTTCATGTCGGCCTCTGCCTCCCATGTTGCACCCTCAACTAAGTGGTTTCTTCATAGGACTTTTACGGAGGCAACTTCTTTATTTCTCATCTTCTTAAC
This sequence comes from Solanum stenotomum, assembly GCF_019186545.1. Taxonomy (NCBI): domain Eukaryota; kingdom Viridiplantae; phylum Streptophyta; class Magnoliopsida; order Solanales; family Solanaceae; genus Solanum; species Solanum stenotomum. Next base: position 25,104,912 of record NC_064287.1, read on the forward strand.
TTGACGATCTAAGATTTCGACCGGAACCTCTTCATCAGAAAGGTTCTCATCCATACTTAAACCTTCTAGAGGGTGGATGGACACCGGTTCACCTATACATTTCTTTAACATAGAAATATGGAACACCGGGTGAACCAGGGCCAATTCACTATGGAATTTCAACTCATAAGCGACCTTTTCGACAGGCTTCAAGATCAAATAAGGCCCAACATACCGAGGGNCATCTTCTTAACTTGACGATCTAAGATTTCGACCGGAACCTCTTCATCAGAAAGGTTCTCATCCATACTTAAACCTTCTAGAGGGTGGATGGACACCGGTTCACCTATACATTTCTTTAACATAGAAATATGGAACACCGGGTGAACCAGGGCCAATTCACTATGGAATTTCAACTCATAAGCGACCTTTTCGACAGGCTTCAAGATCAAATAAGGCCCAACATACCGAGGGATAAGTTTCCCCTTCTTACCAAACCTCATCACCCCTTTCATGGGTGAGATCTTCAAGTAGACCCAATCACCTACTTCAAATTCAAGATCTCTTTTTCTATTATCGGCATAAGACTTTTGCCGACTATGAGCCATTTTCAACCTATCTCTTATAAGTCGAACTTTCTCCGTGGCCTCATAGACCATCCCGGGACCAAGAAGAGCAAATTCAGCCACTTCAAACCACCCAACCGGAGATCGAAACCTTCTACCATAAAGTGCTTCAAAGGGTGCCATAGCAATACTTGAGTGGTAGCTATTGTTGTAGGAAAATCCTATCAAAGGTAGGTGGTCATCCCAATTACCTTTGAAGTCAATGACACACGCTCTCAACATGTCCTCTAGGGTTTGGATGGTGCGTTCCGCTTAACCATCCGTTTGAAGGTGAAATGCGGTACTAAGATTCACTTGAGTACCAAGCCCACTTTGGAAAGACCTCCAAAAATGGGAAGTAAATTGGGCACCTCTGTCTGAAATAATCGACAACGGGGCCCCATGCAACTTCACAATAACTTTAATGTACAACTTTGCATAGTCTTCTGCCGAATAAAAAACCTGGGCGGGAAGAAAATGGGCTGATTTAGTAAATCTATCCACAATGACCCAAATGGAGTCATGTTGCCTAGGAGTTCGAGGCAAACCTACCACAAAGTCCATATTGACCTCTTCCCACTGCCAAGTGGGGATATTAATATCTTGAGTTAGAACTCCCGGTCCTTGGTGCTTGGCTTTGACTTGTTGGCAATTTGAGCACCTAGCCACAAATTTTGCTATGTCTCTTTTCATCCCGTTCCACCAATAAATCTTACGTAAGTCGCGATACATCTTGGTGGCTCCTGGATGGAAGGAGTATCGGGACCCATGGGCCTCCTCTAAGATTGTCTCTCTTAGGCCATCCACATCAGGCACACATAACCTCCCTTGGTGCCTAAGCACCCCATCTTCTCCTTGAGAGAAAGTTTCTATTGCTTTGTTGAGAACCGACTTTTTTAGTTCCATCAAAATAGGGTCAAGATGTTGCTTAGACTTCACGTCAATAACAACCGATGACTCGAAATTATGACGGACCAAGACACCTCCTTTTGGGAAATCTTCAAGTCGGACACCCAACCAGACTAGCCTATGTACATCATGGGCTAAATCCCTTTTCTCTTCTTCCACATGAGACACACTACCCACAGATACACGACTCAAAGCATCCACAACTACATTTGCTTTCCCAGGGTGGTAAAGGACACTCATATCATAATTTTTCAAGAGTTCCAACCACCTACTTTATCGGAGATTCAATTCTTTTTGGGTAAAAATATATTGAAGGCTCTTGTGGTCGGTAAACACATCCACATGTACCCTATAGAGATAGTGTCTCCAAATCTTTAAGGCAAAGACTACAGCCGCTAGCTCAAGGTCATGAGTTGGATAATTTTTCTCATGCACCTTGAGTTGTCTCGAGGCATAAGCTATAACCTTACCATGCTGCATGAGGACACAACCCAAACCCACTCGGGAAGCGTCACAATATACTACAAACCCTTCGGTGCCCTCCGGTAAGGTCAGAACCTGAGTGGAGGTGAGCTTATGTTTTAACAATTGGAAGCTCCTTTCACAAGATTCCGACCATTTGAACTTGGACTTCTTTTGAGTTAAGGCCGTTAATGGAAATGCAATAGATGAAAATCCCTCAACAAACCTCCGATAGTAACCGACCAAACCCAAAAAGCTTCGGATGTCGGAAAGACTCAAAGGTCTAGGCCAACTTTTGACTGCATCGGTTTTCTTTGGATCAAATTGTAAACCTTCACTAGAAACAATGTGACCAAGGAAAACAACCGATCTTAGCCAAAACTCGCACTTGCTAAACTTAGCATAGAGTTGGTGATCTTTGAGGACTTGCAATACTATCCACAAATGATTCATGTGATCATCCTCACTTTTTGAGTATATCAAGATGTCATCGATAAAGACAATAACAAATGAGTCTAGAAAATTTTTAAACACACGATTCATAAGGTCCATGAAAGTCGCCGGGGCATTTGTAAGACCAAAGGACATCACTAAGAACTCAAAATGACCGTATCTTATTCAAAAGGCTATTTTCGAAACATCAACACCTCTCACCCTAAGTTGGTGATAACCCGACCTCAAATCAATTTTTGAAAAGTAACTCGCTCCTTGAAGTTGATCAAATAAGTCATCAATCCTAGGGAGTGGATACTTGTTCTTAATGGTCACCTTATTTAATTGTCGGTAATCAATACACATACGAAGAGATCCATCCTTCTTCTTCACAAATAACACCGGTGCACCCTAAGGAGATATACTAGGTTGGATGAAACCCTTATTCAACAAATCCTTGAGTTGAGTTTTTAATTCCTTCAACTCCGCTGGGGCATCCGGTAAGGAGGGATTGAAATGGGTTGTGTATCTGGCAGTAAATCTATGCCGAAATCTATTTCCCGTTCGGGAGGAATCCCGGGTAAGTCATCGGGAAAGACTTCCAGAAAATCCTTCACTACGGGGACCGACTCCAAAGGAGGAATCTCGGACTCAAGATCTTTGACCCTCACAATGTGATAAAGACAACCCTTAGAAATCAACTTATAAGCTTTTAGACATGAAATGATCCTTCCCCTAGGGACGGAATTTCNAATGTGATAAAGACAACCCGTAGAAATCAACTTATAAGCTTTTAGACATGAAATGATCCTTCCCCTAGGGACGGAATTTCCTCCCTTCCATTCTAAAATGGGTTCATTAGGAAATTGAAACTTCACAATTCGGGTTCTACAATCTATGGACGCAAAACAAGCATGAAGCCAATTCATCCCTAATATAACATCAAAGTCCAACATATCAAGTTCCACCAAATCAACCAAAGTAACTCTATTGGGCAATGATATGGGACAACCCCTATACACTTTTTTAGAAATTATGGAATCACCCACCTGGGTGGAAACCGAAAAGGGTTCATTTAAGACATTGGGAAGCATATCAAACTTCATAGCCACCAAAGGGGTTACAAAAAACAAACTGGCACCGGGATCCAACAATGCATAAACTTTAATTGTAAATACTTGTAACATACCGGTTACAACATCCGGAGAACTCTCTTGATCACCTCGAGATTGGAGAGCATAGAAGCGAATCTTCTTAGGAGCATCGGGATTTGGGCAGCTCGCTTGTGCTTGAGCATTTTCCCTTCCTTGAGCCTTTAGCATAGGGCAGTCCCTCTTCATGTGGCCGCTCTTACAACAGCCATAGCAATTTCCCGTGCCAACTAGGCACTTGCCTTTATGTTTTCGGCCACACTTTGTACAAATAGGCTTCTCAACATAACGACCACCACTTTTTGTTTCTTAAGGCTTGGGGGTAGACACTTTATCTTTGTTGACCCTTGGAGTGTTAGGAGGACCTTGGTTGGAAAACCTCTTTTTGAACTTTGGTTTATCTTGGATTTCAAACCTAACCTTAAAAGAATTTCCATCATTGGTCCTTGACCTCCTCAATTCTCTACCAACTTTCTTAAGCTTTTGCTCCTCAATTTGTTCGGCATGAACCATTAGACGAGAAATGTCCATGCTTGGGATTAGCATAGCTGACCTACATTCATTTACCACAAGATCGGATACTCCCATAACAAATTTGTTCATTGTAGCTCTAGAGTTCGACACCAAAGTAGGAGCATGCTTGGACAATTGAGTGAACTTGAGGCCATACTCCTTCACACTCATACCCCCTTGATGAAGGTTGATGAATTCTTGCATTTTCCTATCCCTTAGTTCCAAGGGGAAAAACCTATCAAGAAAAGCCATCTTGAATGTATCCCAACTTATCGGACCCTCTCTAATAGGTCTCCCCTCCTTCCATTGTTCATACCACACTTGTGCGACATCTTTGAGTTGATAGGTGGCTGACTCCGCCTTTTCTTAAGAAGACACACCCATAGCCTCTAGAACCTTAAACACTTCATCAATGAATCCTTGTGGATCTTCTTCCACTTTGGAGCCAAAGAAAGTAGGGGGATTCATCCTTGTGAAATCCCTTATCCTAGAAGCGGTAGTGCTAGCATTGGGGTTCACTTGCACCCTAGCATCCCTAGCAACTTGAGTGGCCAACACTTGAGTCAAATTATGAATAGCCAACCTTATCTCAACATTAGACATAGCCCCTTCTTGAATAGGAACTTGAGGGTTTTGAGGAGCTTGAGGGGGAACCGCCTCATTCACATTCTCCTCACCAACCCTCCTTGCATTGTTACTTCTTGTATTAATTGCCTATAAGCAGAAGAAAATGATTAGAAGAGAAGGACTAGATAGAGTTAAGGCTATTAGGCACGACTATGGAGTAACAAAAGAGTGAAAGTTCCTAAGCATCTCGTAGCCTCCCATTCATAAGTGTGGCGCGCTTCACACCCATAAACAAGACTCTACTCGACGTGGTATCTTATGACATGGATCCTACATTATTCTCAACCTTATGCTCTGATACCAAGTTTGTAACGACCCGAGAGCACCGCCTAGTCATTACCGGCATATTCGACCTCGAAGAGGTCTTATACAATCCCTTAACATTCATTATAGCATATATCATAGAATACAAACACGGAAAATTTAAAACTTTTACTTTGGAAGTTCAACTTCACTTCATATACGAAAATAGAATCTAACTTCCTCACAATGTACCATCTAGACATAGAGGCGTCCAAAATGGGACTTAGTCCTTACATCAATAAGAAGTCTAGATATAGGAAAGTACAACATTGTCTTTCAACATAAGCAAAGAACTAAACATAGAAGCTAGATCATAGGGGTCTTGTCCTCGGAGTTGAGGACTTACCAACTTAGGGAAGCAACTCAAAGTGTCTTGAGAAGTAAGCTTGAATCCTCAACGGCCTGAACCTAAATGTTTGGGGAAAAAGGAGACAAAATGGGTTAGTACAACACATGTACTAAGTATGGCTACTATGCATAAAAACCATTGAAACATGCATAAAGGGTCATTTTAGTCAAAACACGCTTTTTACCAAGTAAATCCAATATGGACACAAAGTAAGAATCATAGTACAAACCAACATAATATCATCCCACCACGTAGACAACCCAAGTAATACTAGTGCAATGGAAGGAATAGAATCCCACAACCCTATTCAAAGCCAAGTATCACATTAAGCAACCTACTTCATGCATACATACATAAGATCATACTTCATCATAACTTACCATATTCATAATGATCATACATAACAGAGCATTCAACATACATAAGTCATAATCATCATAATTATAAGTGAAACTACTACAATCATCTCTTAGGATCCCACAAGTGCAATTTGCAAGAGAAGTCCCATACCCTCCCTTACACAATGAAGAAACCCTTAAGAAAGCCCTAGTAAGAGTTCACACCTTTCATACCTTCATTTAGTTTTACATTAGGGAGATATTGCCATAACCGACATAGACCATGAGAGCTACATGGAATTTGGTGTTCTACTCCCACACCGAAAAGAGAGGGTTAACACTTGCCTAAGGTGTAACCATTCATACATAGCTATATAGGTGGATCCACTAAGCTAAAGTTCTATGTGGGCACATAGTTAAGGGTCAAGGAGATTGCTCCTAGAAATCCTAACTTACTAAATGTGGGGATTTCCATCTCATGAGACAACACATACCGTGGGTAATTCGGACTTGCTAAATGTGAGAAAACCCATGTGGGGAGCCGAACTTACTAAACGTGAGACCCCCATCTCATTTACATGCCCTTTCGGTGCTAAGCATCTAATTCCCTTTTGTAATCATCTTTAGTCATCACATAAGTTCACATTAGTCTTTACTAGACTCTTATGAAAACATCTTACCATAATAGCTCATATGTGTTCATAAGTGAGTAACAATCCTTTCACTTTAGAGACACTTAGCAAGTGAGTAAACCTTTCACTTTACATTACACTACAATCATGAGAACTATCTTTCAATCATATAGTAATCATACCATAATATACATACATACTTCATAGCTAACTCAAGTGTAGAGGGTTAAGTATGAGGAAACTAGGTCATCAACACCACAACAACACATTAGGTATATCATCATTACAATCTAAGTAGTTCACCTTTCATACTTGAGTTCAAAGAAGAACCAACCTTTATACCTTCTTGCCTTTCCTAGGACATTCATACTTCAATCACCAATCAGTTCATGACTAATACATAATACATGGTAATTCATGAAGTAATACATAATCAACATCCATATAAGCAATTGACATATTCCCTTCATAGCCTTCAAGGCTTCATTCAAAGACTCAACCCTAATTTCATAGAAATTATACATAACCTAGGGTCGAATCATCATACAAACATGAATTACATAACATTACATTTGATTCATAGCCTTCACTCAATATCCAACACAAACTAGGGTTAGAATTCGGAAAATGAGGAGAAACATGGGTCTCATGGGGAATTCTTCAAGAAACCACAAATACAACATAAATTCATTCATAATTGTTCATATAACATCAATCAAATTCAGTTTATAACATAAATTTCACTTTAGAAAGAAGACCCACGTTTTTGGATTGAAAACCTAGAAATTGGAGATTTTGAAATTCATCTTGAAGGGACCTCTTGGGGAAAGGAATCCCAAGAGTGATAAGCAACCATACCTTAGTTGATTGCTTGAGAATCAATGGAGAAACTCCAAGCAATTTGGAAAAGAATCTCGAAACCCTAGCTCCAATGTATTCTTCTTCTTCTAAGGTTTTTAGAGAGAGAGTTTAGAGAGAAGTGGGAGAGTTTTGATTTCAATTGGGTGTTGTGTATAATGACCAAAACTTGTGAATTTTGACTTAAAAACCAATATATAATTAACCTCTAAAAACACCCAAAACACCCCTACTTAAATAGGACTTAAAAGGAAAAGTCCCAAAACTCTTAATTTAAATGGTCCCTGTCAGGGAGCACGGCCAACATTCACGGACCGTGAAAATGCACCACGGGCCGTGGTACTGCCCGTGGTGTTGGAGGCAGTGGCTCCCCTTTCGTGCACAAGCCAACACTTGGCCAAGGCAAGACCACGGAGCCTCCCACGATCCGTGGTCATGACCACTGTCCATGGTGATGGTCTTGGTCATGACTTGGCCTTGTGGAGGCAAGGCCTTCAAGCCTTGGTTGCAAGTGATGTTCACGAGCCACCCCTCTCCCTCGTCAAGTGCACCACAGCCCGTAGTGGTTCCCGTGGTGCCTTGGGATGTTGCTACCGTAACAACCCCCAACTCCCTAAAAGCTAAGAGAAGTCCACGCCCACCTTCACAAGCCGTGAAGTGGACGACAACTCGTGGTCCCTCTCGTGAAGGGTGAGACAGTGTCTGGGACACTTGGAGGTCCCTCTCCCTTGACCAAGGAAACTCCACGAAGCCTCCCACGATCCGTGGTCATGACCACGAGCCGTGGTGATGGCCGTGGAGTTTGAGGCAGTCGCTCCAAATTTGGGGCAGCCTTGGCCTTAGGCTTTGGCATGCCCCTTTTGTTTGGCACTCCTCCCTTAGGCCTTAACTCATAGACCACCATAGCACACCTAGATGGTCTACTAACTTAGGGGAATTAATTTTATACCTCATTGACACTACGTTTAGGCCCTAGTTTAACCTACGAAATCTCTGGGGTGTTACATGGAGTACTTCTCAAGCAACCTCTACTTAATCTTACTCAAGATTTGGGTTATCCACCTCTAATCATGCTTACATCATGGAAGACATATCAAGCAACACTTCAAGATAATCTTTTTCATAACATAATCACATTAATCATACTCACTTTTGAAGACATGGGGATTTGCCTCCTTTCCCACCTTACAAAGGCTAATGGGTATTCCCCTCTTGCCGTACTTACTTTAAGATCATGGGTGCTCGCCTCCACAATCACATCATATGACACAGGTACTCACCTCCACATCATTTCATAAGGATCATGGGTACTCACCTCTATGCATATTCATAATAATAGGAACATAGGGGAATCACCTCTTGTTCAATTCCAAGGAGTATGGGAATCACCTCATATCCTTCTCATATGGAGGTCAAGGGTAGTCACCTCTAGTCTCATAATTTACATAGTATTTTCATCTAGATTAATTTTAGGTGAGTAATCCTTTCAACCTATAATCATTCATGTGAGCAAACCTTTCACATTCATACAATCATGCTTAGCAATTCATTGTGGGAAGTATCCCTTCCACACTTCAACATCAACAATCAACAATTCATAGTGTAGGCTTTACTCTCAAAGCACTACATCTTATAATCATCATCTATGATCGAATCTCAATAAATTCACATCATTATTCATCTATCCTATAAGGATATATCTAAACCCACAAAGTTTCCCTTCATGGCAGCAACGTAATTATATCAGTTCTATGTTAGGATCATGGAATAGGCATGGGTACATGAAATTTCATCCTAAAAACATGTAATTCGATATATCCAATCATAATCCACTCAATTAGATCAACATTCATCATAACCCACAACATTGGAAGAAACCCTAACGAGGATTGGGGATTTAGAATTCACAAATCCCACAAAAGCTTGAAGATTGGGAAACTTGATCTTGACCAAGCTTCAATCTCTTCCTTCTTCTTCTACCTTCTAGAGAGAGAATATTTGAGAGAGTGTTTGGGTTTTATTTTGGGATTTGAGAGAATGACTTGAATGAGGGATTTTAGGGGTTAAAAATACTTATATAAGTGTACTAGGCTTGGGTAAAATGACACCACTTCAATTTAATTAAATCCGGAAAAGACCCAGAAGCCCCTAAAAAAATTGTACAATCACAAATCACGAATCTCCAATCAACGGACCGTCGATGGACCCACGGTCCGTTTAGGTGGTCCGTCACCAAATTCAAAGAGTTTTGGCCAATCGACAGTTGTTGGACCACGGGGTGTAGTTTCACCTATGGTCCGTACGTGTCACCATGGTCCATACCTGGACCTTTTTCTATGGGGTCAATCCACGGATTCACTTACGGTCTGTGGCCTATACTATGGGCCCGGGTTGGCCCTTCGTGGATGACACATGGAAGGTCTGAAAAGCTATTATTTAGTCTTTTTGCATACGAGGTGTTACATTATCTCCCCAGTGGGATCATTCGTCCTCGAATGAGATTTAAATTAGACCTAAAAGAGTAGGAGAGGAACTAATCAACCCATCCTATCAATGGAATGCATACCACCAAAGAGGAACTTTCCACTCCAAGCTAGGACGTCCTCGAAACATCTAAAGAGGGGTGACTAACTCTATCACCCCATTATTCATGAAATGCACATAATTAAGGAGGAAACACCAACGCCAAACTCATCATACTCAAATGCAACATAATAAAGTAGGAACTACATCTAACAACCCAACATGCATGAAATTTTCAGATTTCTTACATTCAAGGAGGAACTATCATCTCCAAACTTAAAAGCATGCTCAACACAATCTCATGTAGCCTATATGCAATCACTATTCAAAGCACATATTCAAGGAGAAAATCTCCACTCCAAGTCAAGGAATGTTTAACAATTCATCTCATGAAGTCTATAGGCAACTCATACTCAATGTACAACAACATGAGGAATATAAATCACATAAGTTATTTCTTTCAAAGCTTAAGCTTTTTCATGAACATTCATATAAGGAAATCATGGGAACAAATAAAACACACATGACTTTTAATCATAGAACTAACCAACAGGAAATTCATTACCTCAAGCTAGAGTAGGTGTAGAAGGAAAAAGATAAGGATATCGGGACTTCATATCGACCTCGGCCTTCCAAGTAACACCCTCAACTAAATGGTTCATCAATAATACTTTTACGGAAACAACTTCCTTGTTCCTCAATTTCTTAACTTCCCGATCTAGAATCTCAACCGAAACTTCTTCATATGAAAGGCTCTCATCAACTCCCAACCCTTCTAGGGGAACTATCGATGTCAGATCTCCAACACACTTCTTAAGCTTAGAGACATGGAAAACGAGGTGCACAGTTGCCAGCTCATTTGGCAAATCTAACTCATAAGCAACCTTACCAACACATCTCAAAATTTGGTACGGGCCTACAAATGGAGGACTAAGCTTCCCTTTCTTACCAAGCCTCATCACACCCTTCATTGCTGAGATTTTTAAGTAAACACAATCGTTGAATTCAAATTCAAGATCTCTCCTTCTAACATCCGCGTAAGACTTTTGTAGACTTTGGGCTGTTCTGAACCTCTCTCTAATAACTTGAAACTTCTCAATAAGCTCATGAACTAACTCGGGCCCTGTCAAGGCAACCTCACCCATCTCAAACCAACCTATAGGAAATCTACACCTCCTACCATAGAGACCCTCAAATAGAGCCATACCAATACTTGAGTGATAGCTATTATTATAGGCAAATTCAATAAAAGGCCCTTTTGGAATGACTTCCAAAACTCAGAAGTGAATTGGGTACCACGATCGGAAATAATGGATAAAGGCACACCATGTAGCATTACCTTCTCTCTTAAATACAACTTGCCATATTCCTCCACCGAATAAGAAACCTTAACACGAAGGAAATGAGCCGATTTCATCATCCGATCTACTACCACCCAAATAGAGTCATATTGACACCGGGTGCGAGGCAAACCAATAAAAAAGTGCATATACAAATCTTCCCACTTCCAAGTAGGAATGCTAATATCTTGAGAGAAACCTCCCGATTTCTGATGCTCAAACTTTATTTGTTGGCAATTCGGACATTTGGCCAGAAATCCCGCAATATCCTTCTTCATCCCATTCCACCAATAGATCTCCTGTTAATCACGGTACATCTTGGTGGCTCCCGGGTGAATATAATATCGAGAGTTATGGGCTTTTGATAGGGTCCGTTCTGTTAAGTCATCAACTTAGGAACATATAAATGACCTTGTATCTAAGGACATCATCTCCCCCTTGGGAGAAAGCCTCTACAGACTTCTTAAGTACCACCTCTTTCAATTCTACCAAAAATTGGATCAAGACCTTGCTTGGCTTTCACATCCGCCACTAAGGACGATTTGGAACCATTGTGAACTATAACACCACCTTTGGTGGAGTCTACTAGTTGAACACCTAACTGAGTTAATCTATGCACATCTCAAACTAAATCTTTCTTTTCTTGATCAATATGAGCCACACTACCCATAGATAACCGACTAAGGGTATCCGACACCACATTAGCTTTTCCGAGGTGATAAAGCACACTCATGTCATAATCTTTCAATAACTCAAGCCATCTTCTTTGGCGAAGATTCAAATCTTTTTTATTAAACACATATTGCAAACTCTTGTGTTCGGTAAACACATCGACATGAACTCCATACAAATAATGCCTTCAAATCTTTAGCGAAAATATGACCGACGCTAACTCAAGTTCGTGTGTAGGATAATTTTTCTCATGAACTTCATGTTGCCTTGAGGCATAGGCAATAAATTTCCTATTTTCCATTAGAACACACCCTAACCCAATCCTAGAGGCATCACAATAAACCATAAAATCATTTGTTCTTTCCCGTAAGGTCAACACTGGAGCGGAAGTAAGTCTGTCTTTCAACTCCTGAAAACTTCTCTCACAAACATACTATCATATGAACTTGGCCTTGTGATGCTTATCATGCCCAAGACACTAACCTACAGTATGAGTGTCTACGATCATCGATAATATAGTACCCAACAAAGGATTAGGGTCGTGTCCCAAGGGAGTGGTTTTGAGAATTAATAGATAAATAAAAGTTAGTTCAACTTAGTCGTAGCTAAATACATAAACGAGTAAAAACATAGTAAATAAAAAGGGGTGACACAAAAGTGTCAAATATCAATTGGGGGTTTTGTCACAAGTAGTAAAAATAACAAGAAAATCAAGTATGGGGACAATTTCTTGGGGTGTGACCGCAATACAAGTTGAGATAAATCATTGGGTACATGCTTTCGATAGGAAATTTGCAAGATAATACTGATTATGCTAAGCTTTAGATGGAAATAAGTTCCCTCTCGAGCAACTTACCCCGTTTCAAATGCGTTCCTCTCGGACAGCCATTTGCCGCATGAAGGCCAACCTACGCCTTACCCCACTCACTCTCTTGAGCTGAGTATTAGGATATGGGACTAGGGCTCACCCTCTTAGACTGAACCTAATGTCGACCCATTCCTTAGGCCATCAGTCTAGCGGTCTTGGTTTCGCGACCTCCCTCTAGGGCAAGCCGAAAACACATGGGTGATTTTGTATTTGCGTACAAACCCATTAAATTAAACAACAACCACTAGGTCAAATCACCATTAAAATACATCTATCATATCAGCAAGCAAGACCCAACAATAATATCAACACATATTTGATAAATCACACCCCAAGAATGGGGGGTTTTAGCCATACATCAAGAAATAACAAAATACACCTAAAATGATACTAAAAACAAATGGGTATAAGGAATAAAACCTTGATTTACGCAACAGAAGAAGAATGGAGAAGACCCACTTCCAACTTGGGGAAGATGAAATCCTTCTTTCTTCAAGTTTCCCAAAAACCCTCTCCAAACTTGAGAGAAAAAATATCCCAAAAAGTACTATTCTATTGTGAAAATTAAAAAAAATGTTCGACTCTTAAAAATTAATAACAAGTTTAGTATTTATAGACTTTAGAAAATAGTGTTGGCAGATCTTTTGGCGAGGTTAGTCAGAATCGCCGATTAACTTGGCGATTCACCCTTTGGTGTATTTCGTCGCCGTCCTACACTAGCCTTCAGCATGGTCGTGCTCTATATCATTGGGCAAGATAGTACTGCTTCGCGGAATTATTCGGCGAAATGTCGACTGCTCCTTTCATCGCTTTTTTGATACTGCTCCTTCAGGGCTTCGCGTACTGGAACAAAGGGCGGAGTGCGTCCCTTCAGGAATCGCCAAGCGTGCTTGGCGATGCGCAGGCTTCAGCTTCTTAATTTTTTTCAGCCTTTTTGTTCCTTTTTGCGCCTAAGTGTCCATGCTTCCACCAAAACTTCAAGTACTTGAAACTTAAGAGTTTTCATCAGATATTGAGACAAAATAAGTATTTCAGGACACTATTTCTATCAAAATAAATCCCTAAATGAGTCCAATTTGTGGACTCATCAACATTCCTAACTTAAACTTTTGCTTGTCCTCAAGTTCAGTCGTTCAACAAGGTGCATCAAATACTGCTACACAAGACTAAATCATGAATGCACACAACCAGACTCAATTTACTTATGCAAGGTTCAATTGTGTACTCAAAGATTCAAGTTGTGACACACCATTACCAAAGATTCTCATGCTTGCAATACTTGCTACTTGTGCAATCAAGCTTAATAGGAAGTATCTAAATTCCCTCACTTAAAGAATGATTTCATATTCACACACAGAGGTTAATCAATTCAAGATCAGGAATCAGATGCAACGCTCACACTAAAAAAGAGGAACATAATGCATGTTTTTACCCATAGGTTTGCCCTTATTTTCCAATCGACTTTCGATTCAGCCTACTCAAGATCAAAAAGGTCTTTCTAAGGCTTGTAATGGGGATGAGTGCAAAGGTATGGTCATTTAGGCTTAGTGACTTTTTCCTCGTAAGATGTGGTATTCTCAAGGCATTCCCTTCTTTTCCTTTATTAATTCTTTTTCTAGTGCTTCTAAGTCATCTTTTTATTCACCTCCATGGATTGCTTGGAAACCCGATTTCCTTGGTGCTTTATATCACAAATATGTTTTTTTTTAAGGTTCCCATTGTTCTGCAACACCAGGGATTAAGGGGGACTTTTCTTGCACTTCTTGACTCCTCCTTTTCCTTTTTACCACACCCCCAACTTAGGCTTTTGGCCTAAGTTGGCTATTCGCTAAACCACAAATCAAGAGGATTATAGGTAGTGGGTTAAGTAAGGTCTAGGGTTCATCAAGGTTCTTTCAAAGAAAGTTAAGGCTCAAAGGGTGTTCAAAAGAGTTTCACACGCTCACGGGTAGGCCACAAAAGAGGTAGATGTCCAATTTAGCTCACACTCTTTAAAGCTGCCTAAGATCATTTCAAGAGCACACTTTTCTAAATAAATCAGACTAACAGGGCAAATTCTAGGATTATTCATGCAAGGTTCAAAGTAAGTTCATCACACAAGGCATCACACTTAAGTCAAACAAGATTACACACTTTCGCTAGTGTGCAACGGTCATTACAGGATAATCCATTCGATAAATAGCTAATCACAACGAGATGCAACGAGTTTACATATTGTCTATGCAACTTTATTTATCCTCATCGTAGTTGTACATTCATAGTCGTTTGATTGAGAGCACTATTCAAGTCATCGGTATTGATCAAAACCGAGACTCAAATTTTTGCAAAAGAACATCCACATCAACTCACGAGGGATGGCAAAAATGTGAGAAAAATTCAAAAAAATTTGGAAGGGTCAAAATCATTTTGCAAATAAAAATAAACGAAAATAGAGCCACAAGCTCAAACAATCGCAAAGCAGTTTTAAAAATATAATTAAAAATAGACAACCCAAATGTACACAAAAACACAAGTATCTGAAACAAACAAAACAAGGTGGCTTCACCCCACCATAAATAAATAAAAAAATTGTCCTCAAATATATAACAATAATCCAAAGGCAAATTAAAGAAAGACAGACATAGGGCTAGAGAATAATCCTGGTTAGGCAGTTGTTTCAAGTTAGAGTCCTTCAACAGATGTCGTGTAAAGCAGAAGGTATGCTGGGGACGTTTGGTGCATTGCCGAGTGATTCATCTAGCTCTGTACAACTTTTCTTAGCATTCCAATGAGCCTATCTTCAACCCACGCTCTCGAGTGATTAATTAGCTACCTTTTTGTGTGTTGGCCTCTAGCTTATCTAGTTCGTTCCTATTCGGTGGCAGCGATTTGGTTTTTGAGTGATTCCGTGTTCGCCAAACTAATTTTAACCTTCGTCGAGTTTTACAGAACTTGACAGCAGTTGTGGATGTTCAAATGGCAGTGACCATTGGGGTAGCCAATCAGGTGGGTGAATCGCCAAAACTTTCCTAAGCTCCACGAAATTTTACAAACTCCAGGCTCAGAGGGTGCCTTGAGTCAAACGGCGAAGTAGCCTTGATCACTGGCGTATTCGGGGACTCACCAACTGGATCTGCTGCTCTCCATTCTGCACCTCTTTAGCACCTACTACACTTCAATCTATAAAACTAAGAAAATATTATTTTTACTAGTACGCAAATATAAGATAATATGGGGTTTTGGGTTGCCTCCCAAACAACTCCTGAGTTAACGTCACGGAACGATGCAAGTCAAAGACTACTATTCATCCTCAGAATCACCCATGGTGTAATTAGTTGAATCTTCGGCGAATGGAGGATAGTGACCTATCATCAAATGGGTGATTTGAGCATCTTGTAGTTGAATGGTCATGGAGTTCGAAGTAGTTACTTCATTTAGCATATCAATGTTTTCCTTCATGTCATTCAGTTTCTTGTCATGCTTGTCAAGTTTTTGTTGGATGAGTGAAGAGGTATCATCACTTTGCACATCATCATGGCTATTTCTCTGTTTGCACTCTTGAAGGGAGAAGTTATTTTCCTTCTCCCTGGCTTGCTCTTCCAATCCCATCATCCGTTTGGATAGAACATCTACTTGCGCCACCAGTTTATTCCATTCATATTTGTTTTGGGCTTCTTTGTTGGTTTCACCCATTTTATCAAGTATTGTTGCGACGACTTCATAGGGTTGGTTTAGCATTCCGCCTTCGAAAAGGTGCTCAGCTATGCTTCTATTTTTCGATTTAAGACCTCGATAGAAACAATCCAGCAGTATCTTATCACGCATTCCATGAGATGGGCATGTCTGCAAATTTCTTTGAATCTCAGACACAATTCCGGAATTATCTCTTCCCCTACGTGTTTGAACGTCAATAGGTTATCCCTGAGGTTCAATAGCTTTAGGAGAGGATAATCAGTGTGATATTCATAGTGCTTATCCATTTTTGTTTCTCTACGTTGGTCTTCAGACAAGCAAAATAAAACTACAACTAAGGTTAGTAAAATTAAAACTAAGAAAAACTAGAATTCCAATTAACTACATCTTCACATAACACCACTCCCCAGCAGCGATGCCATTTTGATGCTTATCATGACCAACGACACTAACCTACAGTACGAGTGTCTATGATCGTCGATAATATAGTAACCCAACCAAGGATTGGGGTCGTGTCCCAACGGAGTGGTTTTGAGAATTAATAGAAAAATAAAAGTTAGTTCTACTTAGTCGTAGCTAAAGACATTAACGAGTAACAACATAGTAAATAAAAGGGGGTGACACAAAAGTGTCAAATATCAATTCGAGGTTTTGTCACAAGTAGTAAAAACAACAAAAATAACAAGAAAATAAAGTATGGGGAAGAGTTCTTGGGGTGTGACCGCAAAACAAGTTGAGATAAATCGTTAGGTACATGCTTTCGATAGGAAATTTTCAAGATAATAGTGACTAGGCTAAGCTTTAGAATAAAATAAGTTCCCGCTCGAGCAACTTACCCCGTTTCAAATGCATTCCTCTCGGACACCTATTTGTCGCCTGAAGGCTAGCTACGCCTTACCCCATTCACTCTCTCAAGCTGAGTGTTAGGCTATGGGATTAGGGCTCACCCTCTTAGGCTGAACCTCATGTCGACCCACTCCTTAGCCATCAGTCTAGCGGTTTTGGTTTCGCGACCTCTCTCTCGGTCAAGCCGAAAACACATAGGTGGTTTTGCATAGCAACTACAAACCCATTAAATTAAACCACAACCACTAGGTGAAATCACCATTAAAATACATCTATCCTATCAGCAAGCAAGACCCAACAATAATATCAACACATATTTGCTAAATCACACCCCGAGATTGGGGGTTTTTAGCCACACATCAAGAAATAACAAAATACACCTAAAATGATACTACAATCAAATGGATATAAGGAATTAAACCTTGATTTAAGCAAATGAAGAAGAATGGAGAAGACCCAATTCCAACTTGGGGAAGATGAACTCCTTCTTTCTTCAAGTCTCCCAAAAACACTCTCCAAACTTGAGAGAAAATATCCCAAAAAGTACTATTCTATTGTGAAAATTAAAATACATGTTCGACTCTTAAAAATTAATAACAAGTTTAGTATTTATAGACTACAGAAAATAGTGCTGGCGGATTCTTCAGCGACGTTAGTCAGAATCGCCGTTTAACTCGGTGATTCACCCTTTGGTGTAGTTCGTCGTCATCATGCACTTGCCTTCAGCATGGTCGTGCTCTGTGTCATTAGGTGAGATAGTACTGCTTCGTGGAATTATTCGGCGAAACGCTGAGTGCTCTTTTCATTGCCTTTTTGATCCTGCTCCTTTAGGGCTTCACGTTCTGGAACAAAGGGCAGAGTGCGTCCCTTCGGTGAATCGCCAAGCGTGTTTGGCGATATGCAGGCTTCATCTTCTTCGTTCTTTTCAGCCTTTTTGTTCCTTTATGCACCTAAGTGTCCATGCTTCCACTAAAACTTCAAGTACCTGAAACTTAAGAGTTTTTATAAGATATTGAGACAAAATAAGCATTTGAGGACACTATTTCTATCAAAATAAATCCCTAAATCAGTCCAATTTGTGGACTCATCAGCTTCTTTTGAGTCAAAGTCGTTAATGGAGAGGCAATCGTAGAAAATCCCTCAAAAAATATTCTACAATAACTGGCCAAACCTAAGAAACTTCGAATATCTATCGGTAATAAAGGTCTAGGCCAACTCTTAACCACATCCGTCTGAATTGGATCCACCTCAATACCCTTGCTTGAAACTATATGACCAAGAAAAGCTACGGACCTTAACCAGAATTCACATTTTCTAAACTTAGAAAAAAGTTGTTGGTCCTTGAGGATTTGCAATACGATCCTCAAATGAGCTATATGCTCATTCTCACTTCTTGAATAGATCAAAATATCATCGATAAACACAATCACAAACATGTCAAGAATTTTTCTGAATACTCTATTCATAAAGTCCATAAACGTTGTCGGAGCGTTAGTCAAACCAAAGGACATCACTAAGAACTCATAATGCCTATATCGGGTTCTAAAAGCCATTTTCAAAATATCTTCTTCTTTCATCCTCAATTGGTGATAATCAGAATAGAGATCAATCTTACAGAAATAACTTTCCCCTTGAAGTTGATCAAATAAATCATCTATCCTTGGGAGAGGATACTTGTTCTTAATGGTAACCTTATTCAATTGTCGATAATCAATAAACATACGAAGGACCAATCTTTCTTTCTAACAAACAAGACTTGAGCACCCCATGGAGAGATACTTAGCCGAATGAAACCCTTATCCTACAAATCTCTCAACTGCTCTTTCAACCCTTAAGTTCCACCAGAGCCATTCTATAAGGAGGAATATAAATAGGTGGTATATCTGGGAGAAGGTCAATACCAAAGTCTATTTCCCTTTCGGGAGGAATACCGGGTAGATCATATGGGAACACTTCCGGAAACACATTTACAATGGGGACCGACTCAAGAATAGGGGTTTCAAAATTTACATCCCTCACCCTAATTTTATGGTAAATACAACCCTTAGAAATCATCTTCCTAGCTTTTAGGTAAGAAACAAATTGACCTTTAGGCATAGAATTTCCTCCCTTCCGTTCTTTGATAGGCTCATTTGGGAATTGAAACTTAACTACACGAGTCCTACAATCAATAGAGGCATAACAAGAGTGCAACCAATCCATACCAATGATAACATCAAAGTCTAACATATCAAGCTCTACCAAGTCAACACGAGTAACTCTATGGGATAAGGAAAGGGGACATCTTTTACAAACCCTCTTAGCCTCCACAGAATCACCAACAGGGGTAGAGATAGAAAAAGGTTCTAACAACACATCGGGGAGCACATCAAACCTCATAGCCACATAAGGTGTCACAAAGGACAAGGTATAACCGGGATCAAGTAAAGCATACAAATCTTATTGAAAAACCTTTAACATACCGGTCACCCATCTGGGGAACTATCTTGATCACCTCTAGTTTGGAGAGCATAAAATTGGTTCTTCTTAGGAGCACTTGCACCCGAACCACTTGGACCGGATGAAGGGTAGGGTTGAGCCCTTCAACGAGTATCTCCCTCATATTTACCAACCAAAGGACAATTCCTTGTCTTTTAATCCATCTTTCCACACCCAAAGCAAACATTGGAACCCGCTAGACACTTACCCTCGTAATTCCTTCCATATTTAGCACAAGTAGGCATCAAGGACCTATTACCATCTCCTTGAGGTTTAGGGTTTGACACCCTTTCATTGTTAGATGTTGGAGGAACATTTGAAGAACCTTGCCTGGAAAACTTTTGCCGAAACCTTGAATGTCCCCGTCCACTGGACTTAGAATGTGAAAAAATACCATCATCCGTTCTTTCCCTTTTTGCTTCCTTAGAAATTTCCTTAAGCAAAAAGGGAAAGAACGGATGATGGCATAGACAAGCATAGTGGTGGGACACTCTTTGACTACCATGTCGGACACACCCGATACAAACTTACTCATCTTAGCCCTACGATCTGCAACAATAGAAGGATAAGATTTGGAGAGTTGATTGAACCTCAAAGAATATTCCCTTACACTCATATTTTCTTACCTAAGGTTAATGAACTCAAGAACCTTGGCTTCTCTCATCTCAAGAGGGAAGAATCTATCAAAAAAAGCAATTTTGAACCTTTCCCACTCTATAGGTCACGCTTCTTCCGGCATTGCCTCCTTCCATTGATTAAACCAAATTTGAGCAACCCCTTTGAGTTGATAAGTGTCTAATTCCACCTTCTCTATCAGAGTCACTCCCATAAAATAAAGTATCTTGTAGATATCTTCGAATAACTCTTGAGGATCTTTCTCGACTTTGCAGCAATAAAATTTCGGAGGGTTCATACTAGTAAAGTCCCTCACTCTTGCTTAGAGAAAGAAGAAGAGAAGTTTCATAAACATCTAATAGCCTCTCATTCATAAATGTGGTGTGCTTCATATTTATGAACAAGACTCTACTAGACGTGGCTTGAGACATCCTAGAACCATTCTAAACCTTGTGCTCTGATACCAAGTTTGTCACCACCCAAGGTACCCCTTAGATGTAACAAGGCGTATAAAACCCTGAGAGGCCTTATACAAGCCACTTAGTGTATCATGACATAAAATTAATAGAAAATGATGCGTAAATTTAAAACATTTCAAGACAATAAAAGTCTTTCATAAAACGAGTGAAAGTCTAATACAATTGTCTCAAATCATCTAAACATGAACAATAGAATATCCTTGGGACACAACCCATACAATAGTCCAAAACATAAGGAAAGAAATAGGGGAAAGTGGTGATCAAATCCTCGAATGCTATGAGGACTCACCAATTCTTTACTTCTTGATCAACTATGAACCTAGCCACGAGTGTGAGAATAAACACAATGGTTAGTCAATATAAACCATAATCATAATAAAGCACATAAATCACCATCATAATAAAGGAGGAATACTTCTCAAGCAACCTCTACTTAACCTTACTCAAAACTTGGGTCATCCACCTCTAGTAATGCTTACATCATGGAAGGCATATCAAGCTACAGTCCAAGCTAATCATCTTCATAACATAATCACATTAGTCATACTTACTTTTGAAGACATGGAGATTCACCTCCTTGCCTAGCTTACTAAGGCTAATGGGTATTCGCCTCTTTCCTTACTTACTTTAAGATCATGAGTACTCGCCTCCACAATTACATCATATGACATGGGTACTCGCCTCCACATCATTTCATAAGGATCATAGGTACTCGCCTCCATGTCCATTCATAATATTAGGAACATGAGGAATCACCTCTTGTTCAATTCCAAGGAGTATAGGAAATCATCTCATATCCTTCTCATATGGAGGTCAAGGGTAGTCGCCTCTAGCCTTATTATTTACATAGTCTTTAAGTCTAGATTAACTTTAGGTGAGAAATCCTGTCAACCTAGAATCATTCATGTGAGTGAACCTTTCACATTCATACAATCATGCTTAGCAATTCATTGTGGGAAGTATCCCTTCCACACTTCAACATCAACAATCAACAATTCATAGTCTAGGCTTTACTCTCAAAGCACTACATCTCATAATCATCATCTATCCTATAATCTCAAGCAATTAACATCAGAATTCATCAATCCTATATGGAGATATATAAACCCACAAAGTTTCCCTTCATGGCATCAACCCAATTATATCAATTATAGGTTAGGATCATGGAATAGGCATGGGTACATGAAATTTCATCCTAAAAACATGTAATCCTATCTAACCAATCATAAACAATCATAATCCACTCAATTGGATCAACATTCATCATAACCCACAACATTGGAAGAAACCCTAACTAGGATGGGGATTCAGACTTCACAATTGGGGAGTTCTAGGGGACTCCATGGAGGAAGCAAAAGCCACCATACCTTAGTCACAAATCCCACAAAATCTTGAAGATTGGGAGACTTGAACTTGACCTAGCTTCAAAATCTTCCTTCTTCTTCTACCTTCTAGAGAGAGAATATTTGAGAGAGAGTTTGGGATTTCTTTCGGGATTTGAGAGAATGACTTGAATGGGGGATTTTGGGGGTTGAAAATACTTATATAGGTGTCCTAGGCTTGGGTAAAACGACACCACTTCAATTTAACTAAAACCGAAATAGACCCATAAGCCCCTAAAATAACCATCCAGTCACGAACCACGGATCCCCATCCGACGGACCGTGGATGGACCCACGGTCCATCCTGGTGGTTTGCCACTAGATTCAGAGAGTTTTGTTCAGTCGACAGCTGCAGGGCCACACGGCATGGTCCTACCTACGGTCCATAGGTGCCACCGTGGTCCATGCCTGGACATTTTTCTGAGGGGCCGATCCACGAACCCACCTATGGTCTGTGGCCCATACCATGAGATTTGGTTTTCCCTTCGTGGATGACACTTGGAAGGTCTGAAAAGCTGCTATTTGGTCTTTCTGCATATGGGGTGTTACACGACACTTGAAACTTCAAAAGACCCCAAAAACTACTTTCTTAACAACTTAGCCTTTAAAACTCACAAACCTACCAAATTCTCAACTCCTAACTCAAAGTTCAAAGAAAACTTTCTAAACTCAATCATAAAGGACTTGGGGTCGATAACGGGAAAGGAAAATGGTCAATTCACGAAACTTTCCAAAATTACCAAACGGGTCATTACAAGGCTAAACAATTATACCTGTGTTTTAAAAGACTCTGTTGGGACTCACCTCAAGGCTCACTTGGGGCGGGCCTCTAGGAAAATTCCCCAAGAATCACGTGTGGGGCTTAATTTTGTAAGACTTACACCCTAAGCTCCCGATTGTACGCCCTAAGCACGCCCAACGCCCAATGTTTGGGGCGAGCCTAATATATCTTACACAAATTATGTGTTAAAATCTTTAGTTAAAATTGTGACCTTCAAAATATTTTAATAAATGAATGATACTTAATCATTTTTAATCTATAGGGATAAGAATATTGTGAATAACTCAAATAACAAGTTGTATAGTATCACATCTTTACTATTTGGTAACACTGTGAAGGTGATTATTTCGTATGGAACATTTCTTTTAAGAATACGTAACAAAATTTTAATTCTTCATTTGTCATTGGTCTTCATGGTTTTTTCATATGTATCAAAATTATCATACTTTATTTAGATAGTTGAAAGTAATTTTATTTTTATTCATGAAGGAGTGATGTTTTTATTATAATAGTAGTAAGTTTTATTGATTATTTTCCTTTATGGGGTTAAATTGTATAGTATGATAAAAAATACTTTTGGAAATAATGATTCTTTTATTATTAGAAAGTAAAAATATTAGATTATTTATACTTGTATAATCATGTTAGAAGTTTTATTTTCTATGAGTTTCATTAATCATGTTTGTAGTTATTTCAAACTACTGATGTATTTTTTAATTTATTGTTACTATATTATTATATTATAGCGTACATTAAAAATTTAAAGATTCATAGGGCTTATGCCCCACGTCTAGAGGCTTACATCTCACCCTATACTAAGTATAATGCCTCACCTCACGGCCCCGCCTTTTAAATATTGGTCATACCTGAAGTCACGCAGTTTTGTGTCTCACATTGGTAAATATAGATATTTACATTGTAAAGGGGGCTTGTGAAATGATTCAGTCACATGTCATTAGTCTTGTGCATTCTCTGAATGATGCTCTTCTTTCACTCATCATGTAATGAATTGAGTGTGAAGCTCTTTAATCTTGAGCCAAGAAACCCCAATGTTCAGGGTTTATGCTTCTGAAATTTGATATCTTCATGAAATGAAACAAGAATGATTCTCAGGAGTAGAAACATCAAGCTAGGTGTGTTTTGTATGAAGGAAAATGTTTTCCATGGAAAATGTTTTCTTTGAAAACAAGTAGATTCCCTACTTATTTTCTCAAGTTTGGTTGGTGAGTAGAAAATATTTTCTAGAAAATAGTTTTAATGTTTAGTTGGTGAATGAATTTTTTTATTGAGAAAATATCTTTAACTTTTGGTTTGAGAAACTCAAGAGGAATTGAAACAGATAGACAAGTGTTACATACAATAAGCAATATATAAGCCAATAATAATTAGCAATTAATACACAAATAAAAAATTGCACATTTTAGCCTAAAAGTAATATATCGATTTTTTTTTAATTATTATTTTTTAAATAATAAAAGATATTTAATATCATCTCTCTTCTAACTTTCAACCATTACTTTTTAAAACTAGCAAAAGATTATTTAGAATTATCTCTCCCCTTTCATATTAGTACGTATTTTTTAAATAATAAAGGAAAATTAATTTCATGTCTCTTCTAACTTCCAACCATTTCTCCTTAAAACTAGCAAACAATTATTCAAAACTCTCTCCTTTCAAAATATATCGTATTTTTAAAAATAATAAAAGAAAATTAACACCATCTCTATTTTATCTTCCAACCATTTCCACTTTAAAACTAGCAAAATACTATTTAGAATTATATCTTTTCTTAAATTTAGCAAATAATATTTTGATTATGATTATTCTTATTTCAAAGGTATTCCTATGAGTTCATTACCTGCCAATTATTTTTCCTTTGAACTCAATTCATATTCACTTAACAAATTTGTATACATTTGTTTGCATTGGTATTCATTAATCCACATCCATCTAATAGATAGGCATACATTTGTTTGTATTCATAATAAATTGGTATACATTTATATTTATTTGCATTGATATCTTTCAAATTTTACATAGGTATACATTTGTATTGGATACATTCGTCCATACTCATATATAAAATTGTACACATTTGTTTGCATTAATATCTTTCTAATTTTACATTTTATTGGATACATTTGTTTGTAGTCATAACAAATCGGTATACATTTATTTGCATTAATATCTTTCAAATTTACATACGTATACATTTATATTGGATACATTCATCCATATTCATTTATAAATTGGTATACATTCGTTGGCATTAGTATCTTTCAAATTTTACATAGGTATATAGTTGCTTGCATTACTATTTTGGAATGCAATCAACGAAATTCTTTAACAAATTTAGATTATTTTACATTTTTATGTGTTTGTTTATATTCATTACCAAATTTAGATACATTTACTGGAGACAAAATAAATATTCGTTATCAAATTCAATCAAAGAAATTCAATATTTTTTAAATAAATTCATAAATATATTAATTAATTATTTATTAGAAATTGAAAAAATGTCAATTCCAAAAATCAGAAAACATTGCAATTTTTGGGGGAAGAAAATGTTGTTAAATTATAATACAAATACGTTAATTTGTAAGAATAAAAAATCTTGAATCCAACTATAAGATAAATAATGTAGAAAATCTCAACTTTTTTTAAAATAACCCAAACAATGAATATAAAAATAATTGGTATGATTTGAGTTACTTATTGTGAAGAGTTACTGTTGTGATTGATCTCTCAAGGAAATATTTTAGAGAAGAATATAGAAATTCTAAACTTGAAAAAGGGAGAAAAAAAAGGGAAGAAAGAGAGAATTGAAAAATACGTAATTTCTTACAAATTATGAGGAGAGAGAAAAAAGGAACAGTAAAATCAGACGTGTTAACTGATAGATAGAGAGAGAAAATACGAAAAATAATCAATTTTGAGAAAAAACTATGTGGCTATTTAATGCCAAATAAACATTTAAAAAAAGTCTTTTTGTGCTAAAAAATTTAAAGTGGACTATTTATTCCTAATAAAGTCTATAGGTTGTCATGCTAAGTCATAGTCCTTAGAAAAATAATTTTTTATCCAAAAATCAACTTCGATAATTGATCTAGGACCCGACCCCGACCCCGACACAAAAACTATGACAAGATTCTAATGACCGTTCCAAAATCTGACCCTAAGATCTGACCCACGAAAAAATTTTCGAAAACAATTTTTTGAAGGGATCTCTTGGGGGGGGGGGGTGGCAGCAGGGGAGGAGGTAGGGGTAGGGGTGGCATAAAAATGAAAAACTAATGCTCTATCACTCTTATAACTTTAACGAAACTATCGTAATAAATAATGTTTCATCACTCATAAAACATGTAGAATGTTAAAGTTATGTTTGAACACACATAAAATCTCATAGACCAGCAACCCATCCAGCCTCGCATTAGTTTTTAAAAACCCACTTCAACCCGCATCCCACCCGCCCCGCACAATCTTAAAACCAACCCACCCCACATAGCCTTAAAACCGCCCGCCCCGCCCCATTGTTATCCATATCCTTAAGGAATTTAGTTTTCTCATTGTACCTTAGGTTTTGGATACCTCCTCCCAAAATAAAATGGATATACCTATCACTGGAGTAGTGGTATCTCAAAGGCCGACGAGTTCATTAACCGCAAAGACGATACCAAAATCACTCAAGGACTCAATATTTGTTTTTTAGAAAAATATGGAAAAGAAGTTCAGAAATTCGCTACAGAAACATGAGGCTAGTACTATGAATTTATAGTCAATATCTTGGGATCTCTAATGTTCTAGGTAGAGTTACTGACACGATGACTTGTGCTCGACCATAGTCACATTTTCTTCGATGATTTTTTAATCAATTCTTTAGTTAGGCCTTTTGTAAGTGGATATAACATATTATCTCTTTATTTATGTTAGTTAAGTGGGATAATTTTACTAGAGAATGGTGTTTAATGGTATTATATCTTTGTCGTATGTGAAAAGACTTTTTGTTACACATAACCCTCTAGCCCTTCCTATTGTCTCTTGGTTATCACGCATATAGGAGCCAATAGTTTGGACCAAAATGGAATGTCTTCTGAGAAATTTTCGAGTCATACAACTTCTTTACCAGCTTTGTTTAAATCTTAAACTCGGACTTTATTTTAAAGCGAGCAGTTGATATTTCATGTACGGTTCTGAAACAGAGATTCTTTCCAATAAAGACTGAGAAGATTAACTCAAGAACCAATTTGATTCTGAGCTCCATTGTAGAATTCGGACCAAAAAAGTTGAATCTCGTCTGAATCACCATTTGTCAGGACTCTTGGCTTAAGTTCCTTGGCTTGGAGAGGGCATTTAGTCCATTAACACGGATTGTTAGACAATCTTCACCTTTAATTTACTAAACTCTTATTGAATTTAAGTTAATATTTAATGAATTATACTTTTTACGCGTGTGTAATTAGGTAGCGTGTGTTTCAAAGATAACAAATTAGTTTGGAGTCAAAATAAGTAATTTGAGACTTCAAAGTTTGACAGGAAGTCCAAACAAACTAATCAAGATCAAGTTGGGGTTCAAGAATCAATTAGACATTCAAAAATGGTGCAAAAATGAAGAAATTTAGCACAAAATGAATTAAAGCCAAATAAAAAAAAGGAAAAAACAGTGGAGGACAATGTTATGACCTATGTCCCACCCTATTCGAAGACAAGACTCAGGGAGAACAATTGTTGAGAAATAACGAAACGTACCTGAAGGAGTGCACCAAAGTGATGAGCTATGAATTGGAGATGTGAGCAACAAGTGTTCCCACACACTTGGAATGCCAATCACGAAGGGAGGCAGTGAGTTGGAAAGAAGTTGAAGTCGTTGTGCAATCGTTGCACGTTTGGAGCACCAATTGTGTGATCATGAAGTGTGTTTATGAGGCAATATTAAGTTGAGGTCAATTTTAAAATTTCGCCAAACAAAACTCAATGCAATATAAGGTGGAAACTCATCCCAAATAAGGGTATCTTGGTTATGAGCAGCCATAATCTTGAAGAACGCCTAGAAATTAACATAATTCACTTCTTTCCATTACTATTAGATTCAATATGAAACTTTGAATAAATCGTCGATTGTAGTGTGTTCTATTTCATGTTCTTCTATCTCTTTTCTTCAATTATAGAGTAGTTTTTTATTTTGACATTTTTAACACACATGATGTATTGATAATTTATTTTGAATTTTTATTCTTATTTTTATGGTTGAATTAGTTTATGGAGTTGAAAATGAATAGCATATTTGTTAATTAGTTTGTATAATTGGAAGAAGAATAAATTTACACTTTCTTGTTGGCTTTGAATCATTATTTTTTTGTTCAGACTAAGTCCCAAGTGTTATTCTTGCATACATATGTTCACGAGGCAGTAATTAGTTAATTCTTTAAAGTTTAGATTTAATGAAATAGAAAGTAAATCTTAGGAATTCTTTAATTAACTATCAAATTCGTGAGAATCGATAGGACTTTAGACATGAATATGGAAGAGAATCATATGCCAATTATTGTCCAGCACTTGTCTCACATTAATAGTAACTTTTGCTCCTTTGTTAACGTATTTTAATTTAAATTATTAGGCGTTTCGTGGTTGTAACCACAACCAAACAATTATTAATTTCCTAAATAATATGTAGCAAGACTTTTTTTTTATTTACTAGTTTTACCAATCTCTCTGAGACGATTTATAAAATTATACTATCTTTGGATAGAGAGCACTCAACTTACATTGTGTTTTTCACTTGTTATTTATGGTGGTGTTGCTGGAGATAGAAAACAAAGTGTATTCATATAAAACTGTGAATTAAGTTAGGCCTTTATTTTTTAAAAAAATAAATTATTTTGACTTCCTTATTCACACTTGATTTATTGTATTTTCTTTGTTGACGGTAGGTTATATGTAACATCCCACCTTAGAAAGAGCTAAATTTAGAAAGTGCTAAGTTGGAAATAGCTAAATTGAGAATTTTGCAAGTTTTGCTTAAGTTGTGAGTTTTGGGTCAACTTCAAACCACCATAACTTTAAGTACAAGATGAGTTAGGTGGCTCATAAGATATCAAATGAAAGGTCCTGGAATCCTCTTTCCAATACCGTCGAGTTTGCTAAATTTCAAGCTCTTATAAGGGAGATATGCCTATTTGAAGTCAGCATGTCCAGTTAAGGAAAGTTACCTAAATTAATGAAGGGTATTTTGGTCTTTTATTTACCCCATCGGCCTAAACTGAATTTTGTAACACCCCGTATCCAAAAGAGGGAAATGAACCAGATCTTGTGAAGCTGTAGGTGCCACCCACAAAGGCCAACCACGGCCCGTGGGTTGAACCACGGACTGTAGGTGGGTCCGCGAGTTGGCCACCCTGCCAAGTTGATCAAGGTCAAGAACTATGGTCGGACCTATGGACCATAGGTCAGACCATAGTCCGTGGTCAGGGTCCGTGGTTCGAAGGCAAAAATTATAGTTTCTGACCATGAATGACGGTCCACCAGGACGGATCGTGGGTCAGACCACGGTCCGTCTATTAGGGTTCGTGAATGGTCACCTGTCAGTTATTTTTAGGGGCAGTTGGGTCTTTTCCTATTTAATTAATTCCTATACTACGTCATTTTACCCTTCATTAAGACCCCTATATAAACTTTTCAACCCCCAAATTAACCCATTACTTCATTCATCCAAATTCCCAAGAGAAAACTATATTCCTCTCCAAATATTTTCTCTGTATAAACTTGAAGAATAAGAAGAAGGATTCATCTAGGGTTTCAAGCTAAGGTCCATATTCCTCCATTGAAGGCTAGAAATTGGAGTCAAGGTATGATAGTTTTCATCCATTGAGTTCCCAATTACTCTATTTCAAATGGTAGAATTCCCCAATTGAGTTAGGGTTTTCATCAATTATCATGGGTTCTCTTTATTATTGATTTAAATGATTGAATTATGATCTCTTATGCATGAATTGATGATACGTGATGATTTTATGATGATTTCCCATGAATCCATGTAATTCCCATGTTTTCAAGTTATGAATCATATGATGTAGGATTTTGAGTATAAAGCAAGAGTTTTATGAAATTAAACATGGATTGCAAGCTTTACATGTATTTATGATGAAATTCATATCTAACCCATGTTTCTAAGAGTTGATGATTGAAAGTGGGTTTTAAACCTCAAGAGGTAAATTATGGACTTATGCATTGTTTTATGAAATCTATGCAAATGTTTTAAGGGTGCTTTGAGAGTAAAGTACCAATGATGATGTTGTGTTGTGAAAGGATATTCTCACTAAAACACATACTATCATGATGTGAAAGTTTTTCTCCCATAGAAAGGATTCTTATGTTGGAAGGCTTTCTCACCTAATTGGGTCAAAGACAAAGAGCTATCTTAATGAAACTTGCTTGAATTGGTTGTCCAAGGGAACCTCTTCATGAGTAATGAAGTCAAGTAACAAATGACTATTCCGTGGGAATTTATGCTTAGCATCAAGTGCATATTGATAGTGAGATGGAAGCTCTCCCGTAGTAGAGGCCGGGTTTCCCAAGAAATCTCATGAGATGGAAGCTCCCCCTTAGTAAAGGTCGGGTTTCTAGTAGAAATCTCCTTATCCCATAACTATGTGCCCCCATAGGTTGATTAGCTAGTGGATCCACTTAAGCTAGAAGTTCAAGGTTCTACCTTCGGCAAGTAGAACAACCCTTTTCGGTGTGGGGGACACCGGGGGATCATGTTATAGCTCACATGGTCGCTATGTCGATTAAGGTTAATTCCCCACAACTAATAATAAACTAAGGTTACTTCAAGAAGTATCGCATATGAGTTCAAAGGTTTTAAAGAAAAAGTTAGCTTGCATTGACCATGATTTATGACTTATGTTTTATAACTCTTTTATATCATGTATTAGCTTGGTCAATTGCATGTCATGAAATGAAATGTCCCTTTATAGCATGATTTAAATGCTTTATGTATGGCTATCATACTTGGTACATTGTTTTGTACTAACACATACTCTTGCCTATATTTTTCCCAAATGTAGGGTCCGATATTCAGGGTGCTCAATTTCATGGCTAGTTGGTTATTTGGTTGATTCCGGAGCTTTGGTGAGTCCTCATTCTTCAAGGAAGGACTCTTATTGTTTAGTTTATTTCATGGATTTCTCTTTTGGACATGAAGTATGGGCTAGGCTCAATTTCATTCTATTGTGTTAGATGGCTATGATGAGACAAGAGTTTAGATTTTTGCTTTTTGTTTTATAAAATGTTTTAGACTAGGACTATTGTTTTGCTCTTAATGTTCTATTTTTTATGTTATTAGAGCTAAGGGGCTTGTATGGAGTCCTTCGGGGTTTTATACACCATGTTATATCTAGGGGTTACCCCTAGGTCGTGACAAACTTGCTAATTAGAGCACAAGGTTGAGAATGGTCCTAGGATATCTCATAAGCCACGTCTAGTAGAGTCTTGTTCATGAGTGTGAAGCGAGCCACATTTATGAATGAGAGGCTACATGATGATTAGGAAATTTCACTTCTTTCATTACTTTAAGTCATGCGATAGAGTTTAACCCCATAAGGTCTCTCTCCTAATCCTTATCCTATGTTCTTCAGGATATGGCTACCCGAAGAGCTTATGATAAAAGGAATGTGATGGAATGCGGAACAAGAAGCTCCTCCCCAAGCTCCACAAGTTATGGTCGATCCTTTGGTCGAGCAAGTATCTAATGCGAAGTTTAAGGCTACTTTTCAAGTGTTGGCTCAAGCACTTACGGCCCAAGACGATAGGGAGGTTGTGGTTCCCGCAAGCTCAAATGTGAATTTGGCGGCTTTAAGAGTGAGGGATTTCACAAGAATAAATCCTCCATAGTTTTATGGTTCCAAAGTTAAGGAAGATCCTCAAGAGTTTATCGATGCGGTATATAAGTTGTTGATGATCATGGGAGTTACGCCGATGGAAAAGGTGGAGTTGGTCGCTTATCAATTGAAAAGTGTGGCTCAAATATGGTATAACCAATGGAAAGAAGTGAGATCGGAAGATGTGGGTCCTCTTGATTGGGAGAAGTTTAAGGCCGCATTTCTTAATAGGTTTTTTCCCCTTATGATGAGGGGAGATAAGGTGCTAGAGTTCATTAACCTTCGACGAGGGAGTATGAGTGTTAGGGAATATGCTCCAAAGTTCATTCAATTGTCTAAGTATGCTCCAACAATGGTTGCAGATTCAAGGGCTAAGATAAGTAAGTTTGTGTCGGGTGTGTCTGAAATGGTCGTTAAAGAGTGCCTAACCGCAATGCTTATTCTTGATATGGACATCTCTCGTCTTATGGTGCATGCCCAATAAATTGAGGAGGAGAAACTCAAGGAAACGTCTACAGAGGAAAAAAAGGGTAAGACTGCTAATGGTAATTATTCTAACACAAGGTCTGATGGACAAGGTCGTCCAAGATTCCAACGAAGGTTTTCCAGTCAAGGTTCCTCCAATGCTCCTCCTAATTTCAACCAAGATAGGGTGTCTAACCCTAAGCCTCAAGGAGGATATGGTAGTGGATCTTCATTGCCTAGGTCTAATTGCACTAAGTGTGGAAGGAAGCACGAGGGTAAATGTCTAGCCAACATGGATGGTTGCTTCATTTGTGGTAAGAGTGGTCACAAAATGAAGGATTGCTCGATGCTTATGGTTAAAGGAAGGGAGGTAAAGAAAGCTCCTATTAGTGGTGCGGGTTCCAATGCTCATAAGCAAAACCGCTTCTATGCACTTCAGACCCGAGGTGAACAAGAGAGTTCTCCAGATGTGCTTACCGGTATGTTGAAAGTTTTTTGACTTGATGTATATGATTTACTTGATCCCGGTGCTACCTTGTCTTTTATGACACCTTATATGGCTACGAGGTTTGATGTTCTTCCAGATGTGTTGTTAGAACCTTTTTTTGTCTCGACTTCTGTTGGTGATTCTGTGGTGGCTAAGAGGGCCTATAGAAAATGTCCCATTTCCTTTTCCCATGTGGTTACTCGTTGACTTCGTAGAGCTTGATATGTTAAATTTTGATCTTATCTTAGGTATGGATTGGCTGCACTCTTGTTATGCTTCTATTGATTGTAGAACTCGTGTAGTCAAGTTTCAGTTTCCGAATAAGCCTATCCTAGAGTGGAAGGGGGGGAAATTCTATGCCTAAGGTCAGCTTGTCTCTTATCTAAAAACTAGAAAGATAATTGCTAAGGGTTGCTTCTACCATTTCATTAGGGTGAGGGATGTACATTCTGAAACCCCTTCTCTCGAGTCGATCCCTATTGTCAATGAGTTTTCGAAAGTATTTCGAGATGATTTACTCGATATTCCTCTTGAACGGGATATAGACTTCGGTATTGATCTTCTCCCAGATACGCAACCTATTTATATTCCTCCTTCTTATATGGCTCTGGCAGAACATAAAGAGTTGAAATAACCATTGACAAATTTGTTGGGTAAGGGTTTCATCCGATGAAGTATCTCTCCATGGGCTTCTCCAGTTTTGTTTTTGAGGAAGAGGGATGGTTCTCTTCATATGTGTATTGATTATCGATAGTTGAACAAGGTTACCATAAAGAACAAGTATCCTCTTCCAAGGATAGATGATTTATTTGACCAACTTCAAGGAGCAAGTTATTTCTCTAAGATTGATCTCCAATCGTGTTATCACCAATTGAGGGTGAAAGATAATGACATTCCAAAAATGGCTTTTCGAACTCGATATGGTCATTATGAGTTGTTGGTAATGTTGTTTAGGTTGACTAATGCTCCTGTGGCCTATATGGATTTGATGAATAGGGTGTTTAGACAATACCTTGATATATTTGTGAGTATGTTCATTGATGATATTTTGATCTACTCAAGGAGCGGGAATGAGCATATTGATCATTTGAGGATCGTGATACAAATCCTTAAGGACCAACAACTTTTTTCAAAGTTTAGCAAATATGAATTTTTGTTAAGGTCTGTAGATTTTCCTTGGTTATATTGTTTCGAGTAAGGGTATTGAGGTAAATCCTAAGAAGATGGATGCGGTCAAGAGTTTGCCGAGACCTCTAACTCTTTCGGACATTAGAAGTTTCTTGGGTTTGGCCGGTTACTATAGAAGGTTTGTTGAGGGTTTCTCTTCAATTGATTGTCCTTTGACGGCTTTGACTCAAAAGAAGGCTAAGTTCATATGGTCTAAAGCGTGTGAGAAAAGTTTTCAAGAGTTGAAAGAAAGACTTATTTTCGCTTATGTGTTGACCTTACCGGAAGAAATAAATGGTTTTGTGGTTTATTGTGATGCTTTGAGAATTGGACTAGGGTGTGTGCTTATGAAAAATGGGAAAGTTGTTGCATATATCTCAAGGAAACTTAAAGTCCATCAAAAGAATTACCCTACTCACGACCTTGAATTAGCGGCGGTCATTTTTGCTCACTATTCGTATGGAGTTCATGTAGATGTGTTTACCGACCACAAGAGTTTACAATATATGTTTAATCAAAAAGATTTGAATCTTCGTCAAAGAAGGTGGCTTGAGTTATTAAAGGATTATGGCATGAGTGTCCTTTATCACCCCGGTAAAGTTAATGTGGTAGCGGATGCTCTTAGTCGGCTGTTCATGGGTAGTGTTGCTCATATTGAGGAAGAAAAGAAAGAGTTGGTTCGAGATGTTCATAGATTGGCTTGATTAGGTCTTCAACTAGTGGACTCCACCAAAGGTGGTGTTATGGTTCACAATGGTTCTGAGTCATATTTTGTGGTGGATGTGAAAGCCAAGCAAGATCTTGATCCAATTTTTTTAGAGTTAAACGAAGTGGTGCTTAAGAAATCTGTTGCGGCTTTCTCCCAAGGAGGAGATAACTCTGTTTGAAGCGGACTACCTGAGAAGAAAAAACGGGACTTTTTATTCTTTCTCTTAATCTCTAAAATGGCTCTCTCTTGTGTATTTTTAAAATAAGACCTAAATAAGCCTTATATATGCTACATAATATTAGGCTAAAGTGGGTTGGTCCAAACAAGACTTTTATTAATCCGCATAGGAAAGAAAAAAAAGATCTTAAACCCAACAACATATATGCTCACAGTTTGAGCACCAAATTTATGCCAAATAGATGAAATTCTTCTTTATTTGACTTGAAATTTTAACTACAAGTTCACTAACACAAATCCAACGAGCCTCAATCACAAATTGAATTAATTTCACAAATTCATAAGACTCATTGTCGTTCTCCAAGCTTCCTCAAGCTTATCAATGGAGTTTTCAACTTTTTCAATACCCACCATCACCATTTACATTAATTCATATCATACCTCCCATTTAAATCAACTAACACAAAGAATGGTTTCAACTTTTAAAATAAAAAATACTGAGTTAGAAAAATGGGGGTTGAAAAAAGAAACTAATGGCGGTGTTTTAATTTGTTGCAAAGAGGAGAGTGGGTTGAAGAAGAAAAAGAAGAAAAAGAGAGTGTATGGTGGATGATTTCGAAGAAAATAGAAAGAATGAGTGTGGTGAGTTATTTTGTTGAAGAAGAAGAGAAGAAAGTTTAGGGTTAGAGATGGGAAGAGTGTTGGAGAAGAAGATAAATTGGGGCGGGGTGGAGTGGGGTAGGAGAGGGTCAATGAAGAAATAATTTTATTTGATTAAAACATATTATTTTAAAATAAAAAATAGGTGAATTTACGCTCCTGGAAGCATGTGTATTCACACATTTTTCTAACTCAACAATACTTATGTCACATAGATTTGGTCAATGGTCAGAGAGGTATCAAATATTGTGTTTTAATAAGTTTAAGGCTCTGGTTAATAAAGTATAAAATAAAAGGGTTCATAATACAAACTCATATAAGTACAAAGGTCTATCAGATCATTTCTCCTAATAATAGACAACTAAATTATTTATGTTAGAACACATATAATCATGCTTGAACATATAAACCTGCTGAAATCCACAAGTTAGACAGATCTTCAAGCGAATCCACAAGATAGACAGCAACTTTGCAGTCTTCTACAATGATCCCAATTTCACGTCCGAACTCTCTCAATACTTGGTTGACACGACCCGAGCCTACACACTAGACGTGGCCGGCACTCAAGAACCATTGCTCTTCCTCAAGCGAACCCTCATCCTGGCTGACTACTAGTGGAAGACTAACTCAAGCATACATAAGCATCACATTGAAAGAAACGTTTAAAAGAGTTTGTTGAATCTCAAAACTTTGTTGAATATACTTAGTATGAAACATAAGTTTTAAATAAATTATCTGAAACGAACGACTCTCCGAATTATTTATCTATGAAGCCTATACTATTAAGAAAGGATGTCAGGACAAGACACACGACACCTCAAAACTACTAACTGAAAAGTAACTCTAAAGTCCTCTGGAATACAAGGAGGCTCACCAAAGCTAATTGGAGTGTAGAGTGATCTCAATGAAGCACCTGTTGATAATCATGAACACTTATATCTGCATCATAAAAGGATGCAGGTCAAATGGCATCAGTTCATGAAATGTATGAGTAAAAGCAACTCAACGAAATCAATACATGAACATTAAGTGAAATCCATTTAAATTATACAATAACATATACAATGAAAACAACATGAAAATAATATACTTTACTTGTGGGGAGTTTCTCTAACTAAAAACAATTACCATGAGCCTAGCAATGATACAATGTTTCGCCTCACGTTGCCAGGGCCATCCTATACTTTTCCGGGGTATAGGATGATATCGTGAATATGGATCCATCTAATTGGCCATCTCAGAGGAAGTGAGGAGTCCCATGAAAAATCAATGTTATCTTATCCTACGCTAGCTACATAGTTCTATGAGACTTTCAAATCATAAAAGACTTTAACCCAAATCGGTGGTCGATACTACTCCCAAAATAATTAATATAAATTCCTGCTCAATTCACCCATTACAAACAATGGACTTCTTACATAACTTGAAATACTTTTCAAAACCTGAGATGTGTTTACCTTCTTGAAAACATGCACTTATGAACTTATCTTTCAAGTCGAATTATTATCATAGGTACATATGTAAATGTATATATATGAATAAAATAACATTAGAGACTCTTAAGTCATTATGAAATAGAACCTTTAAATTTTTTTGTCAAAACTCATCTTTACTTCCTCAAAAACTCAATTTAAAACTCTAGTGTTGGCTTTGAAAAACTTTTCAAGATTTATAACTCAAAATAGGGTTAATGCTATATTATAGACATGAACAAATCAACTCAAGGATTTAAATAAAAATATAGAAACTCAAAACTTAGGAATAGAATTTCAAAAGAATCAGGAATTCTAGAACTCAAAATCAACTTATTTCAAGAATACTCAAATTTAGAGATAGAATCCTAGATTACTCTTTCACTAATTTGAAAGTAGATGTAGGGCGTGAGGATGAACTAGTCCAACACTATGATAGTCTTATATACCTGGAAGAATAAGGTTCTTAGAGAATCTTGAAGAAGATCTTGATTAGAGGCCTTGAAACCCTAGCTTGAAGGTAAAAAATCAAGAAAACCATTCTTGAATTAGTTTCTTGAAATCTCTATTGCCATGATTTATGATTTTCATTGGTGATTCATATTTTTATGGAGAAATTTGAGTTTGAAAGAATAGAATTCTTGGAGAAAAACTTACCTTGAAGAAGAATCTTGAAAAAGATGGAAAGAATCTTGAATGAAGTTTTCTACTTTCATTTTTCCTTAGGGTTTTTCCTTAGGGTTAGAGAGAAGAAAATGATGGATTAAAAGATGGAAATTGGATTTTTTAGGGTTTTATAGGAGTTAAGAAATCCATTTTAAGGTTTTCCTAGTGGTATAAGGAGAAGAAAATTACCTTATTTAGAATTTTTCCGCAGCTAAAATTGAACTGCACTACATCAGTTACTAAAACGGTCATAACTTTTTACACAAAATTGGATTGACGCAAAGTTGGTGGCATTGGAAAGAGGATTCAAATACCTTTAATTTGTTAGGTTATGGGTCATGTAACTATTTATATTCTAAGAGATATGGTCGTTTGAAGTTGACCCAAGTAGAATCTTACATCAAATCTTAATCGATAAGGAAACTTTCAACTCTACTTTGTGTTAGGAGATTTTAGTGGCCTTAATTCATATCCAAATCATTCCCACTTTAAATAATTTACCTTTACACATATGGTCAATTTAAGAATCACCCGATATGACCTTACAAGAAAATAAAGAATGGTTTGATTCTTAACTTAGAAATTTTTTTGGGGTGTTACAATATATCTGCCTTGGGATCATTCATCATCCAATGATGGCTGGTCTGAGAATGGAAAGAGGGTTACTCTTAATTTATTCAAGTCTAACTCGGAATCACAAAGTACTTAACATAGGGTGATTATTCTGATCTATATCACAAGATTCGGGTTCTATACCTCTATAGAAAATCTCATCCTAAGAACAGTACTCCTTACCGCTACATCCAGTTAACCTTGAGCGATCATATCACGAAATACCTAATGTATCACACATTGTCCACGTGTTAACAATACCACATTTAAGCTTAGAACCTTAACCACTCTATAAACCCACTTTCTAAGAACTTCTCGTTCTCTGATCATCTCTACCAACTGAATATTCATGCATTACCACCAGGAAGTTGACTTAGTACTCATTGTAAAACCTATCCCCTTCTTCCTCCACATTTATAACCTTAGATGAAATAAACACACCATCACTATCACAATAAGAAATAGCAATCCTCTCTTCCATCATCACACAACTACTATCAACAACACCACTCTCCAAAACTAAGAAGGATTAATGAAAGGACTTTAGCACGAAAGATCATAAGAACAATTCATTCGAGATATCTAATATAAGAATATGCATGGCATAACGTTATGTTTCTATCCATTGAGAGTAAATCATGAATTTGTGAGACTGAACATATTGTGAGATATGAATGCTTACATGAATAGGTTCATAGCATGGGATTGATATCCACAACTTTATGGATTATGCTCGAGGTTAATGGGATAAAGTCTTTGCCCCTAATTCTAGAAACTTAGCATAGATGTTAAACTCTCTAAAGTGTATGAGCATAGGTCATCGACACAATTCTGATATTAGAAACGTCAACAAGATGTTGTAATAATTGAACTTTGAGGAATACGCTAGAGTATGAATGGATTGATGAACCTGTAAAACTCATTCAAAAAACATCAATACCTCATCCTCAACACTTGAATTGGTTTCTCATCGTATCATCTCCCCCTTAGGTTTGGAGTTGACACTCTAAAGCCATGGATTTATTCTCATAATCTCTAAACTAGTCTACATTCCATTTACTATAATATTCCGAAAAGGCTTATCTCATTGCTATTGAACTCTCCATAAGCAGGTACTAAGACTCCTTCTAAAACCTCTTTCTAAGATGTTTCTCTTAACCTCTTCTGAATGGCTTATAAGGCTACTTCATCTAGCTCTTAAGGGAAGCAAATTAATGCTTACCTCAGCCTATTACACATTAATAACTCAATTATAATATCTAGGCACACATGAAAAATAATCATTAACTTGATTAGAACCATATCTGGCTACATATGATCTCGGGTACACCTCTTAATTATCTTGTCAATCTAATGACTTAGCCACACTTCAATACTCTCATCTAAAAGTTAGAATCTCATACTTGTACCACTCACACTTGTAAAAGGTAACACCTTAATTTCTTACCTACTCTATGTCAAATTTACCATATTAGATCTTGAACTAACATTATCACCCTCACGTTTCCATTCTTTTTACCACCACTTTCATCTCAAATTCAAGTCTAATGTTTATTACTAAACCCGGATATCAATATGATTGCTTGCTTACTATACTAACTTACAACTACTAGATACAAATTAATAAACACTCGCCCACTAAAATCTCATGACAAGTGGTCAATTTTTATCTCTTTGTCTACATACTTACGAATTATCGTCACATTCAATTTCACGACTTAAGTACTATTTACTCATTCACTATACATCATTGCCTAATTAGTTCTATAACACATTGAATATTATGGGTTTTCCCTCAAAGATCATAAGTCTAACTTAGAGCTATCACCTCATGAATACTTCTACTCTTCTATTCAACACCTACACTTGGTCATTACTAACACAATGACACATCACCATAAATTCCTTTCAAGTTAAAGTATACTCTAACTAATCCTAACTAATAACTCTTACTCTACCTCCTATCATGCAATCTACACAAACTCAACACTTCTTAGTCTACCCGTAAGGGAAAACTCCTCATTAATAACCTACTGGTGGATGGTTATAATAACATAGTTGCCTCATCACTATATCCCTTTCTTAGATTACTGAACCTCTCCATACTTTCCTCTAACTCTAGCAATTTCACTACTACTACTCATAATTTCGTAACTCATGCTACCTTTTTGGAATGAAAATACTACCCAAGCTCTAAACATATTTCCTCATAAGGATCTCAGCAGAAACGTGGCTTGGAGAAGAGAGTAAAACTCACTTTTAGCTTCAACGCATGATTCATATGAACATGAGCGCATTTCTCTGAAACTCAACACTTAACTCACTCCTAGGCTTCTCTCAAGCCCCTCTAGAGTCTCATAACTTTCTCAAGATTTTGCTAAGAGTAACTCATTGATAAATAACTGAATTTTCTTTTCAACCACCTCTAGTATGGGGGTAGTTGAATGGATATGCAAATGCATGAGTTAGAATAAGTCTCTATAACACAGCTCTATTTCACGATTTTGAGTATGAAAGAAGAGAAACTATTCCTAAATGTTTGTAGTCACTTATTTATAGAAGTGAGGCCCTCACAACCATAAATAAGATCCTACTTCATACGGCTTCATAGAAACCCTAGGACACTTGAAATCTGGGCTCTGATACCAAGTTTGTCATGACCCGAGCCTACACTCTAGACGTGGCCGGCACTCAAGAACCATTGTAGTTCCCCAAGCGAACCCTCGTCCTGGATGACTACTAGCGGAAGACTAATTTTGTCACGCCCCAAAGGTACCCCTTGGAAATGAACACGGACACGGGACTTAGGATCATGAGTGACCCCAAGCTAACCCTGCTAGCATAGTCATAAGCATACAAAAGATAAATTAAAGCAATAAAACTGTGTGAAAGCTAAATCATGTTAAAATCTGAAATGATGAGGTATACCCATATAAAAAATCTGAATAAATGAAAACTGAGAGTTTGAATACAAATGGAAAGTCAAACTCTAAGAGTAAAGATGAAACTAACTATATGT
This sequence comes from Solanum stenotomum, assembly GCF_019186545.1. Classification (NCBI taxonomy): domain Eukaryota; kingdom Viridiplantae; phylum Streptophyta; class Magnoliopsida; order Solanales; family Solanaceae; genus Solanum; species Solanum stenotomum. Next base: position 25,146,039 of record NC_064287.1, read on the forward strand.
GAAATAAAGCCTATACTGACTTAAAATATTGGGACATGCCCAAGCTAGATCTAGCAAAACTGAAACTAAAGCTAAAAGCGAGAAAGTAATCATGAAACTAGTCCTCGAAGAATGAGGACTCACCACTGATACTGCTGAACTGAAGATCGGGAACCGATCTATGCGTGATCTGACTGCTGAGGACTTGAACCGACATCACGAGAAGATGCAGCGCAGAGTATATATCAGTACTTGAAAGGTATTAAGCATGTAGGATAGAATAAAAATGTATAATAACATAACTGAATAAGGAATAGTATAAATTCAACATGATAAGGATAATAAAAGTATTGTACATAACTAAACTGAATGCATTGACAAAGTTTATAACATGCTGAGACTGAATACTAAACTATATTGATAACATGGTCACTGCAATAGAATCTGACTGAACTATAGGGGAGCTACTAATAACCGACATAAAACCACATGAGCTAAACGTAGAGTCTGATGTATACGCCCCATCGAGAGGACCCAACATACCCTGCCAGAGGTATAGAGGCATGCTGGCGTGATCACTAAAATGATGCCCATAGAGGGGACGTACAACCAACGGGGCATGTAGTTCTAGAACTTGAGGGTTACTGACCCTAGTCCAGTCGGTATTAAGCTTCCCATATGATTATATAATTAACACTTTATGACTGAATCTCTGTAATACTGGATAGCTCAAACTGACATGTTAACTGAAAATGCAAGATTAATATACTAATAATAAAACAATAAAAAACTGAAGCATGTATATCTGAAATATCAAACCTAGCATGTGTAATTCATGAACTAAAAGAACTACATAGCTAGAGTTCTGAATTTATGAAAGAATATACACCGAAAGATACTATATTCATGATAATCTGACTTGGTTCATTCGAACAGCTAAAAACCCAACAATTCTAACATTCAAGAAACCCTAGGTCTACATAATATTAAGGAAATTAAGATTCTAACTCAAATCTATGGACCTAATGGGTGAAAGGAACCCCCCACTAATGAAATCCCACATACCTGGTGATGATTTCCATGGAGAAATCTTTCAATTTCGGGGCTGGAACTGATGGAACCTTGTTGCATTCTTGAACTAGGGTTCTTGACCTCTTTCTGCTCTTACGCTCTAATTTTTTTAAGTTTTGATGAATGATTTGACTTAGGTAAGTTCTATTTATGTTTCTAGGCTAAAAATGATGAAAACCACGTAGTTTAGGGTTCAAATGACGTAGTTTAGGGGTCCAATGCATAACGAAAACACCAAAATACCCCCAACATATAATTTGCCGCGGTCACTGATGGATGGGACCCACGGACCGGCGATCGACTAATGGTCCATGCTGGTCAACCATCAATCGTGACTAGTGGCTGAAATTGGGGGATTTGATCCATGGACACTGACCAAAGTCTGTGACGTGACCTATGGTCTATGGGTCCGATCGTGGGTCAACACTTATCTTAATTTCTAGGGCTGAGTCTTGGGGGTTGCAGATGCCAACCACGGACCATCAGTACTAGTCGTGGGTCACCCTACAGTCCATGGGTGGCAACAGTGGGTTGCACCTATACCTTCTGGAAATCTTCTTTGAGGTCTGTTTGCGGATACGGGGTGTTACATTATCTCTCCCTTGGAAACATTAATCCTCGAATGAAGACTAACCTAGGTGAAATAGAGGGAAAGAACTGCAATCCCTACCACTAAATACTGGAAACTAATTTTTGACTGAACTAAGTTACAAGAACAGGAAAATACGCTGAAAATACAAGTACAAACTGATGTAACATAATACTAACACTGAATTTACGCATGAATGATTGAAAAATGAAGAGAAACTATTACCTCAAGCTGGAATGGAATCAGAAGGAAAGAGGTGAGGATATTTGGTCCTCATGGCTGCTTGTGCTTCCTAAGTAGCTCCATCTACGAACTGACTCCTCCACAAAACCTTGACTGAAGCGACTCTTTTTTTGTCAACATTCGAACCTGACAATCAAGAATCTCAACTGGTACCTCTTCACAAGTGATACTATCCTTCACAGCCATACTTTCTAAAGGCACAATACATGTTGGGTCACCCACACACTTCTTCAACAAAGAAATGTGAAAAACCGAATGCACTGCTGCTAGTTCTATTTGCAACTTTAACTCATAAGCCACTTTACCAACCATTTTCGAGATTTTGTAAGGGCCTACATATCTAGGACTGAGTTTCCCTTTTTTGCCAAATCTCATCAACCTCCCTCATGGGCGACACATTCACGAAAACCCAATCATCAACTAGGAAATCTAATTCTCTTATCCTTACATCTGCATAGCATTTTTGGCGACTCTGGGCTGTCTTAAGTCTATCTCTAATGAGTTGCACTTTCTCTATAGCATCATGAACTGAATATGGCCCTATCAAGGCTGATTCACCTACTTCAAACCAACCTACTCGAGATCTACATCTACGTCCATACAATGCCTTATAAGAGGCCATCTGAACGTTGGAATGGTAACTATTATTGTAGGAGAACTCTATAAGAGGGAGGTGATCATCCCAATTACCCTTGAAATTGATCAAGCAAGCTCTCAAAATGTCCTCTAAAGTCTGAATGGTACGCTCTGCCTGGCCATCCGTCTGTGGATGAAATATTGTGCTAAGATTAACATAAGTACTAAGAACTTTCTGAAATGACTTCCAGAAAAGAGAGGCAAATTGAGGACCTCTATCTGAGATAATAGACAACGGAATCCCATGCAACCTGACTATCTCATTAATGTAAAGTTTGGCATAGTCCTCCACCGAATCTGTAGTCTTGACAGACAAAAAGCGTGCAGGCTTAGTAAATCTTTCAATAATAACCCAAATGGAGTCAAGCTGTCTGCGAGTACGAGGTAAAACTGTAATGAAGTCCATGTTGATAGCTTCCCACTTCCAAGTAGGAATCTCGATCTCTTGAGTCATACCTCCTGGTTTCTGATGCTCTACCTTGACTTGCTGACAATTGGGGCACTTAGCCACAAAATCCGCTATGTCCCTTTTAATACCATTCCACCAAAAGACTTCCCACAGATCACGGTACATCTTAGTGAAGCCTATATGAATAGAATATTTGGAATTATGGGCTCCAACAAGAATCTGATGGCTCAAATAACCCACCTTAGGAACACATAATCGACCATGATAGCGAAGCACACCATCTCCCCCTTGGGAGAAAACCTCAACTCTCTGCTGATGGACTGTACCCTTTAGTTGAAGCAATATCGAATCACTGTCTAGCTTTTCCTTAACCATCACTACCAATGAGGATTCCTACCCATTCTGAACAGTTACCCCACTCTCTGATATGCTCATAAGACAAACTCCTAATCGAGCAAGCCTGTGAACATCTTTTGCTAGTTCCTTTCTTTCTTTCTCAACATGTGCTACACTACCTATAGATAGTCTGCTAAAAGCATCTGCTACTACATTGGCCTTACTAGGATGGTAATGCACACTCATATCATAATCTTTGAGGAACTCTAGCCATCTCCTATGGCGAAGATTCAACTCTTTCTGGGAGAACACATACTGAAGGCTCTTATGGTCTGTGAACACATCTATATGGACACCATACAAGTAATGTCTCCAAATCTTAAGTGCAAACACCACTGCTTCTAGCTCAAGGTCATGAGTTGGATAGTTCTTCTCTTGCACATTAAGTTGTCTAGAAGCATAAGCTATAACCTTACCTCGCTGCATCAACACACAACCTAGGCCGACTCTGGATGCTTCATAATAAATCACATAACCATCTGAACCCTCTAGTAGAGTCAAACTAGGAGTTGTAGTCAACCTGGTTTTCAGTTCTGCGAAGCTCTTCTCACAATCTCTGACCACTGAAACTTAACCTTCTTCTGCGTCAACTTAGTCATTGGAGAGGCTATGGATGAAAATCCTTCTACAAACCTTCTGTAATAACCCACTAGACCTAAGAAACTTCTGATATCTATTAGAGAGGTAGGTCTGGGTAATTATTTCACTGCTTCCATTTTCTGAAAATCCATTTGGATCTCTTTGCTATACACAATGTGACCAAGGAAAGAAACGGATTGCAACCAAAACTCACATTTGCTAAAGTTAGTGAATAATTGGCGATATTTGAGAGTTTGCAGGACAACCGTCAAATGATTCACATGTTCTTCCTCATTCCTAGAGTAAATGAGGATATTATCGATAAAGATAACGAACAAGTCCAAATACTACTTGAACACTCTGTTCATCAAGTCCATGAAAGGTGTAGGATCATAGGTTAGTCCAAATGACATAACTACAAATTCATAATGACCATACCGAGTTCTGAAGGCTGTCTTCGAAATATCACTATCTCTGACTCTAAGCTGATGATAGCCAGATCTGAGGTCTATCTTTGAGAAATGACTGGCAACCTCAAGTTGGTCAAACAAGTCATCAATCCTGGGGATGGGATACTTATTCTTGATTGTGACCTTGATCAATTGCTTATAGTCAATGGACATTCAAGAGAACCACCTTTCTTTTTCACGAACAATATTGTTGCACCCCATGGGGAAATAATGGGTCTGATGAAGCCCTTATCTAGAAGGTTTGTCAACTACTCTTTCAGTTCCTTAAGCTCAGCTAAAGCCATTAAGTAAGGAGGAATAGAGATAGGTTGGGTATCTGGAAGGAGATCAATTCCGAAGTCGATTTCCCTTTCGGGAGGAACTCCAGGAAGATCTTTTGGAAATACTTCTGGGAACTCACTGACTACTGGAACTGACTCAATAGTTGGGGTTTCGTAGCTTGAATCCTTAACCTGAATTAGATGATAGAGATACCCCTTAGAGATCATCTTTCTGGCCTTAAGGTAAGAAATGAATCAACCCATAGGCGCTAAGCTACTACCCTTCCATTTTAAGATTAGTTCGTCTGGAAATTGAAAACAAATAATCCTTCTTCTACAATCGATTGAGGCATAAAAAGAATGTAATCAATCTATGCCTAGAATGACATCAAAGTCTACCATTTCTAACTCTACAAGATCTGCTGAGGTGACTTTCTAGGAGACTGTGACAGGGCAATTTCTGTATACCCGTCTAGCTGTAATAGGGTCACCATGGAGTAGAGATGGAAAAGGGTTCTGAGAGAGTTTCTGGACTAACATTGAACTTGACTGCTATATAGGGAGTTACAAAAGACAAAGTAGCCCCTCGATCTAATAATGCATAAACATCAAGGTCAAAGATTCATAACGTACCAAAGACTACATCAGGAGAATCTTCCTGATCCTGGCGAGCCTGGAGATCATACAACATCTTTTGGAGCTGACCGCCACCTATACCAGATGAGTTACCCTGCTGAGTTGGGCGACCTGCTGGTACTGCTGAAGTTGTAGACTGAGCTCGACCATCGTTACCTCCTTGACCCTACTTAGAAGGACAATCCTTTAACCTGTGACCAGACTGACCACATCCAAATTATCCTTCCTTCCCTACAAGACACTCGCCCAGATGGTTCTTACCACATTTCGGACAAGTTGGAAAGGTTCTGGTGCCTGAACACTACCTTGAGTCTTAGAGCCTGAAGCCCTACCTTTCTGATCATTACAGAACTTGGACGATGGAACACTAGCTGCTGAAGGTTCTAGAGTTGAAGACTTCGACTGAAATTGTGAGTGATTTCCACCACTTGATTTCTGTTGAGAATAGTCATAGTTTCATGTGCTTGCTTTCTTATTATCCTTGGCCTTCTCCCTAAGCTTATCACCTTCAACCTGCTGAGCATGAGTCATGAACCTAGAGATGTTCATATCTTCAAGTAACATGGCATTCCTACACTCTGTCTTCACTAGATCGGATACACAATACATGAACTTGTTCATCTGAGCCTTGGAATCAGCAACTATGTGAGGAGCATACTTGGGCAGTTGGGTGAACTTAAGTCCATATTCTTGGAGCACCATACAACCCTGCCTCAAATTCATAAACTCTTGAACTTTTGCCTCCCTCAACTCTCTTGGGAAAAACTGGTGCAGAAAGGTCCACTAAAGCATTCCCAAGTGATAGAAGTTGCATTGTTACCCCTGTTCTCCTTCCACTGAGTATACCAGATATGAGCTACATCCTTAAGCTGATAAGATGCCAACTCAACCCGATCATTTCCAGTTACCTGCATTACTCCGAAGATCTTCTTAACCTCATCAATGAAGCTTTGGGGATCCTCACCAATCTGCGATCCTAAGAACTCAGGCGGATTCATCCTAACCAAATCACAAACTTTAGTTGCAGCTGACCCAACATTATCATTTGCCGGAACTGGAGCCTACTGATTGTTCTGGTTGGTTACACTCTAAGCCAACAACTGGATAGCATTCCAAAATTCAGCATTCGAAACATCCTAATCTGGGACTAAAGGAGTTGTGTTTGCGTTCCTGGCATTCACATTCCTNACTCTAGCTGTAGCTGACCCAACATTATCATTTGCCAGAACTGGAGCCTACTGATTGTTCTGGTTGGTTACACTCTAAGCCAACAACTGGATAGCATTCCAAAATTCAGCATTCGAAACATCCTAATCTGGGACTAAAGGAGTTGTGTTTGCGTTCCTGGCATTCACATTCCTTCCATAAGCTCTATGAGGAGGCATGATCTGAAAGCACATAACAAATGATTAGCATGAAGAATTAGATCATACCTTACGCACGATAAGAGTAACAAAGAAATTGAAGTTTTCCTAAAACACTTTGCAACCTTCTTCTCATTAAATGTTGTGCACTTCACACCCATGAAAAGGACTCTACTTAGTGCGGCTTTTTAGACATCCTAGGACTCTTAAACCTAGTTCTCTGAAACCAAGTTTGTCACACCCCGAGGCTACCCCCTTTGACGCGGACATCAGACCTAGGATCCCAAGTGACCACAAGCTAACCCTGCTGGCATAGTCATAAGCAAACTAAAGATAAACTGAAGCAATAAAACTATGCGGAAGTTAAATCATGTGAAAATCTGAAATGATGGGGAATACCCATATACTAAATCTGAATATATGAAAATTGAGAGTTTGAATACAAATGGAAACTAAAACCCTACGACTAAAGCTGAAACTAACTATGTCTGAAATAAAGCCTCTACTGCAGAGAAATGCAAGGACATTCCCCCAGCTAGATCTAGCAAATCTGAAACTAAAACTAAAAGTGAGAAAGTAATCATTTCACTAGTCTTCGAAGAATGAGGACTCATCACTAATGTTGTTGAACTGAAGATCGGGAACCGATCTATGCGTGATCTAACTGATGAGGCATTAAACCTTCATCATGAGAGGATGTAGCGTAGAGTATGCGTTAGTACTTGAAATATACTGAGCATGTAGGATAGAATAATACTGAATAATAACATAACTGAACAAGCAATAGTATAATTTGAACATGATAAGGAAACTGAAAGTATAGTACATGACTAAACTGAATGCAATGGCCAAGTTTATAACATGCTGAGACTGAATACTAAACTATACTGATAACATGGTCACTACAATAGAATCTGACTGAACTATAGGGGAGCTACTAATACCCGACATAAAACCACATGAGCTAAATATGGAGTCCGATGTATAAGACCTATCGACAGGACCCAATATACCCTGCCAGAGATATAGAGGCATATTGGTGAGGTCAGTAAAATGATGCCCACAGAGATGACTTACAACCTAGGGGCCATGTAGTTCTGGGACTTGAGGGTGACTGACCCTAGTCCACTCGATATTAAGCTTCCTATATGATTATGTAATTAACACTTTATGACTAAATCTCTGTAATACTGGATAGCTCAAACTGACATGCTAACTAAAAATGCAACATTAATATACTAATAATGAAACATTTAAAAACTGAGGCATGTATATTTGAAATATCTAACTTAGCATGTGTAATTCATGAACTAAAAGAACTACATAGCTAGGGTTCTGAATTTATGAAAGAATCTACACCAAAAGATACTGAATTCATGATAATCTGACTTGGATCATTCTAACAGCTAAAAACCCAAAAATTCTAATATTCAAGAAACCCTAGGTCTAGATAATATTAATGGGAATCAAGATTCTGACCAAAATCTAGGGATAGAATGGCTGAAAGGAACCCACTAGTGAAATCTCACATACCTACTGACGATTTCCACCCCGAAATCTTTCGATTTCGGGGTTAGAACTGATGGAACCTTGTTACGTTCTTGAACTAGGGTTCTCGACCTCTTTCTCCTCTTACGGTCTATTTTTTATAAGTTTTGATCAATGATCTGACTTAGGTAAGTGCTAGTTATGTTTCTTGGCTAAAACTGATCAAAACCAAGTAGTTTAGGGGTCCAACGCATAGTGAAAAGACCAAAAGAACCCTGACTTAAAAGTTGTCGGGGTCACCGATGGACGGAACCGACAGACCGTCGATTGACGGTCTGTGCTGGTCAACCGTCAGTTGTGACTGGGTGCTGAAATTTGGGGGTTTGATCTATGGTCCGTGACCTGACCTACGGTTCATGGGTCCGACCGTGGGTCAACACTTAGCCAATTTCTTATGGTTGAGTCTGGGGAATTGCAGATGCAAACCACGGACCACCAGCATGGGCCGTGGGTCACCCTATGGTCTGTGGGTGGCAACCATGGGTTGCACTTGTAACTTCTGGAAATCTGCTTTGTGTCTATTTTCGGATACGGGGTGTTACAAATTTGAGCATGCATAAGCATCATATTAAAAAAAAACGTTTAAAAATAGTTTATTGAATCTCAAAACTTTGCTGAATATACCTACTATGAAACATAAGGTTTAAATAAAATATCTGAAACTAAAAGACACTGCAAAACTGTCTATCTATGAAGCCTCTACTATTAAGAAAGGATGTCGGGACAAGACCCACTACACCTCAAAACTAGTAACTGAAAAGTAACTGTGAAGTACTCCGGAATACAAGGAGGCTCACCAAAACTAATTGGAGTGTAGTGTGATCTCAACGAAGCGTCTGTTGATAATCATGAACACCTATGTTGCATCATAGAAGGATGCAAGTCAAATGACATCAGTTCATGAGATGTACGAGAATGTAATATGGCAGAGTAAATAAATAACTCAACTGAATGACTGAAAGCAACTCAACTAAATCAATATATGAACATGAAGTTAAAACCATTTAAGATTTACAATAACATATACAATGAAAGCACTATGAAAGTAATATACTTTACTTGTGGAGAGTTTTTCTAACCAATAACCATTACCATGAGCCTAGAAATGATACAACGTTTCTCCTCACGTTGCCAGGGCCATCCTATACTTTACCGGGGTATAAGATGATATCGTGACTATGGATCTATGTAATTGGCCTTCTCAGAGGCAGTGAAAAGTCGCATGAAGAATCAATGTTATCCTATCCTACGTTGGCTACGTAGTTCTATGGGACTTCCGAATAATAAAAGACTCTAACCCAACTTGGTGCTCGATACTACTCCCAAAATAATTAATATAACTTTGTGCTCAATTCACCCATTACAAACAATGGACTTCTTACATTACTTGAAATACTTTTCAAAACATGAGGCGTGTTTACCTTCTTATAAACATTCACTTATGAACTTATTTTTCAAGTCCAATAATTAACATAGGTACATATGCAAATTTATATATATGAATTAAAAAAATATTAGAAACTCTTATGTCTTTATGAAATAGAATGTTTAAACTTTTTTTCAAAACTCATCTTTACTTCCTCAAAAATTCAGTTTAAAACTCATGTGTTGGCTTTGAAAAACTTCTCAAGATTTATAACTCAGAATACGGTTCATGCTGAATTATAGACATGAACAAATCAACTCAAGGACCTCAATAAAAATATAGCAACTCAATACTTAGGAATAGAATTTCAAAAGAATCAGGAAATCAAGAACTCAAAATCAACTTATTTCAAGAATACTCAAATCTAGGGATAGAATCGTAGATTACTCTTTGACTGATTTGAAAGTAGATGTAGGGCGAGAGGACGAACTATTCCAACACTATGATAGCCTTAAATAACTTAAAGAACAAGGTTCTTGAATAGTCTTGAAGAATTCTGAAGGAGAACTTGATTAGAAGCCTTGAAACTCTAGCTTGTAGGTAAAAAATCAAGAAAACCTTTCTTAAGATTCCTGAACTAGTTTTTTGGAATCTCTATTGCCAAGATTTATGATTTTCATTGGTGATTCATAATTGTATGGAGAAATTTGAGATTGAAAGAATGGAATTCTTGGAGAAAAACTTACCTTGAAGAGGAATCTTGAATGGAGTCTTCTATTTTGATTTTTCCTTAGGATTTTGCCTTAGGGTTAGAGAGAAGAGAATGATGGATTAAAAGACGGAAATAGGATTGTTTAGGGCTTTCTAGGAGTTAAGAAATCCATTTTTAAGGTTTTTCTAGTGGTATAAAGAGAAGAAAATTACCTTATTTAGAATTTTTCCACGGCTAAAATGGAACTGCACTACTACATCAATTACTAAATGGTCATAACTTTTTACACCAAATTGGATTGACGTGAAGTTGGTGGCATTGGAAAGAGGATTCAAATACCTTCAATTTGTTAGGTTATGTGTAATGAAACTCTTATATTCTAAGAGATATGGTCGTTTGAACCTGACACAAGTAGAATCTTACATCAAACTTAATCGATAAGGAAACTTTCAACTCTACTTTGTGTTAGGAGTTTTTAGTGGCCTTAATTCATATCCAAATCATTCCCACATTAAAGAATTTACTTTTACACGTATGAGAAATTTAAGAACCACCCGATATGACCTTACAAGTAAATGAAGAATGGTTCGAGTCTTAACTTAGACATTTTCAGGGTGTTACATTGGTGGGCAAGTATGAATGGAAACCTTTTAACTTTTTTCTAGGTTAGGGGAATCTCTACTTATAGAGATTCGTCCCAATCCAAAAAGGAGTAGAAAACCTAGTTTTTCAAGAAAATCAGAAAAACCCATATTATTCTTCTTTTTCCCATAAAAATAGGATTTTGAGTTCTAGTTAAATATGGCACAATAGGGACAATATAATTAATTACTGAAACTTCCAATTATGGAAATAATTTCAAATAGTTAATTTGAATTTTATTTTTATCATACTAAATTACAAATCATTTCACTAGAAATTCGTAATTGCACTCCTCTATTTACATTTCGAAATTCCCATTAAATACTTATGTAATTCCCCATGTTAAGATTGCAGATACTAATCAATAAATTATATTATTGACCAATTTAATTTAATGATTATTTTCCTTTAGAGCACTTCTTAACTTATTTCATGTCTCATATTCAAAAACCTACTTGCAATGCTTGACACGATGAAAACTTATATATAAGCTTCTCAAAAAAGCATATCATCAATCTCTATTTCGAGACATTAACTTATTATTTCACCAATACATCTTATTATCATCCAATCTACCAGGCATATTGACTCATCTCAGAATCTCACCTTTTAATAAATCAAAATGATAAATACAGATTATAGTTTTGTCAAGATTAAGAATATAAGTACATTTAACAGTTTAGAGAATATGTTTTTTGTTAGTTAGTTTAAAACAACTATCTCTACTAGGTCCCCTTAAATACATACAAAATGCACTAACACAAGAAGTTGGAACCATACCGTTTCCATAATCCAGATAAATTATATATAATCTCGTGCTACAATCTTACCGATGGCATGTCGAATTTCCATCCTATATTGTGAACAAAAAAATTTATACTTATAAGAGCTGGTGATTTAATCCTCTGTGTATAAGCTAAAACTTTATACACTAAATAATCTAATAAATAAGTAAACATGCATCATAAACGAATATATGATCTGTTAAAACTGAATAAATAATTATTTTATAATAAATATTATATCTAAACATATGATTAATAGTATATATATCCCAACAAATGTTTGTTTCTATAGTATCCAATTTTGCAATCATCTTAAATGTCATCTTCATTGCTTATTACCGCCTTTTTCAGTTTTAGGTGAAATATATTGTATTCCAATTCATTGTGAGTATGTGAAGTTGTAACATGCACGTCTTACAATGCTCTGGAAGCATATTGTATTATATATTGGCATTATTGTTGCGTTTTCATCTTTAATTTCCATTTTGAGAACATTACATAGGTTTGTAATTAAATCTTCTTGCACCATTAAGTTTACTTTTACTATTGATTGTCATGTCAAAATGAAGAGGTTGGGGAATGAACTCTAGGTCATGGCTGGTGTAGTTTTTTCTTTCAATTCTAAATCTTAAATGATAAATCAACATTCTTGTTTGGTATGACATGCCATCTTTGACATTATGAGTGTGTTTGGTATGAAGGAAAATGTTTTCCTGGAAAACAAGTAATTTTTTTACTTATTTTTTCATATTTGGTTGGTGAGTAGAAAATATTTTTTAGTGTTTGATTTGTGAATGAAAAATATTTTTGATAAAATATCTTTTATTTTTACTAGAGAGTAGAAAATAATTTTTGAAATTGAAAAATATTTTTTTAAAATAAAC